>NW_022595248.1:1551593-1695840 GCF_009176505.1 Sitodiplosis mosellana | reverse complement strand
AGAGAGAGAGAGAGAGAGAGAGAGAGAGAGAGAGAGAGAGAGAGAGAGACAGAGAACAAGCGGCAAAATACAAATGGTAGTCCATTTTACGTGTGTTAACGCAATGCTCCATGATGTGCATCCATAAATTATGTTCGAAATGTGCCAATGGCTGCTCTCTGGCTTCTCTAAATCTATCGCAGGTTGTACAAACAAGACGCATTCATGTACCCCATATTCCTTTCAGTAAAAACATACACACATGCAGATCCGTATGCTTTTTTGCCGCTATTTCAAAGCCCCACCAAATGACGATGCCACGAAATGTGTGGGAGTGGAGAGAGGATACGTAATGGCAATTATATGCATTATTAATGACGTTGCGAATTTTCTAATTCAATTAGTCACCAAACTTGACGAAACTTGATCGCAAAAGAAATATCACCTTTTTGCATTGACACAACTCAGCAGCAGCAGCAGTAGCCGCTTGCTTGTGTTCGGGCCCATTTACGACTTCATCTCATGCTTTGGCTATGAGGAAAATATTGATGATTACAGGCTGTCTTTCGTTCATGCTTCGAAAGGTTAAGTAGGTTATGGGTTTTGTACAAGCAATCACACATTCACATTCTCTATCTATATTTGGCAAACGAATTGACTTACCTTCATTGCCTCCAGGTAGTTTAATCGCATCTCCATCTTCTCGGCGCCATGTTATACTCGGTGGAGGGGATCCAGTGGCTGAAATTTTTTTTTTCAATTTCTTGGTGAGTTAATGTGTGTTTAGCTTGAATATATATCTATTGACTAGATCGAGAGGAGAGTATGTGAAAAAATTCTGATATATTTTGAAAGAGGAGAGTATGATTTCTGTTGATTCTATCTGCGTTAAAAGGAAGTATGTTGGCATTCCGTCTAGCCTCCGCGGTTTTTCACGGTTTCCGCGAAACTGATAAAAGATAACAACATGGTGTCTTCGGCAAAGTTGTAGCACTTGAGGTTTTCTTTAACATTGCTGAAGACATCTATCTCTTATCTCTTATCAGTTGCGCGCAAATCGCGCACATAAAAAAGCAAATTTTATATAGAACTTTTTTTTCTTATCATTTTTCGCGCTTTTCGCGGAACTGATAAGAGATAAGAGATAACTGACTTCGGCAATGTTATAGAAGATCTCGAGTGCTACAACTTTGCCGAAGACAACAAGTTGTTATCTCTTATCAGTTCCGCGGAAACCGTGGAAAACCGCGAGGACCCGCCAAAAATGAACATACTCGCCTTTAACCATTTTTGAGTCGAAAGAAACTTACTCTTCTCTTTCACAACAAAGTCAGATGAACTTACTCTCCTCTCTATCTAGTCAATAGATATTATGTATATATATACCTGAACACTTCAACGTCACATTACTGACTTCCTTTACAACCATGTCATTACTTGTCGGATAGTCCAAAATGTCGGGTGGAACTGAAACGGCACACACGTATCAATACGCAATTATATCGGTAAATTTTTCATTGACTTTTCTTTTCCATCACAAAATTTACTGGTTGCCGTTGACCAACCAGTCAACCAAGCAATTTTCAGCTTTTCAGGTCCATTTTTACCGTCTTTGGAATTTATTAAGTATATCAACACATGCACGTTGCACACACACGAATCGATCAATTCCACATCAAATTAGTGGTCAACGTGTGTATTTGTTATTCGAATGATGACGCAGGCAAATAATGGGACAGGGATTTCTTTCTTTTTTTTTGTTCGCTTTTATTGAGCGCACAAATGTTCAGCATAAATGTGTCATTCACATGCTAACACACTACGTGCAAATAAAAATGATTTCTTCGCTTTTATTTCGGTTGATCATGAAATTAAGCACATTTTGCGTTTAGGCCAACCAAGTGTCTTTCTTTAGTGTATGTTGTGTGTGCGGTGTGTGGTGTGTTGTGTGAATCTTCACGCAGACAACCACAACAAAAACGTGGGCCTCGACAATAAACACGAACCCAAAGTGAAAATTGCATTTGAATTGCCTCCAAATGGAGTGCGTGTTGTAAAGAAAAAGAAGAGAGGAAGAAGAAAAGAATGGAAAAAGAACTGTCGAATATACGACCTTACCGACAACGTCCAAGTAGGCGATCTGGCTTTTCATGGGGTCAGTATTAATTTGACACTAAACGGAAGAGAGAAAAGAGAATAAAAGAATAAAAACCACAATGCTTCGTTCGTTTGTTCGTTGGTTGTCCTATTTCGATCATCTGCTCCTTGTTGCCATATGCATTAAAGGTCAAATCATCAGAACCGACCGACCAACCAACTCTCCGGTTTTCCGCATTTACTCATTTTATAAATCCATTCAAATTTACTTACCATGTACCATCCCTTGTCGGATTCTTTGACATCTCGGATTTTCAATTGCCAGGCCCGTTTCTCTACGTGTGTTACAATCATTCGATGATTTTTCGTAATTACGTGCGTTTGTATGGTCAATATGGTTTGCGTATCAACTCGAAGCCAAGCAATCTTTGAAAAAAAAAACAGAAATAACAAACGACACATCGTCAGAATATAATCACAGCAGAAAAAAAAAAACCAAACACCATAACCACAACTCATCAAATTATATAAGAATGATAAAAATGGCGGAAAATTTGTTTCTCAATGGGTTTTCGAGTGCCTAATTGCGTGTTGACCAAAATTTAACAAAACCTAATGCTCGTAAACAATTCTCATCGTAATTTTCACCCCATCGTTCAACATAATCTATTTTTGTCCTGATTTTTTCGGCTTCTACGTAAGCGCTAGTCGGTTTGTTGTTGACAGTCTCAACATGAGACGTGTTTGGTCAGCACATTTTTACGGCCACCGTTCGAAAAATTGCGTCAATAATGATAAGATAACGTACATTTTCAGATAATTCAATGGCAGCTTAAGTGTGTCGTATCACGAAACAATAAATTTCGATGGAATCGACGGCATCTCGAAGCGCATATATTGTTTCTTAGTTGTCATGTGTCCATGTGTAACCGTAATCCTATGTTTTTTTTCTTTTGTCTATTTCATTTGCTGGCTCAGAAACATTCATGGCTAAAATATAAGTGCAACTATCATTGGTTGAAATATAAGCCGATTAAAATGAGTTTCGTGCTGGTTGCAATCGAAGCGCGAATACACAATTTCCAAAATCAAAACCACAATTAACAGATGCGATAAAATCCGATGACATCAAACACTAATCTGTGGTAAGCTGTTTAGCCAATGCCAATCGCTATCAACATATTCAAAACGGCAATAATTCACACAAAATTAGGAGCATCGATGTGTCGCCTCCGGCAAATGAGAAAAAACTCATTGGTCAATATGCACTTATGGTTCAAACATTTTCAAATGGATTATGCAAATTACATTGAAAAAAAACCCTTTAATTTTATCATTCAATTGACGAGTTTTTTGGTGGTGCAATAGCGTTGTTCACATCGTTAAATGCGAATTTTTGGCCAAAATCGAAACCGAACTCGCAATTAAAATACCGCTCTAAACTTTTTCATATTACATATTAATGTTGTGTTTAATTTAGTGGCATCGAATACCGACAGAATTGATTGAATTTTTCGTCATTTTCATTTGCGTTCAATACACATGGTTGATTGAATCCGTTCAGCCAGGCATCGGTCGGTATGACCTTTTATCATTCTTCTACTGCATTGGCATTTTTGATTATAATACTGTATTGTTTATTCTAGGGGGAAAGAACGACACAAATTCAAAGATAACATGGAAATATTGCCAATGCCTAACTAAACGTGCAAATGCGTGCAAATACGACAAACGAATGCTAAAAGATGTATGCGTATTTGCCATTCATATTCGTGCTCAGCAAGCACTGCTCACTATGAACAAGACGAAGCAACATGAAAACAACAACAATAACATAGAGGATCGCTATGCAAATGCTTGTAAATGGACGTGAATACGGCAAATACGTCAAGTCGTTCTTTCCCCCTAGTGATTATTTAAACAGTTGTATCAATATTTCTGCGGAGAACTGCAATTTTAGTGGAATCAATCAGAATGCGGATACAAAAATTTCATTTTGGCCAACAATCCGGCCATTCTAGGAGCCGCATCAATATATCGTTCATGGGGCTACAAATCGCGAAGCGAGTAAATACACAAAATAAATTGTGTTTAAATTTGCCCGTTACAAAATGAATTCATAATATCGGTGCAACATCAACAAAAATACAGCGTCAAAGTTCAACGTTTGAAAATGAAAAAAGCCACTAGAATCGATTGAATATTTACTTGCTTTCAGCAGCTGAAAAGCGCACAAACGACGAGGAAAATCATTAATGTAATTTAGCTTTGTGTTTGCTGCTGGTGCTTTTCGTGCTTCTCGTGCTGATGTTGTGGCAGCCAAGTGACACACTCACTCGGTATTAATATTTTATTCAAAACGGGGTCAAGTGACTAATTCATCTGCACTCAAAATATGTGTGCACCGCTTTTTGGATTCATTTGATGAAACGGCTTTTAAATCGATTGAATGCATCGTTAAAAAAGTCATCCACAGCCACTTCAATATATACGTGGGAATTTTGCGCAAACATGAATGTTTTTCGTAACTGTGTATTTTTCATTGCATGGACATTGATTTTTTTCTCGCATTCTTCGTTCTTTCTCTCGTTTTTTCTCGCTGTTTTTTCTTTGCTCTTGCACCCTTTTTCTCTGTGCGTCGTTATTTGCATTAGGCAAAAATGCATGCCTTTTGCAAATTGCTATGGAAACGCATTCGTTTCACGGAATGCCATTCTCAAAAGTAATGTGTACGAATGCAGGAGGGAAAAAAAGCAATTATGTAGTCAGCGTCAGTGCAATTTTAATCCGTTTCGGCTCTCCCGGATTTTTCTCGCTGTTTTTCTTTTTCTCTCCTTTTTCATTTGGAGAACACCATTTTTGTACCAGAGCGATTTTTTGAAGCGTTTTCATGTTTCCATGTTTTGCTTGACAGTTTCCTTGTTTTCGTTGCTCTCTTGCACTCGTCTCGCTGACAACCAACCAAAACAACGTGTGTCAACGCTCACAAAAATTGAGAATGAGCCGAGGAGACAGGAATAGTTGTGATGAGACGAGCCGAATGAGAAGGAGAGAGAGAGAGAAAAGTGGAAAGTCGGTTTCATTGCCATTTGCGCGGAATTGTTTCAAAATGCACTCTCATTATGACGATCTGGGGTGGCTATTTTTTTTCCTATTCCGAACCCTTTGCACTTCAAGTTTGTTTGTTCGCATCATGATGTGCAAATGGTAACGGCCGTATTCATTCAATAAAATTCCTTTGCATTGGGACAAATTAAATTTTATTTCATTCGCTTTCATTTGTCTGGGTCTCCTTATTGCCACGTTGCCGACGACAATGACGACAACGACGACGACGGAACAGTTCAAACGAGCAGATTGACAAAGCGTGTGAAATGGAAAATTGAAAGTGTCACACTTCCTGACACATGCAGAGACAACAAATTAGACGTGATTACGCCAAATGTTAATTATTTAAATCCATACACAAAGCGCAAACATTGGTTTTGGCGGGTGGTGGGAGGTAGTGAAAGAGAGAGAGAGAGAGAGAGAGAGAGAGAGAGAGAAGAAGCAGGAAAGAGTGTGAATGAGAATGGGAAAAGACCACATGTCGTTTGAACTTCGACTCTTGCTCCTTTTGTTGCTAGAGCGTGCAAAAATCGTGACGGAAACAAGGGCGCTACTCGCATAAACGTTAAACACATTCAGCCAATTCACACATCCATTCCGTTTTTCGGGGCGCACAATAGCGTAAAAATGTGAATGGCAACATTTTGAACCCATTCAACTCAGTCATCGTTGTCGTCGTTGAGCGTTTTGTTGTTGCCAGTTCATTTCTTTTTCCACCGTTAAGCTTAAAGAAAATGCTCAAAGTGGAAGGTTGTGAAGTAATAATAATTACGCTTGGTTTTTTTCTCCTTTTTTTAAAAAACAAAGAAAAAACAAGCGACAATCAAGTTAATTCCAATGAATTACTTGGATTTTATTGGATATCACAGCGACTTGCTAATAAAATAACTCAACTGAACTTAACATATTAGAACAATACACAAAACAGTTAGTAGAATGGATGTTAAATCGGTGTAATGTAGCAAGAAAACGACAGTGAGAAAGAGAATGAGCGAAAGGAGAAGAAAAAAAAATAATTAAAAATATTTATATTTATATGGCATGATATCTCCGAGGTCTTTCATCCTAATTATATCCCAATGTTTTTGCCATTTCAATGCTTTTGTGTTGCGACAACAACATGCGCAAATAATGTCGCTTATAATTTAGCTCGAGAATGTAGCAGATATATATAAACATGGCAAGCAAGGTCTTAGTTTTTCCGTGCGCATTTTATTTTTATTTGGTGTAAAGAGATATTATTTTCAATATAATGCATGTTCGTTCGAATAGAGAAAGAGGGTTGTGGAAAAGTGCGTCAGGACAGTGAAAATGTAAAAAGAGAATGTTCAGTAATAATCATTTGTTAGTATCAAATACAACGACAAAACACAAGCGAAGAGTAGGAGAGAAGCTTAAGCTCCCTTAACTTGATTGTTTATTGTGTTTTACACGTTTCGAATAAATATCTAAATAAGCGCTTCAACGTATGCATTTTTTTCTTTCTCTCTAGCTATCTTTTACTTCGTCTGTGTACCCAGAAAATGTAATCCAACAATAGCAACGGGAAACTTGCCAATGGTATTGTGTAATTTGATACAAAAGTCAATGCTGTAATGATACGTACACCGAATCCACACATGTGGTTGCCACGAAAACAAGCGAAAAAAAAACACTGGATGGAAATGAAGAAGAAGAAGAAGAAGAAGAAGAAGTGAAGCTTCTCGTATGCACCACGAAAATGGTATTTATGAGGTCGAAATTAGATCCATATTATTAAGTTATTGTGACACAAGCCTAAGCACATCTTTAGCGCTCGCTGTCTGATAAAATGGTGCGTGCGCTGTCTTTTATGTCGCGCGTTTTGGCGTTCAAACGCTCGGCGGATTAGTTTTTGGTGTGATGTAGATGGGAGTTTGGTGGGTGGCTGGCAGGCAATGTAATCGTCGCGTAATGTAGCAATTTGTTCATTTTCACAATGAAAAGTTTTGTGTTTATGTGTCATGTCGAGATTTTAGGTCGAGCCGGCTGTTGCTCGTATCACACTTTCGCTCTCTCTCAATCTCCCATTGTGCTCTCACGAACACACACACACACAAACACACGCGGCAGACGCGACAAAACAAAAGCCAACTCGGATTTATTATCTCACTAAAGGCACTTAAGGCATTATACTTTTTCGGGTGACACGATAATGAAATGTTTTCGCTAAATATGTGTTTATGTTTTATCTCTTTGGCACGATGATATGCGCTAGTCTTTTATAGCATCACCGACCCAAAATCGCATCGTATCACTATGCGCGCTTTATATTCATGGGACAATTTATGTCCACCACGGAAATCGAATAATTACTGTCTCAAAATTGGAATCTATGAAAATGCCTTTATTCGTCATCATTACCGTCATCATCATCGTGTGTTGAATTTCATCAAAAGACAAATGCAGGTAGACTTTATTTCTATCCAAAGGACAACCAAAGCCATGTATTTACTCAAGGTATGGCTAACAATTTTAAATATTCCAGCATTGAATCAAATGAATGCATTTCATTATCGCTGGAAATTCTCTACAGACATAAAGGAATTCCGGTACTGTGTTAGACACGAAATTAAAATTAGTTTTGCCCAGATTATTTTCCGTGTCGTTTCAAGTCGGAGCATTTTTACCATTTTTTCTTTCTTGGGTTTTTCACACTCACCTCGCTCGTTCCCATTTCCCGAAAAATGAAGCGGCAGTACAATTCGTTGCGTGTGACCAGCATTTAGAGTTCATATTTTTAGTGTAAACGCTTTTTTTTCTATATACACATATTGAATCTCCCCATTTAATCTGCTTTGTGCATGTGCTAATAGAAAATAATGTGTCGAGAATACACCGCATGTGTGCAAGCGGCTTCGAATACAAAACAAATAATTCCAATTGCTGTAGCCTGTTCGCTGCTTTTGTTGTTGTTGTTGTTCGTGTGCAATTACAACAATCCCAAGTCCAGGCAAAAACTAATATGCTCACCGGCGCACAAGATCACACACACAACAACAGCAACCGGTTCAAAATTCCCTACATTTCCGTAGCAATCAAACGTCCAACATTTTGTATGAGCAAAATGCGCGAGCAAGCGTACCAATTCACGACGTCTTACTGTGTTTTGTGTGCTGTTTTGGCGCTATTGTTGCACACTTCTGTACACTATTACAATTTGATTTCCGTGCAGCAGTTACACATGACCCGAACCACACTCATTCGTTCTTTCTCTCTCTCTCTCTCTCTCTCTCTCTCTCTCGCTTAACTCACTCTCGCTCGTTCGTTCGCTCGCTTAAACTCACAAATAAATACTTTTTCATTTCAAATGGTTTGCGTTTCGGTTTGCCACCGAGTTGTTTATTCTCATTTTTATTATTCTTATTCCATTCCGCCTTTTCTTTACCTCCCATACACATACAATTATTTTTTTCTCCGCTCACACCCTTCGCTACACAGACTCATTTCTGTTTCTCGTATGATTATTTACAGTTAATTTTATTTCGTGCGCACTTTTGAAAATTATTCTTTATGGTGTGCATAGATCTCCATAATATGGTTATGTTGTGTAGTTGGGAGCAATCGGTTTTGGTGCTCATGTTACAGCCACATACCATTAGGAGGAGTTCTTGTGTGCGAGGGCGCGCGCCAGCCAGCGCTACTATATCACATTGGAGGATCTTTCAAGTCCGTGCTAATATTTTCTTTTTCTTCTTTGCTTTTCTATAAAATGTAGTCGGCAATACTGGAATGTGTTTTTTCTGCCCATTTTTTTTTCTGTTCCGTTTCCTTCATTGCAACACGTCTATCAGTTTTCTTTTCTTCGGGTGTTTTTTGTTCGTTTCTTTCTCGGTGTTCCTTTTTTCTTCGTGGCCAAAACGCTCTTTTCATTGTTGGTTTTCGCCGTTTGTGCCAACAATAAAAAATCCGCACAATTTTTCTTTGGCTCTCTTTCACTCTCCATCGCCTTCCATTTGCTAGACACACCGAAACTTGCGCCTCGTTTTGCGCGCACATAATGGCATTTATCAAGATTTCATTCTTTTTATTCGGTTGCTTTTTTTCCAGTTTGTTATTTCCGGTAATGTTCGTCTTGCAGTTCACAACTTGTTCTTCGATTCGTTGGTTCGTTCGTGTGTGCCTCACATTTTTCGCATCAACGTATATTCTTTTCACTTGAAGAGTTTCGTTTTATTTTCTCACTCGAATTTGCTCTCTGTTTTGATTTAGCCTAGACCTATGCCCATAATAAAAACGTTGTATGTTATCGCTTCATGGTGCTTCGGCATACACTTGCGATCGGTCGGAAGTAAAGCTGTGAAGACGTATGAATAGACACCTCGCAATCGACTCACACACACACACTCACACGCGTGCTGTTCGCAGGAGGTGGTAATTTGTTGTTTTCTGTCGGTCCTTCGGTATTACGTGTGTGTGCTTTTTGTGCCGTGAGCGTGTCGATGTTTCATTTCGTGAATTTGTATGCAATCGACACGAAAAAAAAAACGAAGCGAAAAAAAACAATAGCATCACATGAATTCCGGATACTGATTTGAATTAATTTTCGTTGTGGGCAGCCCAAGGCTCTTCGTTTTTTTTCTTCTTTGCCACTCGATTCGAAATCACGATGTTCATGTTTATTTATTGCACATGCTCCCACCTTTCAATCATTGCCTTTGATTGGAAAGCGGTCAGTGGTCGAAAACATCGGGTGATTATTCGTGGAAATGAAGTGAACACCGGCAGCGCGCATACACACGCAACGCAGTACACCGTACGAAATTGATTACTTGATTGACCTGCTACCCATTTCACATTGTGATACCACCGGAAACATTGCTCACTTCATTATAAATCGTTTTCCGGGGGCCCGATCTCAATCTCTGTTCAAATTAATTGCTTCAGTTGTTGCGAAAATCTCAACGAAAAGATTCGCCTCGTGTGAGTTTACCGTTCAAGAGTGAGTGATGTTTTTTCTTATCGTTTGGCTGTCGGTGTGTGGGCGTGTGAGTGTGTGCGTGTCGAATTGAGCGTTAGCGAATGTTCAATTTCGAGAGGGCGAAGTGGATTACGGATATATATTTAAACAATGTATTTTATACACCGATTCATTAAAGATAGTTTGCACACAAAAAGGATGTGCTCGCTTTGAACAACACCATGATAAGTTCATTTTCTTCTTGCATTGCAATGAAGCTTTTGCGCGGGAGAGATAGATAAAAACTTTTTAAATGAGCCCTTTGTGCTATAACCATTTGTGCTTTCGGCCATCTACCGTATTACATCAATTTATAATGTTTAAATGCAACCATGAAAACAAAAAAAACACACTGCTTCCGTACACTTTTTTTCGCCTTCCTCACTGGCTGCCATCGTCACGACGATGATGTGCACTTCGTTAAATGTTCCTTTCATTTCACAGTTAATCATAATGATGCTCACTTCACATCAAAAGGCAAAAATCAAACAGCTATCATAAACTGAAAGTGAAAGAGAGTAAAAAGAGAGGCAGAATCAGAGAGACGTCGAGAGAGAGAGGGCTAGAGGGTGAGAGGGCAAGAGATACATCAGGAGACGATGAGATATTGCCATAAAATAGATAACATAATTCTCGTTTTCTCTAATTCTGTGCATTTGCGCATATTTTTTGTTGTTTTGCTCGAAATGTCGGAAAGTGAACTGTGCTAAGAATGTCTCACACAGAAGATGTGAATATTATTTAATATCAATGAAATGTCTATTGACATAATTTTGAATTAACTGGAATCGAACAATAATGAAATCGCACGAAATAATGAATCATAAGCAAGAAATAATTATTATTTAGTTATAAGTGCAACAATAACCTGAATAGAATTCGGAGAATTTAAATAAGTCAGCTAAGCAATTTATTGTATATAGTCTTTAAGTGCATGAATAAAATCGTCAGTCTTTAATCAACCATCGACTACAATTCACCTGTCTTTTAATGACAACTTCTATCACACAGAACTTAGTCATTTGGTCCTTCGAACACTAAAAACACAACCGAAAATCTTCAATTTCAACAATTTCAACAAAGTGAAAAAGTCCAACTTTTTTCAACAAGTGAAATATTCTTCAAGTTTTATTAGTGCAGTGTTATCAAATAACAAAACAAGCAGTATACGATCTTCGATCAAAATGCAGGCACTAATTAAAGCTCAACGCGACGCAATTCGACAATTGCAGAAAACTATCACCAACTACACCAAAGACGGCAACGACAGGAAGGCTGTTCCAGCTTACTTCTCACGTCGCATCAACCGCCTAGACACATGGTGGATAGCATTTGAAGCGCGCCATCAATCTCTGATGGCCCAACCAGACGCAAATCAACCATACTTCAGAGAAAACTTATTCGATTCGAGCAGGGAGTTGTACTTGAAACATCGCAATGAATTGCAAGAAGGTTTAGTAAAAGTCGCTCCACAAGGATTTGCAATGCCACCAAATCCGAACGAACCCAACGACGATGAAGACAACAGCGATTCAGATACGGAAGATGAAGCATTGAGCAATATTTTGGACGCAACGTTAAAAGACTTTATCGACGATAAATGCGATGGCGCAAATTCGACAGCATCAGAAATCAGTAGCATCGAAAATGGAAATAACAATAATCAGTCCAACGCTCAATCATCTGCAACTAATGAAGTTCCAAACAACGAGCCAAACAACGAAAGCGGAGAAATTCTCAAATTGCTGTACACGGACATCTACAATTTGATCAAATCTTCGCAAGAAATGCGCTCAAACCAGAGAAACGGAATGATTAAAGCTCAATTGGAATTGCTACGAGAAACATGGAGCACATTTCGTTCTCACTACTACACGCTGCGCGCAACAAGCAACCGAATTAGCATGCAAATCAATATGCAAGCTCTACAAAAAAAATACACCAGTGCAATCGGACACTTGAATGAAATTTCATGCAGCGACCACAACAACTCCGATTTACCAAAACTAAAAATACCGGAATTCAGCGGAAAACGCGACGAGTGGCGCACCTTCATCGATTTATTCAACAAAATTGTGCACGAAAAAAACATCAGTACATCATACAAAATGGAACACCTGAAAGCGAATCTCAAGGGGCAAGCTGCAAGATTGGTAGCGGATTTAACAACGGCTGATCAGTACGAGGCGTGCTTGCAGGTACTATACAAACGCTATGATAACAAACGACAACAGTTCGGTGAGTATATAGATAAGTTGTTGCAGTTACCAAGACATAAAAGTGAAAACAGCCACGAGCTTCGCACTATGCACGATATTTGCACCGAAACAATGTTAGCAATAAAAAACTTGGGCATCAACACCGAAACATGGGATGCACTAATTTGTCATATTTTAACGAAAAAGTTACACGACGATACGGTAAAACACTACGAGTGTCAACTACGCAACGTTCGCGAAACTCCGAATTTGCAAGAATTTCTGGCATATTTAGAAAACAGGTATTTGGCCATTCAATCTGTTGAACAAAAAAATTACACTCAAAATTTTTCCAACAAAAAAGATATAAAAGAAAAAGTGATTGAAAAATTCGAAAAATTTGAAAAAATCGCGAAGTGTCTATTATGTGACGAAGCTCACAGCCTTCGCGTATGTCAGAAATTTTTGGCAAAAAGCGTGAACGAACGAAGTCAATTTATAAGATCTAAGGGCATTTGTGCAAATTGTTTATCTGGTTCACATAGCAAAGTCATTGAATGTAAAAGTAAATTTACTTGTAAAACGTGTAACAAAAAACATCATTCATTACTGCATTTCGATTCAGTTAAATCAAATGTTGCGAAAATTTCGGACTATCAAGCATCGAACGATGAACACGAAAATGATAATTCAGTAGTATCAGCAAATTCTTCAGCATCGAATTCGCGTGTATTATTAGCTACGGCATTAATTAGCGTGAAAGGTAAAAATAACGAAAAATATGCACTTCGTGCTCTGATCGATCAAGGATCGCAGAGCGCGTTCATCACCGAATCAGCAATGCAATTGCTCAAACTAAAAAGAATAAAACAAAAAACTTGTGTAAGTGGAATAACAAAAGAAAATCAGGTGTGCAATTACATTGTTGACTTGCACATTTCGCCTCGATTCACTTCAAATTTTGTTTTGAATACAACTGCAATTGTATTAAAAAGTTTGGTAAATTTATCACGAAATGAAAATGTTTTTAACAAATCATTCTCACATTTGAACAATCTTCATTTCGCTGATCCTTCATACATTGAAGCTGGTCCGATAGACATTCTTCTCGGCGCAGCTGAATACGCACAAATCATAAAACCAGGTCTCATAAAAGGTTCTACAGACGAACCGATCGCCCAAAACTCTGAATTGGGTTGGATCATTTCGGGACCAACCAATTTTGATTCAGCCGTGGGAGCACAAGTAACAACGCTCATTTCAGTTGTCGACGTCGAACAACGTATATCTGAATTTTTCAAGCATGATGATATAAAAATCGACGATGACGAGTGCGCTCTCACTGAAGAAGAACAAATGTGTGAAAACCACTTTCAAGAAAACACTATTCGTTTGGAAAATGGAAGATATTGTGTCAAAATGCCATTCAAAAATGGAAAAAATGCACCAGATTTAGGAAACTCGCGAAAATGCGCCATTGCAACATTTTTGCAGCTTGAAAATCGATTCAAAAAAAATCCTAAATTGGCAGAAGAATATAAAAAATTCATTCACGAGTACATTGACCTAGGTCATATGGAACGATCGGTTTACAATCCAAATATCACATCGTATTATTTACCACATCATTGTGTAATACGAGATAGCACAACTACGAAACTTCGGGTAGTGTTCAATGGCTCTCAAAAAACTGACAACGGAAAATCTCTCAATGATGAACTTGCATTGGGTGCCATAGAACAAAAGGACATGTTAAGCATTCTAATCAATTTTCGCATTTACAAATATGCATTTACGGCTGACATTGAGAAAATGTACCGCCAAATTTTAATCGACGAAAGCCAAAGAGACTTGCAAAAAATCATTTGGCGTGATTCCCCTGAACTACCGCTTTCTGAATTTAGACTTATCACGGTCACATACGGCACCAGTCTCGCTCCGTTTTTATCACATCGCACTACAAGACAACTTGCAATCGATTGCGAAAATGAATATCCAGAAGTATCAAATACCATAAGAAAAAACATGTGGGTTGACGATGTGGTAAAAGGTGCTTTTACTGAGGCAGAAGCAATACAATTGTGTAGCGACTTGCGCAAGGTATTCAGCAAAGCCGGATTCAATTTACGAAAATGGTCTTCAAACAACGTAAATGTGCTGTCCGCAATTCCGGAGAGTGATCGTGAATTGAAGGCTACAAGCAGCAACGTGAAAGCGTTGGGCATAAAATGGTCGCCGTCTCAAGATGTTTTCACATACGAACTCAGTTTAAAAAATCATTCAAATCCATTTACAAAAAGATTGCTACTATCTGAAATCTCTTCAATGTTCGATCCACTTGGCTGGATATGTCCAGTAGTAATTTCGGCGAAAATTTTGGTACAAAAGTTGTGGGAGAAAAACGTCGATTGGGATGAAATTGTACCGAAAGAAATCGCTGAAAAATGGTTGGAAATAAAAAGCGAATTGCATCTCATTAATGACATCAGAGTGGAACGTTGGATAAATTACAATCCTGAGGATGTCATGGAGTTGCATGGTTTCGGTGACGCAGCGGAACCAGCATTCGCAGCTGTGATTTACATTAAAAACGTCACGCAAAACACGGTGCGATTATTAATCGCAAAAAATAAAGTAGCTCCTCTGAAAACAACGAAAGACGCACTCACAATACCGAGATTGGAATTGTGTGCAGCAAATTTACTTGCCAAATTGACGAAAGGCGTTTTAAAAGCAACAAACATAAAATTCAGCAAAATTTTTCTTTGGTCCGATTCAAAAATAGTCATCGATTGGATTCGAGGAAATCCGAAGCGATACAAAAAGTTTATCGCACACCGTGTTTGTGCAATAGATAGGGCAATTGGAACAAAAAACTGGTATCATGTTACCACTGACAAAAATGCAGCAGACTGCGCTTCACGCGGCATGTTGCCATCGGAATTGCTGAGACATGAAATGTGGTGGAATGGCCCACAGTTTTTGCGTGAAAACAATTACTATGCAAACAATGCAAGTCATTTAAATAACATTGACCCAATAATTGAATCACTCGCATTAGGTGTAGAAATCTCTCCAATTTCAAACGAACAAATTCTTCCTGAAGTCTCGTCGTTCAACAAAATGAAACGAATAATCGCATACTGTTTTCGTTTTGCATCGTTATGCAAAGCAAAACAGGGGCCCAAAGCATTGTCTCCGATTTCGGCTGATGAGCTAAATTTAGCGGAAACAGCAATAATAAAAATCATTCAACGGGAGGCATTTGGTGCCGAAATAAGTGAATTAATGAAGAAAAGATCAGTAAATTTTTCAAGTAACATTCTGAAACTAAGCCCATTCTTAGATGAAAATAACATTCTGCGCGTAGGTGGCAGACTACGAAATTCGGATTTGGTGTTTGGACGAAAACATCAAATCTTAATACCAAAAAACAATAGCGTAACAACTTTAATAATTCGTCATTTTCATTTATTATGCATGCACGGTGGAGCGAAAGCCACTGAAGCAATCATCAAACAGCAGTTTTGGATTGTGAATGCACAAACAGAAATAAAGAAAATTTTGCATCGTTGCATTCCTTGCTTCAAACAAAGACAAAAAACCATGTCACAATTAATGGCAGATTTGCCGGCCAATCGCGTAAACATTGTTGAAAAGCCATTCACCAACGTAGCAGTAGACTACACCGGTGCAATTCCATACAAAACGGCAAAAGGTAGGGCTGGTAAAATTTCTAAGGCTTACATTTCAATATTTGTCTGTATGGCTACAAAGGCACTTCATATCGAACTAGTATCAGATTTAACAGCCGACGCGTTCATAGCTGCCGTTCGCAGATTGGTAGCGCGTCGTGGAATGATCAAGAGCTTCAACAGTGACAATGGCACAAACTTTGTAAAAGCTAATAAAGATCTAAGTGATTTATTTGAAATCGAAAAAGAAGAGTTCAAAACAATCTGCGATGAACTTTCAAAGCAAGGCATTTCTTGGCATTTCTCACCCGCTGGTGCGCCTCATTTCAATGGCCTCGCCGAGGCTGGTGTGAAAGTTGCAAAGACTCATTTAATAAAAACAATCGGAAAAACTGCGCTAACATTTGAAGAATTGTCCACATTATTGTATCAGGTGGAAGCATGTGCAAATTCAAGACCACTTTGTGCACTATCTACTGACCCTGATGACATCGATTGCCTAACACCTGGACATTTCTTGATTGGGGCACCGTTACTGGCACCACCCGACGAAAGCTACATCGAAACGAACGTAAACTGGCTTTCACGTTGGCAATTGGTGCAAAAAATGAGTCAAAACATTTGGAAAAAATTTCAAACGGAATATCTAAATGAATTGCAAACCAAATCAAAATGGTTTACGAAAAAAGAAGAGCCAAAATTGAATGAATTAGTTTTGGTAAAAGATGAGAATTCACCACCATGCTCTTGGCCAATGGCGCGCGTAATCGACGTGCACAAGGGTCATGACGCACTCACGAGAGTGGTAACACTTAAAATGCGCAATAACACTTTCACTCGACCAATAACCAAAATCGCTCCGTTGCCGATTGAATACGATGCGGAGACCCGGGCAACAATTAAAGCACACATTGCAAAAACTGAAACAGCGAGTAAAGCACGGGTTACAAAATCCAAACCGGCAAAACAAACATTTAATGTCATTCCGATAATAACGGCATTGCTTGCAATTTTTGTGATTCAAGTGAATGCTCACCCAAATCAAATCGTTCCGTTCAAATTGAATAAATTTGACACCTCGCCGGGTTTGTTTTTCGAACAAATTTCGCATGCAAAATTCAGTTACACCAATTGGAACTCGATTGTTTATGTAAACATGAAATCATTTCTCAACGAAGCATCGATGATGGAAAGAAGTTTACATGATTTAGAAAACGTATGCAATCAAAAACTGGCGGGGCAAAGCTCATGCAAATCTCTTTGTCAACTAATTGAAAATCGTATCAACGACATCAATGAACGAAATGAGTTAATAGTATCGTTTAAGCATCATCGAGCAGAAAGAGCGTTACTTGACATTGTTGGAAACATTGCTGGCGATTTATTTGGAGTTTTAGACTCTCGATTCGGACGAGAATACGTTCTCGATATGTCAAGATTGGAATCAAATGACGAACATTTGCTCACTCTTTTGAAAAACCACACTTCTGTTTTAAATTCCACTATGAATATAATCAAAAAAGATGAGCGGGAAATCATAAATCAGAGAGAAAGCATAATAAATCTAGCGGGTTTGGTACGTGTTCAAACCAATGACCAGCAAGCAGTTTTGCATTTTCATACTATGTCTGTGTATCTTTTACAAATGATCTCTGATTATGAGCATCAACAAGATAGCATGTTGGACATACTTACTGGCGCTAGAAAAAATCATATCGATCATCATCTAATAACTCCTGCTCAAGTAAAGGGTCAATTAAATATAATGAGTGAATATTTATCAGACCAACAGGCACCTCCGGATGGAACCGATTTCTACAAATTGGCAACCATCACTCCGTTTGTCACAAATAAGACACTATTTTTTCGAATTGCCATTCCATTGATAAGCGA
Source organism: Sitodiplosis mosellana (assembly GCF_009176505.1). Classification (NCBI taxonomy): domain Eukaryota; kingdom Metazoa; phylum Arthropoda; class Insecta; order Diptera; family Cecidomyiidae; genus Sitodiplosis; species Sitodiplosis mosellana. The sequence goes on along the minus strand of NW_022595248.1, from coordinate 1,677,892 downwards.
CGAAAGGTTTCAATTGTATCATATGTATGAAACGCCATTTGTATACAATGACGAAACTCTGAAAATAAATGCTAAATTCGAAGTCATTATCGCGTCATTAAATCGGCAAAAATATCAATTGATTAGAAACAAGCATGAACTGAAATGCAAAAAACAGTCAGATGACATGGTCATCTGCTTCGAGCCCCGCAAGTGGCTAACCAGCCAATTCAAATCTTGTGTGTGGTCTCTCTTTAATCATGAAGCCAACTCGAATTGCGAGTTATCCAAGGTAAATTTGCGTTACCAATGGTTAGAACTCGAAGAGCCGAACAATTGGTTATTTTTCTGTAAGCATGTGGAAAAGTTCATATCTATTTGCGGCGATAGTGTAAATCACCACAGCGCTATTGGCTCTGGAACCCTAAAATTGAACGACAATTGCGTACTTCGGGGTGATAATTTTGAATTAATGCCCCAAAAGAGTTTAGAGCGCGCGCCACATGATTTCATTATTCCGAATTTCCAATTCAATCTCACTTCGTACGAGCCATTCATTTCAAACGGAACAACGAATTTGATCGAATTTGCCAAAACTAATTTGACTAAACTACAAAATCAGTTAAAATTCATCGAAAATCAATCTAAATTAAAGGAAAAAATCGACATTCATGACATTCATAACTATTCAGTAAACTATTTCACTCTGTTCATCGTTGTATGCTTGATATTCTACGTTGTAAATTTCATCAGGGGTAATAGACGAATCAGATTACCACGTGCAATTTCGATGCCAAATCTATCTGAAGATTTGACTCGCCGTTTAGAGCACCGCCAGTCACGCTAAAGGTGGCCCGGAGAATGTCTATTGACATAATTTTGAATTAACTGGAATCGAACAATAATGAAATCGCACGAAATAATGAATCATAAGCAAGAAATAATTATTATTTAGTTATAAGTGCAACAATAACCTGAATAGAATTCGGAGAATTTAAATAAGTCAGCTAAGCAATTTATTGTATATAGTCTTTAAGTGCATGAATAAAATCGTCAGTCTTTAATCAACCATCGACTACAATTCACCTGTCTTTTAATGACAACTTCTATCACACAGAACTTAGTCATGAAATATCAAAAGAAATGCACCAGAATTAAATTTGAAATGAGCGGAAATGAGTGATGCTGCAGTATCGTTACATGTTTCTTTTTATTCTGGTGATAAAACAAACAAAAGGACAAAATTATAGCGAAACGCGTTATCTGAAACATAAAAAGAAATGACGAGCAAATCCTTCGGGATCCAGATTCTTACAGAAGTCAAATTGTTTGAATTTCAAACTGCGCAATCATTTGCTTGAAATTAAAATAATAAGAAGAAATTCTAACGAAGAAAAAACGAAATAAATGAAGAGAAAAAGAAGTTTGAAGATCGCTTTGAGTGGAAAGGCCAAAAAGTTTGTCTTATTCAAAGGAAAATTCGGTAAAATTATCTACTCGTTCATTCAAAATGAATGAAAGCATGTATTTTGTGAAGTTTGTAATTAAAACGCACGAAGAGCGACGATTATGCTCAACATTCGCTTTTCTTCACGGTCACAAAATCCGAGGGAAATTAAAGAAAACCAGGTTAAGAGTGAAATTCGAGTGTTTTATCCCGGAAATAAAGAAATAAAATCGAGCATTTTTTCAGCATAACCGTGAAGTGAATGCTCCGTTAGCAACGAACATAAAGCTGGCAAAAAAATGTTTTGGTTTTTTTTCTTGCGTCAAGTATTGAGAGAGTATCAAATCGCATTTTGCGCTCATCCAAAAAGTAAAGGACTCATTACTATCGCTCAACATATAAATAAAGATAGCCACAGTAAAAGCCGAAATTTTCGTTAAGCCCATCGTAGTATTTTATCACCTTTTGATCTTCATCTTGTCGGCGTTTTTTTTGTTTCTGACGCGTGTGATGTGGGTAAAATGTGGAAAGAGTGTTGCGTTGTTGGAAAATTAAATGCTTTAACGTACGTGCCTCGCCATATATTCGTATTAAATGGATATTTTATTTTTAAATTGTTTACCTCTGACCTCAACGCCGCTCATAGCAACCGTTACATGCACCGTTTGTAGCTTGCTCTCTCTCTCTCTCTCTCTCGCAAGAGGCGGGTGCGCGCGGACGAGGAAGCCAAAGTGAGTGGTGTGCTGGCAAAAACTCTATCAACGTGACATTTAAATTAACATTAATGTCAGGTTTATCACCAATTCATACATCTTATTTAGAAGATACGACAACTGTACGTCAGCATTTTACATGCTTCGAATTTACAAAGACAAGAAAAAAAACGAACCGAAACACGAAAAAAGAGAGGCAAGCGAGAGAGAGAGAGAGAGAGAGAGAGAGAGAGTGAGTGAGGGATAGCGAGAAACCGTGATGTGAAAAAAGGAAATAAATGAAATGTTTCGCACGTAAAAGCACTTCCATTTGGCAACGCCATCCGAAACCAGAAATTGGATGCAAGCCACATGAAATTCGTTCAAAATTACGAACGACAGGCCTCCGTTAAGAAATTAATGTATATTCATGTGGATTGTAAAACATATTTATGTGTTGCATCGTGGGAAATGCTGGATACTTGTACTGCCATAGTGCTTGTTTTAATTTTTCCACCAACAGCATATCGTCCCGCCACTTGAACATCGATGTGCATGTGCAGCCGAAGACACTTGCAACGGAAATTGTGCGAATAATTTGCGCTTTTTTACCGCTATTTCTCTTCGCTTGCACTTTGAAGTGGAATCGTGGTAAAGTGAGCAAACGCGCAACCGTGCAAACACACATTGAGCTCACAAGAGACGAAACCATGAGCCGAGTCTAATGAAGTAGAATCCATGCACTTATGCACTCTCTATCCAACACAGTACACCAAATGCACAACATAATTTATTTGCAATTTATTTTCCAAATATAAACTACGGTTTCGAATATATTTCAGAAATTATTCATGTGTCGCCTTGGCTAAATCACATCGCCGCAAATATTTTCCGTTTTCAAACAAAACGACACACCGGTAAACTCCAAATTACTTTCTCTGCCGCTTGTAATGAGATAGCTAACCGGGTGTGCGTTTGTATTTGATAGCTAACCGGGTGTGCGTTTATATTTGTGTTTGTGGCGTATAATGGTGCGGGAGCACAGTTTTGAATGAAAAAAGAAATAAAGGAGAACGAGAGCGAAATCGGTTAAGCAGCCGGTGTGCAGGCTAGGGGGATTTAACTACGTGAAAACTTGTAAAAAAATGATATAAACGCGCACGAAATTGTTACATTCACCAGAGAACTTGCATGATTCCACTCAGTTGACAAGTTCCGTATTAAAACAACATGCGCGAACGCGCGCGAGTTCGTGTGCAAACTTGTAGCTGGACGACGCGCACACATCAGTCGTTCCATTTATTATATCTGGATTAACTTTTTCTTCAACACTTTCTCCAGCTCTTTAAAAATATTTCCTTTGTCCATTTTATAATTATATAAATCTTTGAACTTTTGGAAAGGATGTGAAAAATCTTTATACACGTAAACAACCGATTTTTAGCTTGAAACGCGTTTTAATTGTCAAATAACAACTTGAAAAACGCGCAAAACCATAAACAAACTTGTGTAAACTTGTGACCGTGCGCGTCAGTACGTACAAGGAACGCGTCGAACTCCCGCGAATCAAGCAAACTGGCAAAAAAACATGCTGAACTCGTAAGAGTTAAATTCCCCTAGTGTGCAGGACGACCAACGGGAAGTAAATGCAAATAAATGACAAATAAATTACACATAAAGGATACACACAACGGGCCCGAGCTGAGCTTGAATTCAAGTTACAACCGGGAAAGAAAGTGACAAAATAGAAACGCATTAAACGAAAAATAAGTAGCTGTCACATTGAAAGTACTTCAAAATGGTTTTTAGATTCACACTCATGCAAACACACACCGGAGTTATATGCCGAGGAATGGCCGAGAAGCTTGAAAACCAGAAGGAGAATGAAATAACACGGATAAAAGGACGAAAAACTGCGAAAGCGAGACCAAAAGAGAAATTGGAGATTGAATGAAAGGGAAAGAGCGAATAGAATGGAAAAATTGGCGACAAGATGATACACAAACCGATTGCCATTAAATGGTACGCATTTGTGGCCATTTAGCAAGGTGCGACAGAGCCACGAAAGTGCGGAAGCGTAAGAAAAGAAAAACGTACTTTACATAATTGCGTCAAAAACAATTTAGATTAAAATCAAATCTTTAGACTTTTCCTCCACCGTTTTTTTTTTTGTTGGCGGTCGTCGTTGTTTTGGACTTTTTTCCATGCTTTTTTCTTTCTTCAGCGCTTTTTACATTTCATATAAATAATAATAAAAATAAAAGCGCGCCCGTCAAAGCTGTAGCCTGCACAACATTTCAATTTCGCTCGCTGCGTGTTTTTGTTTCATGTTGTCTTGTAGTTGTTTGAAAGCGAAGTGATTTGGAGTGTGTCGTGTGTTCATAATTTTTTTTTTTCGTTTTGTCGTTTTGTGCGACAACTGAAAACAAAACCACCATTGACATCGATGCAAGTAAATTTTCGTGAGAAGAAAACGGCGGCGGTGGAAAGAATAAGTGGCGGTATAACGGTAGCAACAGCAGCAGCATGTCGCTTTGATAAATTATATGCACAGTCACACACAAATACAAAACATCAGCTCAGATAAATTCATGCTCGGCTAAAAACCTAGCTAAAAACACCGAGGGATAAACAGAGAAACACAGCTCACGAGAAGAAAAAAAAACAACCTCAACACAACAAAAACATACACACCGAAGTGCCTGAGAAGAGAAGTGGAAAGAAAGTAAAAAGGAACGGGGAAAGCGCTTAAGAAAATTCGTCGCGTTGAAACGCGCTAGAAAGGAAATCAGCTCAACGCTGGATGAATGTTCAGCTATTGAATATTTAGCTATTTATAAGGATAAACGGGCGTTAAATTTTTGCTTTTCCTATTTTTGTTCAGTGCGGGAGGTAAACGGGGAGTGCTCCCATTTTACCGAGCATACGTACCACCGACAACCACAAAAAGGAAGACCTGCCATCGTTTTCGTCGTCGACGATGTTTAGTTCGTTTCGGCATTTCTATTTATCCGTCGCTTTCCATTTACAAATCGACTTCGTTTTTTTTCCACTTACATCTTCATCATCATCCCTCCGACATTATTAAAGTGTATGCGCCTCGAAATGGCTGCACATTGAAAAGTGTTCGCTTGGCTTTTTCACGAACCGATTGAAAGCACTGAGCGATTTCTTTTCGCCGAAAGCGTGAAACGAGCGAGAGAAAAAGAAAAAAAAACACGCACACACACACCACATGAGCGAAAATTGAGAGAAAAACCTTAACAGAGGTTAAGTGTGTTTAGGTTAAGTTAAACCAATTGAATGACGGCACAGAAACAACGAAGACGAAGATGAAGAGAAAAAAAATGAAAAGAAAACCCGTGCACATAACTTAAGCCAAAAAGAAGCACTGCAAATTCTCAACTGGATCCACTGCATTTGTGCGTAGAATGTGAGCGAAGAAATAGAAACCGTGCGCTCCGACAAAACAAAGAGACACACGAAAAAGACGGAGAAAATGAAAAAAAACAAATGGCACATAAACATTAATTTCGCAGTAGATTTTCTCTAAAATGGTAAAATTTTATGCTTTTCCCCGTGCCAGCTCCGTTCGCTATGCCATTTCAGTTTCAGTGTTTTTTATTTCGCTCCTGTTCAGCGACACTTTTTCTGAGTATGTATTTGTACATGTTGACTTTGTCTGGTGCAAGTTTTTCCTCCCCAATTGCATTAAATGCTTTTCAAACTAACGAACAAAAGCTCAGTGTTCCCTTGCGCGCCGTTTCCATGTCAGAGCAGCAGCAAAAAATGTTTTTATTTCGTTTTGACGGTGGTTTGTATGGATGCATTTTGCCGCCAAGATTGTGTCAAATCATACATCGTAATCATAGCCGTAAACAGAAAAAATTGAGAAAGAAATGGAAAAAAAATGTAGCACGAAAAAGTTGTCCGATCGGCGAAAAGTCGAAAATTGGTAAAAATTTGTCGATGGGTAAGCTAGTGGTTCATTTGTTTTTGCCGTGATCATCGCGTTACATGTCGTTGTGTTTTGAAAGTCAAAGCAAACTAAACAAGCATTTAATCGAATACTTTGTGTAATGGCAAATTGTCTCCAGTCGTTGAGATGATGCTGCTGCTGTTGCTCACCTTCTCTCCCGTTCGGCTGAGTACCGAGATCAATAGCAAGACATTATTCTGCTTTTATTTGCTTTTCGTTTGTGTGTTGATTGCAAACATTGCGCTCGACTTGTTCGGACCAAAAGAGCAAAATGGCACACACTCAAGATGGGTGAACGGAACGGGGTGAAAAGTGAACGAGCGAGTGAAAAACGGTTTGGCAACAAAGTGAACGAGAGCAAGAGAGAGGGTGAGAGATGAAGTGAATTCTCTTTGGTATTGCAATGTTCACTTAAAATAGTTAAATGTGTACGTGTTGCGCTACATTCGACTTCGAATTGAAGCGATGCACGTGAACCAATCGAAGGCAGTCAATTTTTGGTATGAAGTAAAAAGCAGCACGTTGGATGCTGTCTATTGCGTGCCTTGGTTGGTTGTTGGATCTCTCACCCATCGTCGTTTAGTTTGGGGTTGTGATAACGATTTTCTCAGTGGCTTTTTTCCGGTATGCATTCTTGGTATTTGTTTTTTTTTCCTCCTTTTGCCTCACCGTAATTTTCAACGATGATCGAGTCAAATGCTCAGCAGCCTCGATGGTGTTCCGTGAAAATGATACCTTTGTGGTTAGCTGGCGCTGTTGCTGCCGTTCTTTTTTCTTCCCATCACATTCCCACCCTCTATCCTTTTCTCCCCCATTACTAAAACTTTTTCTCTCTACTTTTCACCACTATTCACGACGTCTCATTCATCTCACATGCTAAAGTTCATGACATCATTTCGATCGCATGAAATCAAATCACTCTCGGGTTCATTTTTTTGCTCTCTCTCTCTCTCTCCTTCCACGATATGTTTTTTTTCGGTGTGTTTTCAGCTCCTTACCTTGATTTTGTTTCTTTCGTTCGTTCCCTTCTATCTCATTTTCTTCCTGATTGTTTCTACCGCTGCTTCGTCTTTTGACATTGCTTCGCCATTTCCTCGTTCTACTTTTTTCTTTCCCTTTCTCATGCACACGAGCATATTTTCGACATGAGCTTAGCTTATTACTGCTTTTCATTTTCAAACGGTTACCCAATGCCCCGTGCTCTCTAGTCTGTATGTGTGTGAACTGTGCACGCGTTTCTATTACGGGATTTTTTCCTCGTGAAAGTATTTAGATGATTTTATGCAATAACAATCTGTTTGGGGAGAAAAAAAACAAGCGCGCTCGCCGTTGATGTGAAAACCTTTATGAAACGTACATTTTGCGCATCGGCAACCGATAGCAAGAAAGCGATGAAGAGAAAAACACATCACCCCAACGGCAAAATGACGATGATAGAGAGAAAGGAAAAAAAAAACGCGGAGAAGCGATGTGAAACACAAAAAAAAAACAAAGTGATTCAATAGAAATCGAATGTTTGTTGTGCGAGTCACGTATGCACTTATTTGTTTCTCGGGTACTCTTCGCTGTGTGGCCTGTGCTCCGTTCATGTGTGTGTCTGTGTCGACGTGTCGGCGCTTTAGGTATATGTGTGGTTTTCAGTGCGATTATAAAAATAATGATTTTGGTTCGATTGGAATTCCGATGTTTGTTTTAGCTCATACACATTCCCAGCCATTCCAATCATTCAATTGGCCAATTTTTTTTCCGTTCACTTTTTTCTCTGTGCTCGGTCGTGTTTCCGCCGCATACGTGATTGATACATTTGGTGGTGATACTCTGTGCTTTTGCTCATGCCATTTATTTTTGCCTCGATGAAATCGGTTGCAGTGTGCTGTGTGTGTGTGTGTAGCGATCACACAAATTCGGTGAATCGAAAATGAGCTGGAAAATGGCACAACATTATTCGAGCAACGTACGTGCGCACTCTGCCTTGCAAAATTGAATTATTTCTCAGTTATAATATGTTTAAATTTTTTGACATCTTTTCGTTTAGTGAGAGCAGCAATTTCGTGAGCTGAACATTCTATTACCGAACAGTCGTTCGCTCGGTGCTTCTCTCTCCTGTTTTCGGTTCTTTTTTTTCTGCTGAAATGTCTCACGCCCGTCGGCAATTTTTGGCTGTGGCATACTTTGTGCGTGCTTGTTGATTCAGCGTAAAAGAGAAAGACATTAAGAGAGATAGGGGGAGTAAGACGATTGAAGATAGAGAAGCAATAGTCACGCAAAGCGACTGTGAAAATCGAACGGTAGACGACATCAACCAAACTCTCGTTCTTCCACAAAATGTCGACTAAATAAATTTCAATTTGTATAAATAAAGTATCAATATCTCCTGTGGCCCGTGCTTAGTATGCGTGTAGGCCGACCGAATCGAAGAAGATCATATGCGTTCACATCGTGCGTAAATGCGAATTGACAGCATCGGAATCGGTTCGTGTTTGGCTGATGAAATTATGGCTTGTGGCTGATACAATTATTATTTTCAGACAATTTGATCGAATTTAAGGGGCGCGCACGAGACTCTCAGTCTTTGCCCGACTGTCACAACGACACATTCTTGAATATTTTATTTTTGTGGCTGTCTACTTGATTAGCGGCCGATGTATTTCGCACGGTGAATACTAATTTGGTATAATCATGTCTATGGATAAAAATGCTCAATGGCTCCCCTATCGCCGAATTTGACAATAGAAAAACAAAAAAAGCGTTCGGTGGCTCGGTCTCACTGTAATTACCAATGTAATCAAATGAAAATGATGCCATTCTTGGTGGTGGTTTACTTCGGAAAAAAATTCGCTTCTGTCGTTTGCGAAGGCAACATGTCGGAAGATGGATTTAAACGTCTTATTGTCAAAAATGATTCGCGCTAAGTGAAGCAATTTTTCTGAAAAATTGTGTTTACTCATCGTACTCGAGCGGCGCTTCCCGCACACTTCAAACCAAAGCGTGAGGGATTGCATAATCGCCGGTTTGGACCGTCAAAAGAAAAAAAATGAATTCCAATTACCTTGTACGTTTGCAAATTATCCACGACGCAGGATAAGAGTGCTTCGCGTCCAACGGGGATTGTGAGATTTTGTAGCGGCTCACCGAATTTCGGCAAATCTGTGGAATGAAGCGAAAAAAGAAACGAGAAAATGAGAAAGAGAGAAAAAGATAAACAAATAAATCTTCATTATGCATTTGATGCTTATTTGTATAGATCAACGCGGGCTTAGGTCAAAATGTTGAAAAAATTCTTGAACTTGCCAATTTCATTTTCATTCTTAGGCCGTGAATAGAAAGAGAAGAATGTATGGTTTCAAATGCACAGAGAGGGAGAGAACAACTCATAAGAACACTGTAAACAAGTTTAATCGAGTTACGGCAATCGTCATAACACGGTTACGGTTCATCTAATGGGCCAATCTAATGGCAAATCATATTTTACAATATATTTACATCCATAAAAACAACGGTAGAAAAAGCGTTAAGAGAAAAAAAAATTCGTTCCGAAATGAACGTGTAAATGATATGCATACACCGAGTACGGGTCATGCCACTCACACATATAACGCAAATAATATAAGTTAAGTTGCATGAAAATTATTTCAGTGGCAAAGAAAATTTCAATAATTTATGCGGAACATATTTTATGAGTGAGTGGTGTGAACGTGTGCGTGTGTGTGAATGCATAAAAGGTCATGAAATATACACAGCGGTGCGCTTTCTCATTATATTCGGATCGGTTCACATATAAAAAGTAATTTTCCGTTATGAAGTAAGCATTTATAACTCGCTTTAGTTTGGGTAAGGCATGAGTAGTCGTTACACCACCACATGCTCTCATCGCACTCGATGCGCGTTCCACCGACAAACGAAAGATTCGTAAAGCTAAAATAGAAAGAACTTAAAAAATAACCGGCAAGAGAGTCGAAAAATAAATGAAAAATTATAACGTGAAGAGAAAGAGAAAGAGAAATGGGGAGAGAGAGAGAGAGAGACTATTGTCAACTTTCGTAAATGAATGAAAGAAAGCGTCTCTAAGTAGTGTTACAACGAACGTTTTCTCCATCTCAATTTCTATCTCGCTTCGGGTTGCAAAATGCATCATACACATACACATCAACAGACACTCATCGTCGTCATCGCTGCACAAACAAACATCATGAATGGTATTTTGAATGCAAATTGTGTAAACTCTTGTTGATATTAAAATATTCAAAACTGTTTACACCCACCTCCGCCTCCCGCTTCGCATACCACTTTACCAAGAAATACACGCCAAACTACAGCCAAGCAGAATGGCGATAGTGTGGGACAAAGAGACAGATTAAACGTGCATTAAAATGGAATTTATGTGTAATATTTCCACAGTCGGTGTGTTGGTGAATTTTTCATCTCTACCATGGAAATCGTTTACTTTTTTTTCCCGCTGCCAGAGTTCGTTTTTTTCTCTGTCTCCTCCTTTTCGTCGGATTGTTTGATGTATATAACGTCCACTGTTTCTGGATGGAACCAGAATGGGTGAATGAAAACCAGGTGACTGTCTGAAATTCCGACTTTGAATGAACCGAAACCGAAATGAGTTTGAGCCGCTGTGGGAAAAAAAACTTTCTGCACCAACGAAATGATTGAATCAATTTTGGAGTACCTAGTGGTGGTAAATCACCACTGGTGATATTACCGGTTTCAAATTCCAGCGGTAGATCTACCACATAAATCGACAGAAGATATTTGAACAGTGCACCCGCATCGAGCACACAAATTAATGTTCAACTTGACGACGCACACAAAAAAAATTTGGCACACACAGAGAAAGTGGTGCACAATTCAATTTTGGGTACCAAGATAATGGTCTTCCAATTGAGAGCGGGTGTTTGATTTGAAAGTGTGTCTGTGGGTTTGGTGTTAAGGGTTTGCAATTTGAAAATCGATTTGACACAAAGTTTTGCCAGCTAATTATTCCATGACATCTGTTTTTGGGTCAAATAGTTGACTGAAAATTTGCATGAGTGCGCTACTTATCTCATCGTGTCGTCTTTATATCATTGAATAAATTGTGGTATTCTGGTCATAATGTGTGTGTGTTTTTGTGTTTGAGAGAGAGGGAATGTGCTTGGAAATTTGCATTCTTTGCGGTGATAAGAGTATAAGGTTGAATGGATGCAACAGCACTTCTCAGAGATGATATCACACAGAGTGAATAGAACACCAGTATACATCTACACGTGTCTGTTTCTATATGACTTTGGGTGTGTGTGTGTGTGTGTGTGTGTGTGTGTGTGTGTGTAAATTCCGTATCCACATAATTTATCTATTTTAACTCGGGCATATTAAAATATTCACATTTTCGTGCATCAGCTTGTGAATCATATATTCGCTTCTCGGCGAATGGAAAACTTTCTTTGCATAACGAATGGCAACAAGCAAAAAGGGAATATGTATAAATGGAGACAGGAGTGAAAGGGAGCGAGAATGTGATAGCATGAGAGATAGATAGAGAGAGAGAGAGAGAGTGAGAGTAATAGTGAGCGCGTACACACAGGACACGAGACATGCATCACATGCACATAAATTATTCATTCGAGTTTAATTTAATTTATCGGTAAATTGTGACAAAATATATTAATGCGAAGTGAAGTGATTATGGTAGCTCCTTTTCAATTTTCGAGCAAGAACATTATATGCGAAATACTTTTTGATACGAGTGATGAACGAATGATAAGCTAAGTTTACCTAAGCAGCTTTATGAGCTGAAACTTACAATGTTGCTTTTTGTTTGTAACACACTCCTCATCGTCCATATCGTACTCTCTCTCGCTCGCTCGCTCTGACTTTTGCTTGCTTTATAGATTAAATTACGGTTGCAGCACAGAATCCATAAAAACTTTTATTAAAAAGTCCCATTGCGCGAGAAGTGCTCAGAACCAGAAAAAAAAAACAAAGAACGACAGCAGAAAAAAGCGAGAGAAATTGGCAAAAAGTCGTGATGCAAAATAATATCCAAAGGGAGCGGAGGAGAGAAAAAAAAACCGAAGCAAGACAAAGGATAATCCGGTTGCGATAGTCTGAAACGTGATCCATGGAAAAATGGTAGCAGTTTCTTTGTGATTCCCATTCAAAAATCACCTAATTTGATATAATCGGCCATCTGCTCTTTGTATCGGATTGCATTCGATTCGATACATCATTTTCCCTTCTTGTTTTTTTCTGCTGACAAACGATCCGAACATGCATTTGCAAAAGGCTTTTCCGCAATTCATACAGCTATTTCTCTTTTATTAAAGTCAAAATATGATGTAACACGAAAGAAATGCGCAATTCTTGTGTTGCTGATGCTCGTTAATCGAAATATGATGGCTGCCACACGAATTTAATCAACAATGCTGTTGACGTTGCTATTGAACTGCCTCGCATGTAATTGAATCGATGCCTCAATCCTCTTTTACACAATACTTATTCATCAGAGAAAAAAACGTCCGGATCTCGTCATAACAATCGGTTGTTTTCTGTTTTCAATCATGTCTTCGTTTATGTGAACGACCAACAATTTCGCATCATATGGATTATCTTGTGCTGAAAATGCTAACATTCCATAACGAACTAATTCAATCGGCCAACGCAATTTCGTAGGCTATGGATATGAGCCATCAAGTATGTGTGTTTCGAGTCCAAATGTCTTCATCTCAACGCTTAACATGAACTTTTTTGCAGATTCGACTTGGCGTTTTTTTTGGAAAAACACATCCATTTTCATCAAACGGCTCGAAAATCTCATAGGTCTTTACGATGCAATTGAAGCATAACGAAGTGATGCAATTGGTCTTTTGCTTTTGGATTTTCGCCTTTTTTCTCTGTTCAAGCACAGAACCAAATAATGCCAGTCAACAAAATGAAAATGAACGTACCGAGCAAACGAAATGAATGAAGCACACACCAAATGACCAAAAAAAAATGATAAGCAACGCGTCAAAGATGCGTGTAAAAATTCTAATTTAAAAATCCAAAAAATAGAAATGAAAAATTATGCGGAACAATTCAAAAAGTGCCGGCTTTTTAACAATAAATCAGACATTTTTTGGTGTTATGCTCGATTTCACAATCACTAGAGTTACGCTCGTTTCGTTTGCTTGACTCAATTCCGGGCTGTGTATCGGTGTCAGCAATTCATGGGGAAAATGTGAACATCATTTATCGCTTGGCCGATTGCACTTGTTTGAGTATCACATACAAAACTACCTTTTCATGCGGAGAGGTCGTTGTGGAATACAGAGTGCGCGCGCGAATCTGTTCGTTTTTTCTATCCAGTTGTTCGTTTTGCTTAGTCAAGCAAAAATTATTATTACACAACATATGGATTGGTAGTCATTTGATTCATTGTGTTTAGCTCAAGAGTACCAATAACCATTTTGTGACCTGACTTCGACTGATACTCATTTTTTGTTTCCACTTCGATGAAAGTGTCTTACAGCACACGACATGAGTATGCATTTACCCACGACCAGAATGAAAAAAAGAACGAAAGAGATGGAAGAAGCGAAAAAAAGAGAAAAACAAATATAAAATGAACTGTATGTGCGTTATCATATTGTATGGAGAATCTCCATTGGAGATAGAGATTTTGATGGGAGAAGCACGCGTGTGTGTCTATTGTTTCAAGCCCGCGTGGAAAACATGATGAATCATTGCAGGAATTATACATAATACGAGCGAATAAAAATGATGTCGCATTATTCTCTTCTCTCGTCAGCACGCTGATTTTGTCCATCGTTTGCGTTTGAATTTATCGATTGACAGTTGAATGAGCACGATTTTACTCTACATCTAGCATTCTTGACCCTCACTCTGTCCGCACTTCTGCCTCGTCGAACGTAAGTGTGCGGTCAAAATTTGATTTCGTCTCGTTTTTCAGTCGCTCCGATTTAAAGCTCATCCGAACATGTGTTTTTATTTACTAAACAAATGTTTATGATCCACTTGGAAACCACTCAATTTGCAAGATTTGTGGTTGAGTGCGGTGTGCCCAAGCATTAGGTTATGAATAAATGATCGACCCCAATATCACCGTGAAATTGAAACTAATTTGAAGAGAGAAAAAAATGGCACGAACAAATGTACGTCATTTGCTGTTGCCCGTACTGCCGTACTTTTCAGAACTGCATTTTTAAACCACAACACGTCCAATCAGCCCTGTTAAAAGCTTTAGCTAGAACACTTTTTCTCCTCCTGCTTTTCCACTCTTTCGTGCATGATATTGTTTCTGTCTAGCATCCATAATAAATGTTATTTAAACAGAGAAAAAAAAATTCAATAAGGAGCAACAAAAAAATGTTCGAAGTAAATATTCGATGTGATCTACGAGCTAAACAAACTGAGTGTGTGTGTGTGTGTGTGTGCAACTCGATGGGATAAATAAAAGCGGGTATTGATGAAGTGAAACAAGAGCTCGAGAGAAAGAGCGAGAAAAAATGCTGGCCATGTTGTGTAGTGAACAGTTTGCGTAGAAAAGTTGGTGTATTTTGAGTGTAAAAATGAATTATTGAGCAGAGAGAAAAGAGAGAGTTTTTCTCACATAGTAATTTAGTGGAGTATGTATAGCAAAAGGCGCCCATGTTCAGTTCGGTCTGTGGCATGTATTCAATTACGTATACTCAACAAACAATATTTTTATTCGACAAATGTTCACTCTATAAAGGCTATTTGTTGTTGATTTTTCCTTATTCATAATTCAATGAACATATTGTTTCACTTGGGTAGTAAAAGCGCACATTGAACGCATCGTGTGCGTACGCACTCATACACACATCGACCACTCGTTGATTTTCCGCGTGCTCACAATTGTGGCCAGCCGTTTGTATTCACGATCTCTTCCTGTTACTCGTTGTATAATATACAATGGTCTTTGATGTCCAACGGGCGCGAGAATTTCACAAAACTACGTCACATTTATGAAGTGACTGTGAGTGAAGGAGGGAACGAGGGAGAAATTTGAATGAAAATTTCAGAAAGACAGTGTGAGAGGGAGAAAATGAAAAGAGAGCGAGAAGGAGAGTGCGTGTGAGAGAGGAAGAATGCGGGTTAGCGTGAAAAAGTCACCGTAAAACACACCAGCGACGAGACCGGTTGATGAAGTGGGGCACATTTTCATGTTATAGTCCTGTTTATTCATCAGTTACAACAAAAATAATATGTTATTATTATTTATTCAGAGTGCGTTGGCCATTGTTACTATTATTTGAAATGGTTTCATCCATTACAATCGAGTGAATTGTGTACACGCGTCCCGTGCCTGCATGCGCACAAGGCACACTCATCCGTTGGCTTCTGTGTTGTTCCACATGCACATAATACGGCATACGCGATTTGTAACATTAAAAGTTGCTACAAAACAACAATAAAACAGTCGATCCCGTTCTTTCCACCCGTCCGGCTCTCATTCATTGTGCACAAATGCGATAAATAAATCGCATTTATTAAAAAATTAAACAAAAACCAAAGCAACAATTTATTATTTACGTATAGAAAAACACATGTTGTTAAATCATAAATTTATGTATTAAGTGCTTTTTTGTCGTTTTGGGCTCTGTGTGGTAAACGAGGCAGAGAGCGATACAGCGGGCGATAAAGAGCGTGAGAGAGAAAAAAAGAAAAAGCGAACGCGGCGGTGAGCCTCACTGCACATACGATACATTGTATAACGCTGGACAGGCTGTGGAAACTTTAACTTTATCGTGGATTTCCGCTCCATGCATTCATTCGTACGAGAGAGAAAGAGAGTTTAGTGCGCGCGGAGTGAAAGGGCGGCCTGTGCACGGTCGAATTATAAAACACACCACTTGTTTACACAACTGTGTACTTATGCCTTAAGTTCAAGGTATTATCGGTCGGAATTTGTTGTTGCTTTTTTCCCTCTTCGCACTAATGAAAACAAACGATACAAAACAATTACAGTTAAAAGCTTTTAATGGGTGAGCGCCGCATCAAAACGCCAACTTGTGAATAAATTTTTGGATTTTGTGGTTTTTAAAAACTTGCCGGAATGGAATCGAGTGCCGAAAACTCTCTTTGCATCTTTTAATCTGATCAAAACACCGGATATTAGGCATTAAAGCCAGCTCGTTTTTTGTCGCCGACAAACTGAGAACTTAAAATTGAATTTCCCTTTGAATGGAATAAATTGTGAATGTGTTATGCTACGGAACAAGCAGGAATTATTATTATTGTTTTCGAAAAGTTCCTACCACGATTCTGGTTGGGCCGGTTTTAATTATATAATCAAACGTTTCGTATTATGTGACAGGCCATTGGTTTGCAAAACTCTTGTTAAGCACCTCAAAGACCGCTGGAATGCGGTTAAAGTGGAATGTCATGTTGTGTGCCAATCAAAACTACACCAGAAATAGATATGCAATCAATTAAAACGTGTTTTGTACAATAAACATGTTGATTTTAAATTGAAATTTCTTCCCCGAACACACAGATCTATTTAGAAATGAATTTGACAACTTAAAAAGTGACAACTTTTGCGATATTCTTGCGACACATTATGCAGCGATACTTTAATACGTGAAATGAGATAAAGTCGCGTGACGATTCGTTTTTACAGGCGATAATTTTGTTTTATATATAAAAACGTCGAAAATATTCTTTGTATGCAGTCTCGTTCCAAAGGAAAAAGGGCTTTTAATACTTGTCAACAATTTTCATGCATCCCTTTTATTGGTTGGGCTTGCTCTTTTATGATGGTCGTAAAATGCAATTTCAATTGATGTCTTTGCCAACGGAAAGAGAAAAAAACGAGATTGCTTCATTTCTTCTGGGATCGTAAAAAAATGCGAGACCCTTGAAATGGGAATAAACGGTTGGAAATTTAATCAGGATGATCAATATATACGCGTTGCATGTGACCCATAAAGAAAAAAAACAAACAAACTGAATTTAATTTAGCCAATCCGATTTCGGACGGCAAAAATGGTGCATAAATATGGCGAAAATATGTGAAATAATCACGTTCTCTCTCTCTCTCTTTCTCTCTCTCACTCTCTCTCTCTCTCTGTGTGTGTGTGCTGGATTTCGATAGGCACCGCAGCCGATGAATTGTGAATTATTTTTCGCTAACAGTGGTCAGTAAATGCATCCCATTGAATAAAAATGAGTTGAAAACATTTATGGACAAGTGAGGGAGAAAGAGATTCAAATTGAATCGTACCACGATATGCGATGCAAACTAAACAAAAGCACAACGAGGTTGCAACGGCAAAGTTTCACACCGAAATACATTCACACAGTTTATAAAAATGACCGATTTTCTCTCTCGGAATTAATGTGAGTATGAGTGTGTGTGTGCAGTTGCATTGTGCGTGCAAATTAAAAATCCATTAAACGCCAATTTACTGAGCAAATATAGTTGGGACGCAGCGGCTCACGAACCACGTTCGATTCAATGGGGTTGCAATTATGTTCACAGCATAAAAATATACACAGCCTCGATTCGTTTTTCCATACACATCGCTTTTTTTGTGCTCTATTGTTGATCCAAACCAAATGAACTTTATATTTCGCGACTATGAATATGATTTCATATTTTTCTGTGTCGGTTTTGTCCCGCTGAGTGACTGCATTTTGAATGTGTGCTGTTTTTTTTGTCCTGGTTTTTTGTCCGTTTCGCAACATTAATATTTTATTGATGAATTTCTTGTTATTAAAACATTTTCGTCGAACATGATTTTTTTTTGTCGGCAGCATTGATGAAGCGAGAGATGAAGAAGAAGAGAAGAGAACGAGAGAGAGAAACAGAAAAAAAACGCACGCTACCGATCGAAATGAAATTCGATGATAAATTATTGCCATCCGAAAACGATTTGTCACAAAATGAATACAAAGCAGCCTGTTTTTTCGCTCTTCAACCCAATTTTTCCTCAATATACACACGCAGAAAAAAAAAACAACATTTATGCGATTGTTTTCGATGCCTATTGTGAAGTCATGGTGCCTATGGTTACACATAATGTTATACGAGCAATAAAAATGTTGCGTTTTTTTTTATTTCGTGTCATCGTTTTGTCGTCAACGGTCGGTGGTGAGAGCGATTTTGTAGACACGTTTAAATTGAGTGATCGCATATAAATGCGCAAAGTGGCATAAATCAATCCGAAATAAAACAAATTCGAATAAAAATACATTTTTTCGTAATACTCGATGAAATGCTATTCATTCGAATTTATCATATTCGAATACGGTGCGCGTCATGTCCTATGTATGAACTGAATGCAATGTTGCTGTGCCATTTTTTACTTCTCTCTCTCTCTCCCACTTGTGTTCTCTTCTCCCATTGCTCTCATTCCAAGCTGTGTGTAGAAATGCTGCTGGAACGTGACTGTGTGTGTGTTCAGTGATTACGTTGCAAATTTATTTAAAACAATTTCGTTGTGTCGAACAAAGGACTGTGCAGTGTGCAGCGGCTGCTGCTTCTGCTGCCATTGCTGCTGTTGCATTCAGCTGAAATCTAATATTGGCAAAGCAATCGAGAAACAAACGGAACTTTGAAATCGAAATCAGGCGTATATTTGCTTTCCAAATACAATATACGAGATTTCAAAACACAACCGAGTCTCCAATTGTTCTATGTGTGTGTGTATTTGTTTCTTGCGACGAAATAGCACAACGCGCTATTACATCTCTCTCTTCGGGATGTGTGTATTCTGTACCGTTTGCAATGGGAAAATTATTGTCTAAGAGGAGATTTAAACACAATATTGCTAACAACAATCGCACACGTACACAACAAATATCTTTCTCTTCCTCTCTCCTTCGATGGACAAGTCGTTCTTTTTTTCGTTCTTCTCTCTTGCTTCGTTCGTTCGTTCGCATCAACAGCCAACGAGCAACAGAAGGAACCATTCACAAAGTTGTCGGAACACGAACAGGAAATTCGTTGTGAATAGAGAGAAAAACGATGACACAAACGCAGAGAACACAAACACATGGCCGCCGTTGATGTTGCGCTGCTGCCGTTCTATGTGTATGTATTGTCAATGTAAATGCAAAGTGCGGATAATCCAATCAGATAAACGAAGTGAACGTTTCGAATGAACGTCAGACAATATTTTTGCAATAAATATTCGCGTGAATCGCGATGCAAAGCAATGACTTGTTGTACACACCATCTTCGAGTGCGATTCAGCGCGCAAACACACATACACTGCGAGAGAGATAGAGGGAATGCACATACCAGATGCTCAACGAACACTGACGAACTTTTCCAGCGCGCATATCGCATAAGGATATTTATACTCGTACATTATACCCATGTGCTTACGATTTGTATAGTAATTTTCCAGAAAAATAACAAAAGACTGCGAGAAGCGAACGAGCGGGGACAAAGAGAGAGAGAGAGAGAGAGAGCCAAAGCAAGTTGTTTCTCGTACGAGCCGGAGACACAACGGAAACACTAAATTTGCGTGAATATAGGATCCATGCAATTTGATGCTTCGTCAGCGGCGTAACACATGCACTAAAAACCGAACTCGTCTCTCTCTTTCCCCGCCTCGATCGCTTGCTCGCTTTTGTCTTTTGTCAGAATGCTTCGAATGCACGTTTTCATGTGGCAGTAGCAAAATTCACTTCGCACACATTTTATACACGCACCGCGTGTGTCTCTTTGTAATCAACCAGTTGGCGCGCGAGACACAGAGGAAATGGACTAAAGTGTGCAACATTTCGACGAACGCAAATGCTTTTAAGGGAAATTTAATTAATCTGACAATTTCTTGTTGTCTCAAGTTTAACTTTTTGAATGTGCCTTTCGTTTGCACTTTTTTTCGTTCGAAAATTTGAAAAATTCGAAAAATGAGGAATGCGAAAATTTCACAAGAAAATTGAAATATTTGAAAGATGCCAAACACCACCGATTTGAAAACCTCGAGAAATTCACCCATTCCAAATAATTCTAAATCCAATTATCGCGAATGGACTGTATTAAAACGGTTAAATAGTTTCTGCATTGAAATGCAACGCATTCTCCAATGATATGGCGTTTCGTACAATTCAAGACAAAACTGGGAAATATGCCATTATTTTTGGGCAATTTAGTTGAGCAAAGTGTCACAAACACACTTACACACACACACCAATTTAACACTGCCGACTAAATCGGTTTTGCGAAAATCTCAAGTGTGTAAAATCCGCAGCCGCTCATTTCAATGCGTTTTCAAATGGAAGATAATGTGCATTCTCTCGTGCTGAAAATTGTGCATTGATTCAAATGCATTTACGCTTAATTCCATTGTCACATTTATTCCGTATATTCTCCATTGCACACAAAACATAACCAAGCAAGCAACAACAACAACAACAATAACGACTCTATCCGCATCACACAACTATCAAATAAAATCAAGTGCCCGAATACAATGGCTTTATTTTCTGCGTCGTGTGAGAGTAGCGAGAAATAGCAATCTCTAGCAAAAGGAAAAGAAAAATAGACAAGAAGTAAAAAAAATAACAACAGACACTGAAAATAAAATCGAAAATGGAGAAGAAGAAGAAAAAAAGTGAGCAGAAATAATGTCGGGTGTTACGGTGCGGATGTAAGCATGGATCGGTTTTGTGTATCGATGCGCGCCATGTCACAGGGAGAGTGAGGACAATGTGAAAACAATCATGTGTAATGTGCTTAGCATTATGTCTATTTTACTGTGGATCTGCACAAGTGTTCTGTCAATCGAATGAAATGGTCGTTTGTGTGCAAGCACACAAGCCCGACAACCATACACAAAATGGATATATATGGTGGAGAGTCTCTTACAACCGTTTTTTTCACCCGTTCCGTGCTCCGTTCGCTTGACTTTTTGCTTGAATATTTATTTCGATACTCTCTCACACCGAGTATTGATACTCTGTTGTTTATTCAGTTAGATTCGATGACAATACAAAACACAGATCAATTCGAGATGTTTTCGAACGCATTTTTTTCGTGCACAAATTTGAGAGAGAGAGAGAGAGAGAGAGAGAGAGAGAGAGAGAAATAATAAACGTTCGACGAACCGACAAACAGCTCATAGGACAAGGAGGCACTCATTCAATCGTACAAATAAAACTATATCTGTCTCCAATATGCACGAAATGCTCTTTATCGGCAGTTCTTATTCACGACAGTAAGAGAGATGGATGTTTACAAAATAACAATCGAATACACCCAGCACAAAAAAATGCAAATATTTTTCGATCGCTATCCAATTTTAGCGCCATAATACTTCAACACATAGAGACAGACATGTGTGGAGAAAGAAAGAGCAAAGGATCCATATGACGAATAGAGAAAGGACAATAAAAAGGAAGTCAACGGGAGGAGAGAGACAAAAAAAAAAACGATAATAAAAAGGAAGTGAACAAATTGGAAAAAGGCAAAACAATGGCATCTGAAGAAAAACGGGGAGAGTGAGCTTAAAGCATAGACACATTCACATTCAAAGAAAAATGAAAATGTGCAAAAGCGCACATTATTTAAACGACTTAAAGCGAAACAAAATAAATAACATCGTTTACAATGACAATCGGACGATATGCCTCCCGATTCTCACTCTCTCTCTCTCTCCACTCTCATTCTCTCTTTCTCCATCCTAGTCCCGATTCCCATTCTCTTTGCCATTGTTCGACTGGCTCTCTTTGTGACTCATATGTGTGCGCGTATTTACAAAACATTTATATAATTTTCAATATACAACTATCCATTCGATGAGCAGAAATAAGCAGTTAAATTTCGTATTTTTCCTTTTATCTCCTTTTTTTCATCTTATCTCTCGACATTCTTCTGTTTAGTCTTTTGTGTGACCCCCTTTTTTGTGTGATTGCCGATTTGCATGCAAAATGTCGAAATTCTTTTTTTGACGACAATTTATATTGAAATTGAGTTGTTTGCCTGACAAATTTTATTATGAAAATCTGTTGACGAAAATTGAATCGGGAAAGTGATTGGAGCCAATGGTCACTTTTTTTATCCGATGGACATCGGACGTTATTGCCTTTTTTCTGTCATGACGACATGAATAAAGAGAGACAAAGGGCAGTTTTGAATAAATATATTGACTATTAACCATTTATGATGCGTATAATAATAAATCGTTAGAATAGAAAGTCGACAAAATTGTTTAAATATCCATTCAACTGAGTAGCATGAAGTATTCTTATAGCAATCAAAATCCAACATTTTTGCTCTTCTTCCATTAGATTCCATCCAATTGAATTCTTCCATTTTTGATAGTTTTTTGCCTTGTTGAAACAACATTTGAAATGTAATTGACTGTTGAAAGCATAAGTGGGTTGTTTTTCATTTTATTACATTATCCTCACTTTTTCGATAGTATAAGACGGAAACATATTCACCTCGAGCCGATCTACACAATCGCACCGCACCACAATCGCAGGCATTTAGTATTCAAAACATTTGTCAGAAATGCCGGTGCAGCATCTATATTTAAAGTCAATATATGATGTAGTATCGATTATATGGATTGAAAAGCATCGAATAGCTGTCAATATATCTGCTCTCTCTCTTTCTCTCTCTCTCTCTCTCTCTCTCGCCCAACACACAATGATTTGCAGCCGTGTTTGAAAGCCTGGAATATTTCATGCTTCGTTAGCAGCTCGGTAACATTTTTCACATTATTCTACTTGCGATGCAGCAATATTGTTGGGAAATATTTTCCTGATTTTCAGATGCTCAGCTTCCGGGAAAATAATAACGTCGAAAACAACAAAAGACTACATTTAAAAAATGGAATCCCTTACTTTGATGCTTTTCAACAGGCGATTTCGTTTCGCGAATACACCGATATCTGCATCGAACATTGACGTTTAGCCCATTCGCCTGAATGACTCAATCCATAGCAAAGAGGGCGGGTGTGCTTAAATCAAATTACTATGTAATGCTTCCAGTGCTATGGTTATCCCGACGAGCTGCTCCCGTTTCCCAACACTAAAAACCCGCTATCGCATCGCATATGCTCGCATCCATTTCACCCTTTTATTCAAATGACGGAACGGGGCGGACAGAAACGAGAAATGCGAGCGAGATGTAATACATGACGCATTTATGTATGGATTGCCAAAAATCCAAGCTAATCTGATTTATAATAAAAATTCATGAATAAAGGAGTCTGATGTCTGCAAAAGCTCAAATGATTTAGTGATGTTTTGTGGATAGAAAATATTATGAGATCAAAGTGATGGATAATGCATGCATCGTACTAAACCATGAATATGCCAGCAGCGTCGTTGTATTGCTGCCGTTGCCGATGCTAGCGATGGCGTGGATGGCATTTGGCCTAGCAGCGAAACAGACGGAAAAAAAGCTAACGATCTGTCGGAAGAGCGAATAAGGCAGCCAGAGAGCGAGGGAGAGAAAAATGGTTATAGACGATTTCATGTTCAGCATTAGCGTAGATTGAATAGTTTTCGTTGTGTGTGTGTGTGTGTTTGAAAGTGTGTTTTGGCGATAGTTTCAATGGAGCCACGCATCGCAGTTAGTTTACTGTGGCAGCGTTTTTTGTCGGTTGCAATTTTTTTTTTGTTATGCTGATTTTTTCCACATCATTCGCTCATGTTTCAAATAATATAAATCTCAACGGACCATGTGAGCCTATTGTATAGCATTTAGCAAAGCAACTCAATGTGTAGCGGCGCTGTGCCGATCAAAATGACCACGCAAAATTTTCAACATTTTCATCTCATCTCTTTTTTTTGTCGGCTCTCCCAAAATGATGTTCTCATTTTGATTTTTTGCGTTCTGCACTTTCATTTTGGCCATTTTTATGAAAATTTCTTGCCATTATTTGATAAAGATCTAAAAATGCTATAAATCATCTGGCAATATGGTCCTCTGTTTTGTATTTACATTGTTTCGTTTAGCTTTTTTTCTGCTTCTGCAGTCAATAATTTTATTACGGCTCTCGCTGTATCTGCACTGTGAAAAGCCCCCGATACATATTACAAAAACACACACACACACACACATACATCGAGTGTGTGCAATGTTTTCCTCGTTATCTTGATTCTCAGCGCACTTTTTTCCTGCTCTTGATACTCCATTATCGTTCTCTCTCTCGTTCGCTTGCTCGGTTCGATCTCGTGTTTGATATGCTCATCCATAAAAGGATAAACACAACAAAAGCATCAAACGAAAAAAAGAAAACAAATAAAAAAAATTCATCGACATTCTGCGTTTTTGTTTCCTCAGTCGATCTTTTTTAAGTTTTCATCTAACTAACTGCATGATACATTATCAACCACATCACATGTCGTACATTCCATCCTTTTGCAGCGCACAGGAATCATAGCGGCGACATGCTCACTATTAGCTTTATTTTATTGTTTCTCTATGTTCAGCTCCTGCTCTCTCTTTTTTCCCTCTACCTCTTCTTTCCTCTTTCATTATCTCGTACATAACATTTTTTTCATCGCTATCTCGATTCTGGACCAACATTTCTGGTTTGTTTGTTGTTGTGTTTTTTTTTATTGATGGTCATTGCAGAAGGTAAATCATTTCCAAATGATTTCGCATGAAATCCGGATTATCGTTTCAGCTATTGCGAGATATTTTCACAAAACAAGAAATATCGACGTTACCATAAATAAAATGCACAACAATTAGTACCATCGAATGAAAATGTCGGTATAATTCTTGCGTTGCGTTTTTT
The DNA here is from genome assembly GCF_009176505.1 of Sitodiplosis mosellana. Lineage (NCBI taxonomy): Eukaryota > Metazoa > Arthropoda > Insecta > Diptera > Cecidomyiidae > Sitodiplosis > Sitodiplosis mosellana. The sequence continues at coordinate 1,653,076 of NW_022595248.1, read as the reverse complement.
TTTCTCGTGTGTGTATGCCATCGAACCATCTAAATTATTTTCGTAACGATCGCTTTGTTTTTGCTCGTTTATTTGTTCAAGATGATGCTTATTTGGATTGTTGAAAACTTTATCGGAGGATAGGATGTTCTATTTTTGATAGTAAGCTCTTGAACCATAGTCTAAAGTTTTAACAATGCGATGTAATAATAACAATGCTTTTCAAGTCAATAATGATGAAGAAAAGCGAACATTTTATGGCTTTCCCCATAAAATCCAGCAGCATTCTTATACTGCATGAAGTTTGTCATTTCATCGACTTTAACAGAGATATAATACGGTAAATAGATTAACTTATTTTTCTTTCTTGATGTACCACAAGTGAAACTGCATCAACACACAATTTTGATCTCTGCATCAACAGAACATTTCACATTTGGACCATGACGTTTCATTTCTTTTCGAAAGAATTTTCATATTACAATTCCATTTCGTAGACTTGGGAGGTATTTTGATTCATTTTCCAACCAAGTTTGCCATTTGAATTTTCGTTTGAAATAACTTCCATACATGGGTATTCTATACATAGGGTACGTCTTATGCTGATTCAAAGTGCTCAAACTTCTTAAAAGCTCTGCTAGATTCAGAGAAAAATTCGAAAGATTCAAATTTCACCACGAAGCCATGCCATCGTTCCACCATTTTTTGATTTCGTACAAATGCGAGACACAAAATTAAAAGATTAAAGTGATTCTGATGAAATCACAACAGGATTTTTTTTTATGCTGAAGCTTCAGAATCGTGTAAAGAAGAAAATAGCATTCATTCGATGATGCACGGTGCATGAAGAGAAAACATTCGATTTTCTGAGTCGTTTGTTGAATTTTATGTTAACAAATATTTGCATTCATACGCTTTCATGTTTAAATAATCGATCCAATGTGCATAATCGTTTTTCGGAATGAAAATTATTTCAAACTGATTATTCCGAATAATAATAAATTATTATTGGGTAAGTGCACAATGATGTTGAAAATATTGAAATTGTTGGAAAAATATCGAAATGATTGTATTTTTTCCCTCTCTTTCTTCGCGCACACAATTCAAAATATTAAATTCCGTTGACAGTGTGAAGCAGAAAAATGGATTGAAAAGTAGCCGAAATCACGATTGACAAATCAAATGGATTGCTGTTGAATTTCGTTCCATTGGACTGAGTAAATCGATCGATAGAGTCATTAAAACAATTGAAATGATAAGGGATGGACGATGCGACGACCATATCGTATATGGAACAATACACTTGTCGAACCAAGTGTCCGAAGTGAACAACATATGGAGAGCAAAAAGCAGCAGCAGCAGCAGCAAGCAGCAGTATAATAACTAAATATCAATGAAGCGAATGAACCCAACAAAAGAAATTTCACAGTTGAACGATCTCCTGATGGCACGGGGCGGCTAAGGACCGTGGCCGTAAAAGCACAAAAACGAACACAACCATTGAGAAAATCGATGATCGTGCCATAAACGACCATATATACTTACACACATAGAGAGAGGGACAGAGAAGTCGAACGGGAGACATAACATTGGACGCTTGTGGTCAGTGTGACATCACGATAGAGACAACGGCAAAAAGCACTTTGTTAGGTAACTTTTATTTATTGCAATGATTTTGGTGTTTTTATTGTTTGATTTGTCGTGTCGGTTTACATGTATGGTGGGGGAGAATGTTTTGGTTTTTCGAAGTTTGCGTAGCTGTTGTTGCTGTTGTCGGTATTTTTGTCATCAACATCAGATAATGTAGCCTAATCTCATTTCGAAATCGGTGTGCGAGCCAACTCGATGTCTTTGTGCCATTCAATATCTAGTTAATATTTTATTTATGCTGGTGTCATTGTCAACCACAGCCGGTTGAATAGCTTCGTTTTCGCTATGTTGAACGTCAAACAATAGCTTTTTATCTTTCATTTACGTCTCATGTTCAACAACATTTCGGAGAGTGTGTCCAGCTTTTGAAACCGGGAATCAGTTGAAAAGAAAGGGAAAAAAAACTGGAGAAAAACTCATTCAAATTGTCAAACTCTGTGTTAACCGCTCAAATAGCCGTGGAGTGTTTTTGAGCTTATTATTTTCTTTCGAGCAATGGAAAATTTCATTACGTTGTTTATCGAATGTAGCCAATCCGAAATGAACACTTGAGCAAAGGTTGGAAGAATGGTTGTATAATAATAATCGTTTCATGCACGAAAAGTGAGAAAAACACGTTAAATATTCACATGTATTGATAATGCGATAAGTGGTCGTGTGGCCACAATCATAAACATATTCGATATTTATAAGCCAATCCCGGAAATATATATTCACACGCTTGATTGACGCACTATTTCATTGGTAACCATAACAATTCGGCGTACATTCTTTTCCATCAATTTTTCAGCTCGCCAGAAATATGATCGAAATTTTATATAATAGTTTGATTGGAGGAGGAAAAAAAGGTGATGTGTCTACTAATAATTGATTGAAAGTGGATGAAGCTCCGTTTATGCCATTCAATGATGTAATATGACGAGAACTATGTCATCTGATCTTTAATTGAAAACACAATCTTTTTTCGGATAAATTTTTTCATCGTCGGATGGCCTTGCTTTGTTATAAATAAAATTAAATATCCATCGTAAGCTGTAAACTATTTTTAGCTTGATTTCCGTTGGCTTCCTTCAAGCATACACACCGAACTATTGTTATCTATTGTCTTGGTATGAAGATACGCATCGATAGGTTTTCCCATGAATAGTTTCGAACAAAAACGGTATTGCCAGGCTAATCGACGAGCGAGAACAAGTTTTGAATGAAATAAAAAAAAATCAGTGACATGAAGAGATGGGGATGGGACGAACGGTGCACCATGTTTTACATGAAAAATCCAAAACTCACGAAGTATCGGAATAGATTTTATCGTCTTTGTCCTTTTTCGTGCTGTTTTTTGTTCTTCTCGGCTCATTCCGAATATTCAAGTTGAAAGTACACAGTTAATTAAGTTCATTTTCCGTTTTACAAAAATTGCTTGTTTATTTATTTCAAAAACCTGCAGAAATGGCTACATTGAAATGAACGAGAATGAAAAAAAAACGACCGTACCAATAATTTTCTCATCGCATTTGTAGAAGGCGAATGGAATAACTACTTCCATGCGAAATGCACGAAAAACTTATGCGAAAAATGCTGATAAATTTATATAGTTTCCTCTCTCTCTCTCTTTCTCCCGCCCGCTCTCTCCATTTTACCTATCCATTTTAACAAAGTACGACTCAGCGCAACACTATATAATTTCTTTCAAGTTCCTGATCTTCGAAGCGAAAATGTCTGTGTGTATATATCTTAGGACTCGCGGTTCGTAAAGTAAATAATTTTTTTTTCCTGTTCCTGCTCTTCTTTCATTTTTCTTTTGTGCATCGCGCGCGCGTTCGTGCTAGTTCTACACGTTTTCATTACGAATAAAGAAGCAGTAAATATTGTTTGTGTAACCAAGTTGAACTGGCAATACAGAAATTCGACGATCGTTTTACAGTCGAACGAACAAAGAGTCGAAACCGCTCACTTGCATTCTCTCTTGCTCTCGATACTGCTGTAAAAATAATAGCGAAATGGTTGAAACAATAGATATACTACCACTAGTTGTGGAAGAAAGCGACTTTCTTTTCTTTTGTTCCAATGGGGCGAGAGAGGCGGACACGAAGCGGATAAAAATGAGGGAATGCTTTCGGGCCGAAGACAACGCCAAAAGAATTGAGTGTCGAATGGCGGCAGTGGTAGACAACGGTGAATGCAAGGAATTCCATTGCTGCAGCGAACAACATTGCTGGAGCATGGGACGAAGAGAAAGTGGGAGCGAAAAAAAACAACAGACAAAATTAAAGAAAAATACCCGAACAAAGGAAAAAAGCATTAAACATAAAATTTTAATTGCATTTTTGCTATACTCGCCTTCTTTTTTAAACATTTGTGAATGAGCGAGCGAACAAGTAAGCGCGCAGCAAGAGAGTGAACGGGTTATAGAGAGAGAGAGAGAGAAAGAAGTGAGGAAAAAAACTCACGGCGGAAATGAGAGAGTGAAAAGAAGCGAAATTGCGTTTGCTCCAAGCGCATTTCAGACATTACGAGCGCCGAGAATTACTGAGCCACACGATGAATGTCGTACGTCAATGCATAAATTTATTGTCAACATATAATCGCATAATGAAATAGCATTCATCAGAAATGTTTTGCTTTTGCGTTTCAATTCAGTATAATTCACATTTTCCGTCCCGACATGAATGAATAACAAATCGTTTTTCCATGGACATAGCAATTTTGGCGCAATTTGTATTGAATTTGCAATGCATGCACTTTTTCACCCAGAAACGAAAAGATTTTTCAAGTGGTTGACTTCAACTGCAAACAAGCAAAAACCGCCGATTCACACAACTGTTTATGGTTCAACATGAAATACACATTTAATACGATAATTTGGGAAAAGCTCTTGAACAACAACAACAACAGAGAGTTATGTTTCTTTTTCCGTCATGTCTTAGCAAATTACGGGGAAATCATTATTTTGAAAAATGAGTTTCGCATTTGTTTTCAAGTTAATTTGGGTAAAATAAATATATGAGCCGTAAAAAAACAGTATATACCTTTATCCTGTATCAGGTTATTCTGTGACATGTCATCTCGTATCACGAAATCATCACGCATCGGCGGTGGCATGAACTCTTCTGGAAATTCTTCCACTGTGAAATCCTCCTCTGTAAAAAAAAACGATAATAAGATTAAAAAAAACATCAATTGGATATCAGCTTTTGCAGTTATGGGGTGAACATGAGAATATTCCCGTGATAAAATAGAGTATCTCATTGCAAAATGCCGCTTTTAATGGCAAAATTGAATTGAATATATCCACAGAACATATCGAATTGAGCCTTTCCATTAAAAACTGGTTGTAATACCAAGATCGCTTAATAAACGAAGAAAAACGACACGCAGCACTCTAGGCGAGGGACACTCAAAACAGTCATCGTACATATATTGAGCGGGCACTATCGATGCGTTCATTTGTGTGAGTGCGATTGTGTAAACAACAATGTTCGTGTTCAATATGTGTACGATGACAGCTTCGAGCATTCTACGCGTAGAGGCGTCTCGGCGTCTTACGTCAAATCTTTCCCATGTATTTGAATACGAAGAAAGCGACCTTGGTAATACATATCACACCGAAATATGATAGCGAACATGAAACATCTCGTTTCACTTAAAAACTAAATAACGCTTGTTCTTTCGAAAAATCTCTTCGCCATCATTCTGAAGTTACACACCGACACTCATACCGTGATTGAGAAAAAGCGACGAACAGTTGTAGATAAGAGACAGAGAACAGAAAGAGTGCAAAAAGCGAGAAATAACATGGGTTGCTTTGCATAGATTAGCAAGAGAAATGCAGAGCAAAGTAAATAAATCAACAAATAGTAAAAGATTTTTCCTCAGTACGCAATTTTTTGTTCATCTCTTGAAAAATGTAATATCGTGTGCATTTCAATCGGAATAGACATTCGGAAGAAAAAGATTTTTCTGTGAAATTCATAAGAAGATTATTTTTGTGCCAGTTGGTTTTCTGGATTTATCTGGTACTTTTTGTGAATTCCTCTTCGGCGGGGCATGTGATAAATGTGCGATATTTCCTTTTTCGCTTCACGATTCAAAGCGGCGGTGATAGTTGTCTAGACATGTTCTAATTTAAGCCACACTTCTTCTGAGAAAGATATGAATGGTGGAATGTTTTTAGTCAGAAACCGAGATTTCACGAGAATTATTTGCGAAAAAAGATTATTCGGAGCTTTTATGCGAATGAACGGAATGTGAATATTTAAATGTGTTTGTTTTGTGCGAAATTGGATTTTATGACTGTACGCGTTCAAAGTACTGTACGCGTTCCATTATTGAATGGTACAATTGGTTGGACTTTTTGTCGAGTGCACGCAACAACATATCTGCACTTTATCCATTTGGTGTTGCGTCCTCAAAACGAGTGAAATGATGACCAAGCGAATCGACAAAGAAGCGAATTTTCATTTGTTTAAAAAATTCAAGAATGCGCAAAGAATGTGCAATGCATAAAAGAAGCCATTACCATTCTTTGCGTTACGTATGGATTCAAAAGTGGTGCGTCTCGAAGTGTAGCTGTACTACACATTTTACCATCTCTCAACTTTTTCATGTTCAACTTTTTACACACACAACGAACAGAAGAAGGAAGAAAATGTGGACGAATTTCAAACTTGTGCGAAAATTCTCAGCGATCAAAAGAAATCAAAAATACTAGCAAAGATTTCAGTATGACGCGTATAAAAAGGAAAATAAAGGAGCGAGGCAGAGAGAGAGAGAGAGAGAGAGAGAGAGAGAGAGAGAGGGACGGAGTGGAAAAGAGGTACAAAGATATTCGAATAGTTGTATAAATGTTAACATTCACTTTTTTGATGTGAACACACACACACACACACACACATAAAACTACAATGAGTTGTACAAGTGCAGCGTCAAGCAGAATATGTGACAAAAAAAAAACAACGGAAATAGTCGCATTCTTCCGTCTACCCATTTCCAACGAATGAAATGGTGAAAAGAGAAACTTTTAACATTTTCAAGTGCACAACAACAACTCGATGCATGTTTTCCATTCGTCGACTCCACATCCGCTTCCGATGAACTTTGTTTTCTGCATCGAGACCGACGAGCAGCTTGTTTATATTTTCTAATAAATGCACTGGGCATCGTATCATACCGTGTCGCCTGAGTGTATGTGTACGTGTAATTGATATACGAACAACAAAATTGGTATTTGAAGGATTTAAATTGATACCATGTCAAAGTTCCGACCAATTTTCGATGGAACAGTCAAAAAGACTTTTCAAAACACTTCCCCACTTGTCAATCGAAATACAATTTACAACTTTTAAAACATATCACAACTCATTGAACAACTCATTTAAGTTTTATTCAGTGAAATGGAAATAATGTTGAATCTTTCATCTTTCGTCATTTGATTGGTACAAGTATCTTTTTGGCATTTGGTCAATTTAATTTTTATACGAAGTTTGTCGTTTACTTTCTTCGAGAGACAAATTGAAGCTGTCGAGACGGTAGAAGTAACGCTCTGGGAAATAAAAAATATAAATTATAAATGTTGACACCTATTTCGTCGGATTCATTCCAGTTTTACATCGATTCAGAAATATTTAATTTGATAATAAGCGGAATGTTACGTGCTTGAAGTAATCGTGAATGATTCAAAGCCATTTGAGTCACTGAGAAACGAGAAAATATACCGAATCGAAAATCAAAACAGCCAATGAAGAAAACGCTAGATATTTGTCTCATGCTCGACAATAAATATTGAATAAGCATTTAATCATTTGTCTGAGACAGAAAAAATAAATAAGATGATCAAAATCTAGGCCATTTTGATTCTCGATTTATGGAAAATCATGTGAAACACGAAGACACTCTCCAATTTATTCCATCATTCGCTATTCATTGGAAATCGGTCGACATTTTTTCCTTTTTAAATATTCAAATTGATACACGTCATGAAAACATTGTTTCATCATTACAAATTTATGGCAAATTTAATGAAAAGTAACAAATTCTTCATTGTCCTGACATCTGTTTACATGAAAAAAAAAACATAATTTGAGAGGCAACTGTCGTGATCCTCACACCACCAAAATCGGTTTCTTTCATTTATACATCTTCCCCAATATGTGTACGAAATTGATGTGATATAATTGTCCAAGTGTCAATTTAAAAATGCTTTGAACTTAATTGGAAAGATGGACGAGCCAAATTGAAAATATTTTTTATTTTTAATTATATCGGTTTTGAAAAATTTGATTTGATAGTATGTGTGAGATAACAAGTTCGAAGATATTTGAACCATTTAATTCGATCGGAGATGAAAAATATCAAATTGATCTCTTACCCTTTTGATTGTCGTGTGAAACGCAGACACGTCGTCCTGTAATTTACTCCATTATTCGCTATTCATAAGAAATTTCTCAACATTTTTCTCTTTTGAATATTCAAATTGACACATGATATCGTTTGACAATATCAATTTAAATAAAATTCAATGTAACAAATGCTTTTTCACTTCCATTCACACAATTGAAAATGACTATTAAAGTTCAACTGTGATTTTACATGAAGCTCATAAGCCACACTCAAACGATAACATATTTTGTTGAATGATAAAAAATTAAATGATGGAAAACCTCTGAATCACCTTTAAAAAATTTATTTGGAAACTTTTGGAATGATATAGAGTGAAATTTGTATTTTTACATCGAAAATCGTTTGCCCTGGGAAAAAGTGAAAAATTAAAAATGCTCTAAATAATTAATTCCATTATCTCAGGTGTATCAAACAAAATAGCTGAAACTTTTCTCTACCGAAATAAAAATAAATAAATAAAATAAAATACTGCCGTGCTTAATCTTGATGCCAAACAAAAAAATCCTCTCTCTATCTTTGGAAAGGTAGCAAAAACTATTTTTCGAGTGCTAAGTTGTTAATCGGTGAAGGTATCAGTGCGATTAGCCAAAATATTTTTATCGCAAAAGTTTTTTTAGCACGTCGATGGGTTGTGGTGCTGTGTGTGTGTGTGCGCGTACCGAATGCCGAAAGTTGAAAGTATCAAAATATCAAAGGTGATGTGTTTGTTTGTTTTTTGGGTTGGAAGCGACACCGACACAAATAAATGAAGCGATAAAAGTTTATTCAGCGTCACAAAAGTGAGAAAATGGTTTTTGTTTCGGGTCGCATGCAACGCTCCCGCTGCAGAATGAAAAATTGTCTTGGAATATTCTTTGGCAAATAGTCTTGTGTGTGGAAAATGGAAAATCTCAAAAGCAAATGTAATTGTTGATACAGTCAGCTAGAGATGTTGGCTGGTTGGCTGACTTGAAATGGATTGGATTGTATGGTGCGCATCGTTTGTTACATATGTATGTAAGCAGCCGGATTTTTTGCGGTTTTTCACCGAAAATCTGACCCCTTAATCTTTTTCAGATCGCCCTTTTTGTCGCCCCAGTGCAGCGAATAATATTTATGGGGTTAATTTTGCGATGTCATTTATGGTGTGCTTTACTAAAATATTGATTCAAAACGTGATTGCGCACACCACCGAAAGAGATAGATTGAAAATGGCAAATTTCTACCGCAATCTTCGACTTCAATGTGGCGAATTGTTATTATTTTCGAAAGGCAGCTTAACGGTTGCCAATGACGTTTTTTTCTTCTTCCTTGGCCAAACCAACCACCACCACGGAGACGACGAAGCAAACAAAATATGGCGGTAGAAAGAATGAGCGAACAGAGCCGTTTGCAACGCATAGCATGAGACGATGGAATTGCGAAATGTGCATCTTAATCTGCTTCAACAAGAGCGATATTTCAAAATTTAAACCATATTTCGTTGTTCTCACGCTCTTCAGTCGGTTCTTGGCACATCCTTTGTTATTTGCTCACCGAACGAGAAAGCAGCAGCTGAACTCCAAAAAGTTATCATTTTATTGATTTTTTATTTATTTTCACGTATGATATATTGAGTAGATGTATGTTAACATCTTGGGAACAACTTTGCAACAACAAAAAAACACACACGAAGAATTGTGTGTACTAACCATAAGAGATCGCTGTCTGTGTGTTTGAATAAGCGTGTTATATTTTGCGGTAATGTGGCTGGCTGGATGATGGCATTCGATGAATGTACTTTCGGCAACAAACCTCAAATTGGTTTCACGTAATATGGATTAAATTTGTCTCTTATTGAATAATGTTCGTTTTCAGTGCGGAACTTTTGTGCATTTCGAAAGTTTATTTATGCGACCAAATAATTGGAAAACTTTATTCCGACCGAATTGAATCTGGCCCAAGTCCAACGCACTCTATGCTCGTCTCAATTTTCCTTCCATTTCTCTTTGCCCCTCTTCGTATCTCACTATCTCTGTTTCTCTCCACCTCTTTTGATGTTTGCCTGCAGCCGCTTTTAGACACAATAATTTTTGATAAATATTTGGTGAATCAATGCGGATTAACTGTGTAACGTTCGGTGCAAATTTCGGACATTATTTGAAGCTAATCTGCCTTTTGTGTTATGCTCGATATCCATGTTGCAAACGTTGGCTTTTATATTTTATTGAAATTTTCACATTCACACAAAATAATTTTCTTAAAGTTTTTGAATATATTGATCTGATATTTTCAATGGATCTCTAATTGATGTAACCAAATTGAGCTTGTTGAACGAGGCATGGGATGATTGAATTATTTTTACCCAATCATCAAATCGATGTTGATTCAATCGATTGAATAATCAAAATGGTGCAATTTTCATGCGATCATAAACATTTGATGGAATAAACTCTTAATTGAATCCATACATAGAACCCATGAAAGAGCAGGAGAGAGAGAGACAATAAAACTTCGTCGCAAAGATACAAGATAAAACACCTTTTGTAAACCCTTTCACCGAAATTTCCAATTTTTTTACTACGGGATTAACATGAGCATGCCAATAAAAAATGCCATAAAATATTGGCGAATTTTACGTGCCAGATAAGGATGCCCAAGTGGTGGTTGGTTCAATTTACGATGTGAAGAATTAAACGAGTGTTTTCTTATAAGAAAATGGCTATAAACAAAGACTATGGCCCACAATAACAACACGTCTTTCGATATGAATAAGGATATGCCAGTACAATAATGTTTTCGATATTTTGGCCATGGGAAAATTATTACGAGAAAGAATTTTCAAATGATATGGGATTCTGTTTCATATCCATTTTTAATCATGTCTTATTTTGTTAAATATTTTAAAATGACAGTGTGTAAATAAGTTTTCGTGACAAGAAATTTCGAAAGGTCGAAAAAATCTCAAAAAAGTTTTTTTTTTCTCTAATGACTTTAATTTTTTCCTCAGTTGGGAACGTAAGTTGACTACTTTAAATTTTTTGAAAGAAAAATTCATTTAAATGATAAAAATTTTCAAGTTTTTCTAAGTTCATTCAATCCTTGAGCAAAGACTATTATAGAAATTTATAATTGATAAAATAATGAAGTTAACTTCCAGGAGTTATTTTTACCACAATTCTATGTAGGAAATAATGTCGAAGAATAAATTTTGACTCGGAAAGCTTTTTATGTGAGTAGTTACTAAGATGTAAGAGACTAAGATGTTGGGCTCAAGCTCCGTGGTTTGGAGCTAAGTTTTATTTCCAACTAATTTTTAATGAACATCTTCATTTCACTTTATTTTCGCTCATTCAGGTCTTGTACGCAATATTGCAAAGTTCATATATGTATGAAATGTAAAAATTTTTGCTATCATTTTTTTCTGGTTCAATACAAAGCAGAATTCTTGGTAATGGTAATTTAAAACACAGGTTTGAATGTACATTATCGATATTTAGAAATAAAATTAAACGATGAACAGAGAGATCTTGCGAGAGATAGAAATTCGAAGAATTGCGACAAAAGCAAAGAAAGAAGCGTATGATAAGTACCCTTCAGTGTATTTCATAGAAGAAAAAAAAGTCAATTGTTGCGTCAAATGACATCGGGGAAAAACGTTTGGAATATATTTTATGTGAACAATTGGAATTCCATTCCATCCATCCATCAAAAATATGTGTACGATGAAACGAGGCGTGTGGCTGTGGCTTTCGGTGTGACACATCGTTGCTCGACACTATTTCTTGTGCTCCATTCGGCCGGTTGGTTCGAGTGTTGGAAATGATATAAGAGCCGTTGACACGGCAATGTTCACACCTTAATGCGATGCATTGTGTCAGTAAGTGATGGGAGGAAATCATTTGTTTTTGCCATTTCGTTTAAGAGTGCTGTACATCCACATCTGGTGGGAGTGTGAGATACGACCGCTTCGGTTTTATGTGGTGCGAAAAGCGAGGGTAAAACATTTATTGCTTTAACATTTCCGTTTATCAAATGAATGTGTGTCGTGACCTTAGATTATTGTAGGTTTTAATTTGGCATTTGAAATAGAAAATGGAATCATTGTTGGATTGCGACTTGCTGTCAGACAATTTGATAGAGCGAAAGCAAAGGAGAGAAAGAGAGAGTGTGTCGAATTTCAACGATAAAAGCGTACGTCGACGAAGTATGGCTTAAAGCGTGTAGTCTAAATCGAATTACATCGTTTGAAAAATGAGTTGGAAACACCGTTGAACGAGCCAAACATTTCCGATTCGTAATGAAACAGTTGTTTTCGTTGTTCAGTAGCTAGAAAGACGGATGAAGCAGAGTTGGAGCTTAAAAGCGGAATAAACAATGCTAAAGTCACATACACATTAAATTTCGTTTTTGGAAATTGCGTTAAGATACAGCATGATCACGTATGCATGTGAATAGATGAATTAAATCCTGAAAGCCTTTACTTTTCGCCATGGCAAACCGGAACAAAAGGAGAATGAGAGCAACAGCGACCGCTGAACGAATCGTACGCGGCAAGAATATCGAAACATAGATAAGAATCGATTTGAAAATGTTTTATGTAGATACTGAAAAGCAGCAGCAGCACCAGCACCACCACCACCAGCAGCACTAGCAGTAGCAACAGCACCAAGTTTGTGCATAGCAGCTGCTCTGAAATCCGTTTTCACATTACACAAACCGGATATGAGAAGCAGCCACGGCGCTGATTGTATAGTGAAAATAGGATTATTGTTGTTCGTTTCAAAGTGCACGGTAAATCGTTCACTGGAGACACAAAAACACACACGCACACACACACACTCGAATCGTACAACCCGATCTCGAAATGTTTCGGTTAAGATAATTTCGGACGGAAAAAATTGTTTTAAATGGATTTTATCTGTGCAGAATGAAGAGTCGCCAAACCCATGTACCTGTGTGTATATATGCTTCTCTCATTCTAACGTACAGAATGTGCAAGAGTCGAGAATCCATGTGTCGTTTGCTTGGTATTTGCTATACTTATGTGGCATTGACTCGGCAATTCGATTTTTGCCCCGTGGCCAAGATCACTTGAACAACAAAAGTCACCGTTGCAAAATTTCGCAATCAGACAAAACAAAGCGAGGTCCTGTTCGAAAAATGCCATTGGCAATGTAATTGCTTCACAACGTAAACTTCTTGGCATATATAAATACCGTGCTCGCCTCTTTCTTCATCTGCACTACATTCTACCGTAGCTAGAGCATGCATACGTACGATAAAGTTGCGATAAATTGTATTTTCCATTTTCTCTGGCTATAATTAAAACATTGTTGCTTATAACAACGGATCAACCCATATATACACGCATACATGTATGTGCTGCATCTTGACAATCGGCTGTTTTTTTTTATCTTGCTTCAAAAAAGTCGACAGCACGAAATTCCATTGAATATTTTACAACGAGATAAAATGTTGGCAAAAACGGATAACATAGTCCATGTGACTGGGTTATAAAGGTAATTTTAAAGTTTAACATTTTGTAAATGAATTCAAAGTTATTAACATTCTTCTTTTGGCAAAATGTGATTCATTGCCAGGAGATGAGCTACATTGTGCCGTAGGCATTCTGAGAACATATATGCATCAATATAATATGGTAGTCAAAATTCAAAAAGAGTCAACACTTGAAGCATTGCTCAAAAACTAAATTCGCTCGAATAGTAATACTCATATCTCAAAAATTCGGTTTGATTGCCACGTGAATGAATCCTGACTCGTTCCTTGTAGCCAACATTTTGTATGATACTTGTGACGGCACATAATTCACCCAGAAGATAGAGTGTATGTGTGCACCATTTTTCAGCCATTCAGCAGATGTGCAACATATTTTTTGATATTCATATCAACGTTCACACAACCGCTCAAATCGATAAATGCATCTGTTAGATGGTTGCTGCTGGTGCTACGACAACGATAGTCTTATTATGATTTGTCGCTCACTTTAGATCCACATGTGCTCAACGGCAACACCATAAATAATCGATACTTCTACATCGACAATGAAAAAGCTTCACTTCTCTTCCTCTTATCTTCTGGCTTCTTTTCTTCTAACTTTTCTAACAGGTACATTGGCATTATATTGTTGCATGTAATATTATTATCATTGGCGACGTAACTTTGGATCAATTTTTAAAATTGTACCAAATCCTCTTTCGTTCTATGCATTCGATGTATTGGCAATTATCCGATGCACGAACGTCCACAAAACCGATCACTTTATCGATTAGAATCATTAAGTATGTAATGTTACTGTTCTCGAAAGAAAAAAAGAACAACGCATTACAACATGAACTTTTCTTCGGGTTTCTACTCGGATGAAATGTTTATTATTGTTTTTCTTCGTTTTTTTTTATCCGATGGCAAAATCCACAAGACAAAGAACCCTCAAGGGAAAATAAGTTTGTCTAAAATTGGGTACAGATTGTGTTTGGAATCAAAATTGAGTCTTTGAATAAAAGCCGATAATTTATTGAATAATTGAAAACCCGACGGCATGAATGGTAATGAGAGTGAAACGCGGAACGAAAGAGTAAGAGAAAGACGCGTTAAAAGAGAGAAAGAGAGGATTGCATGTAATATGGTTGTGGGAAGAAACTCATCAAATTTGCGTTTAATATAGCATTTATTCAACAGTTCTTATCGGATTTTCTTCTGTGCATATTGTTTGTCATCGACAAACACACATACACCAAAACCAATTTGCGCTCTGAATCCATAGCCAGTTGAGCGCCATAAAATTTATGTTCAGCACCTAGTATTTTTGCCGGTGCCAAATATTTGATTTGTTGTTGCACACTCTACGCGTTGGAAATTTAGGTGGAAAATAATAGGGAAAAAAGGTAAAAATTCCGTGGAAAAATTGCGCAGTGGTGGTAATACTTAAAATACCATAAAATTAAATTAAATATCATTTACGGCGGCAAATTGAGGTTTCCACAATTGGTTTTTGTGTACCCATAATGTGTCGTTAATTAACGTTGAAGTGAAACCGTTTTTGGCTCGCATTGGATGTTGAAACATCATTATGTTCAGCCGAGATTCATGTGCCTGTCTGCCTGCCAGCCAGCCTGCTTCGCCATTATTTGGTGCGGTGATGTTGTTTGGGTTTGGTCGATGCGCTTTATTACTGTGAATCTGATTTATACTTTCGCAACGTGAAATCTTTTCGCCGATGAGTCGGTTTTCATAAGTGCATGTGGCGGCTGCGATGAGACGACAGAAGATTGATTGGCCGCATCGTCATTCTTCAAGTCTCCGTTACATCATCGTCAGCCTCAACATTTTTCACCTCATACTCTACACGCAATCCTCCATCGTCATGCTTTGCTGCTGCAAAAATTTCTATTTGATCTGCAATTAAATTTACCTTACACCGTGCTAATTGAATTTGAATAACGCCAGGACAATGGTAAACATTTGCGCTTCGTCGTAATAAAATTCGCGCACACTCATCGGTCGACGTGGAACTTGGAGTATAAACGAAGTGGACAGGTCTAGACGGCATACTGAGCTCGCTCAAACAATTGAATTGTTGGTTGTGAAATTGAGTTTATAACCGGTTCGAAATTGGATGGGGCACAAACATTGTTGGAAACGGAAGCTGAAAAGTCTCTCCTTTTCATTCAATGGCAGTGACAGGAGCATATCACAAAAGAAAATTGACTGCGATTGGATTAGACAGGGATATTTTTTAGTATGAGCGTCAATTACTCTTGTCGATGGAGAAAAAATAATTCGTATTCCGGTTTAAGACCACATCAATCTTTTGCCGATCCAAATGCATTATTTCGTTTTTCTACATTGTACGCTAGGGCAAAAGGTCAATATCAACTTGTAAATCTGAAGAAAAAAAACTTTCTTCAAAAATGTTTGTGGAACAAAATTTCCCTGTTTACGTCACAACATGAATGAATCGAATGTTTTCGATCGTAAAACTAATTCGACAATGTTGGTTAGAACTTTGAAAATGATGTGAACATTCAATACTCTTTCCGTCAACCAGAGCAACACATTCAGATAGCTTTCTACCAGAGAGACTTCAAGCAATGGTGTGAATAAAAAAATGATTTTATAATTACTTTTAATGCGACGATCTTTCGTCTTCGATTGTTTGGAAAACCAATCTAACCAAGCTTTAAGTAAAGTAAATAGCAACTTGACTTATGTACTCTTCAACGGCACGTTGTTTATTATTTGTGTTGAAAACTTTCCCGTGAATATAGTTTAGACACAAGAGACTGACTGAAGAGCGGTTGACTTGCAGCCAGTTAGATGAACAATTCGATAAGTTTCATAAAAACTCGTAACGAACAAGTCTTTTCAAAACAAAAACATGTTTTTGAATGAGACAAGAAAATGATGAGAAAAAAAAGGTTCACAAGCAAACTTGTCCCATCCCTAATTAGCTACTTGTCAATACTGGCTTAAAAAATTCAAACTTTTAATTTACTTCCCATTACTGGGCCAGTTGACAGTTTTGAATTGTTTCGAGGGCCTCGAAAGTGTCACTTCGAGGCTATAATAAAAGATTGATATCGGTTCGGGAAAATTCCAAATCTTTGAAGAATTCAAAGCATTGGATTTTTACATTCAAACCTGAATCGAACCAAAGGAAATCAATTCAAACGAATCAAATCATAATTGAGCAAATTTTTGATCAATGTTTAAAAACATTCAACATACTTAAGTATGTATACATAACATAACGGTTTCGTTAATTGCTCGGTTCAATATAGACATCGATCGGATTCATTTCAAACCTGCTCCAATCAAATATTATAAAACTTGAAAAGTACAATTGGAATGAGGCAATTGTCGTATGGTCTTGATTAGATTTCATAATAACAGACTTTAAATTACATTGAGGTATTTTTAATTCAGAATTTTCAAACAAAATGTGTATAGAACAGTGTAGTTTGATTCTTCAAATTGTAAAAATATTCGAGGTAACATAAATGAGGTTTGATGTGACTTTTGTTCAAGATTAATATTCGTCTAATCTTTATACCAATAAATTGGCTAGAATCTTATAAATAAGTAAATCTAATGGGCTATGATTGAAACGGATTATTGAAGGAATAAAACACAATCGACTGAATATTTCCAAAGTTACATTTTACAAAGGTCTGAGCAATGCTAGAGACAGTGGTCTAGTATAGATTCCCACTGATTAATATCTTCTTTAATTGACATAAAATTGGTTTTGTGAAAATGTCTTAGAATAAGACTTACTATAATTGAGTATATTTCCACATAAACGATAAAATGTTTGACCTCAGTATGCTTATCTATACAATTATGTTGTTGAAGTTTGGCCCAAGCCATATGCTTTTGAAATCCAAAATATGTACACTTTGTCGTTTAAGTTAATTAAATTGACCCAATCTTCTCAAATTTTATTCAAAATGATACAAAAGGCATCTCTGATACAACCAGCCATTTCGAAGAAAGCATCTTTTGTGCTCAAACGTAAATAGTATTATGATTCAAGTCTCATTAGCCGGATAATTCGTATGAACATGATGCTCATCGCAGCAGTAAACTCGAATACAAGAACTGAAGAATGTTCAATGAACATTGTTCATGTCTCACTTCAAATACGAACGTTCAACTTTCTCACATGCTCTCTTCCCTTCACACTGTGTCAAATTTTCCGGTCTTAAATAAATGCACTAGAAAATATCAATGGCTTCTATTTTGCATCGAAATGTGAGTGAAGCATTCATTTAATCCCGTGCGTTGAAGCACAGCCATTAAAAAGCGAGAGAGCATGGGAAAAACGCTTTTAATCATTTTGATAAACCTAATTTAAATTGTGTTTAATGTTAACGATGCAATCGTTTGAGCAGTTCTTATTGATGTTTCAACATTTGATGGTTTAATTATTTTAGGTTAATGCGTCGCGAAGGAGTTAATCTTGTGCTAATTCCGTTAATCGTATCCATGTGTTCGCACAACATACACATACACACACACACGCTAACGCACTTAGGCAAAACGAAACGTTTGCTTTTGAGGTTCGAGAATAGATTTCAATTGGCGTACATAATCCAATATATACATTCGCTGCAAATGTTCGTGTGCAGAAAATGTGCGCACGGGTCTGGAAGATTGTACTGATGAAGGTATGAAGCAGAGAGCTCGCTGTGAAAAGTTATTCTGAGTAGCAAAATTACTTAAACCAATTTATCGAGTTGACTGCATTTCGCCATACATCATATGCTGTGCCCGCGCGCACATACAACATCATACAAATTCACCACAAATTTGCATCGATGATTGTTCAAAAGCCGCCATGGTTTGATAATATGAATGGGGAAATCCAACTTGCAACATTGAAAATATACGTTGGAAATTTAATGAAATCGACGTAAAGTATCGTTGGTACACATTGTATGCTTTCCAAAGAACGCGAAAAGTTTTTTTTCTTCTTCCCACAAGTGAAATTTAATAATTTTAATAAAAGCTTAACTATAGAGCTTTCATCGAAAAATGAAAACTTGTAAAATATTGAAATCAATTTTCAAATATCTCAACAAAATGTGGTTTTTGCTATCGACTCCAATATTTAGTATGTGCAAAGTGTATGCAATTCTTTGGTTAATAACCGAAATCAATTTCATTGTAAAATTTCATTTGCCTAATTCATGTTCGTTTAATCAACGAAATGCACTCAATCATTGAAGTTTGTTTGCCGATGAAATCTATCAATGATGTGCTCGTGAAAATGAATTTGGTGCAAAGCCAATTTAAATTTTGAATCAATTGTTGATTTGTCGAATATTGTGCCGCAATTAGTTTTAATTGAGAGAGTGGACTCTCGGTTCATCTCCATTTGTGTCTCTCTCTCGTTCTCTCTCTCTCTCTCATCTCCCGCTCCATCCCTATATTCCTCGCTCATTCTCCATCTCTTTCGCTCTTGTCGACATTGTCAACGAAATAAAGCATTTAAAACAATACCACCTTTATTGATTCACCAGACGAGATAGATAAATGTGAATAGTTGGTAATTTAGATGCAACCCGATTGCGGATTTTCAATTAAAGTTGCAGTGCAGAAGATTAGAATGCGTATGCATTTCATAAATGGTTCGTTGTGTGCGTAATGTATTTGTGTGACTTTTGCATGATGAAAATGCTTTTCGAATGCATACTCCGAGGGCTTGTTACATTTTTAATGACTTTTTCCACTAATCAAAAAGTCTCGAAGCGATATAGTGCTTCAGGCGTTCGGTAGGTAATTTCACCGGATTTGTTACTCCATTAATTTCAATTTTCATTGCGCATAAAATATGGTACATTGTTAGTTTTGGCTTTGGTGTTCCATGTTTCTCCTCCACTACTCTCTCCCTTTTGTTTTCTCATTTCCCTCTTCACTTCTCTCTCTCTCTCTCTCTCACACACACACATTTCTCTCCCCCCATCTCCGCACGCACTCTGTATTTTCTCTCAATAATTGATTATGAAAATCAGAGGCTCAACGAAGCGTACAATATTTGTGGTGCGGTCACCATCGACCGTCGACCATGAAGAATTTTGTCAATATTTGCCCGTTACAAATCGATTGTTTAATCAAAAACGCTATTTCATGCTAATAACAAATACAATGCATCTCTCGCATTCGTCGAGCACACGGCATTGACAACATTTCTGGCTTGTTTACTTGAAAATTAAACACACATATATTCGGTTCAGCACCTGCATTATTCAAATACACTGTATGAATGCTGCGTTTTGGGTTTGAGATCGAAAAAAAACAACAACTATGCATCTTATTGCAATGGAAAATGGTTAATGATGAGAATCGTTGTATGTCGAATACACGTTATTCGATTCAATAGAGGGAGAGAGTGAGTATCGCATTTTAGCAGCGATTAATAATGAAAATGGCGAACAACTGAAGCAGAAATGCGTTAATTAACTATTCAATGAATTCATTATATTATTATTATTTCCATTTAATGGAATAAAATTGGAAAATTGCATTTTGCATGAGTCGAATATGAAAAATTATCCTTTTCCACAGCGCGAGTGCAGGTGTGTTTTTTTCTCGCTCGTTTTCTTTTGTGTGTGTGTGTGTTTTTACTCTTTCTCCACAAAAGAGGATTTTCATGTCGATAGAAGGGAGGAAATTAGTCAAGGGAATAAATGGAAATGTTTGATGTGAATTGTTTGTTCTGAACTATGACAACAAATGATCTTTTCAATAAATTCAATTCAATGTTGTTTGTCCAATTAAAAGCATTGTTCACTTCTGTGCTGCACATATATTTGTGTAATGATTGACAAAAATTCAAAGCAGTAAATTCAAAAGCAACAACGGTCTAAACTTTAATTCCATTTTGTCGTTTTTTCATTGTTTTTGCCTTTGTTCCTTTGAAGAATTCCTCTCTTTCTACCATTCAGTGTTCGTCTTTGACGCACTTTCTAAAGCGATTGCCATTTCTAATGAAAAGACCAAATATAACCAACACTGTAATGTACCTTTTGATCGCTTTGTGCCAAATGCACCTATATTCAATGCAAATTCAACGCCTTTTGTGCAGCGCGCTTCTTCGCGAAGAACTCTTTCTTTCACGACATTCCGTTTTCTTCCAAATTAAAGCCATTGAGACGATTTTCAACCTTGTGCGTTGCAATGCAACTATACAACAACCCGAAAAATGTGCCCAAAACACGTTTCTTCCAATTTAAGTTTCGTTTTGTTCCATCGAAAAGGATAGGACTTTTATGCACGGCAAATTGTTCTTAACATGAAAAATAATTATGCAAACGACGTTGGCGTTGTGTAGTCAACGGCTTCGACTCGAAGCTAGGGAATTGGAATTTTGTTAATTACATATTTTTTTTCCATCATCATTCTCGCCCTCTTTTGTGTGTAGTGCATTCAAAAACGCTTTATTTAAGCAATCATTTCTTTGCTAAACAAACAACATTGTTTGTTATTTTGACGTTTTTCGCCGTAGGTAAATCCGCTTAAAATTTGTACCGTGCTCTCTTTCATGGAATATATATACTATTTGCATAGGACGGTTTTGATGCACACGAAAAATGTGTCTGTACGTGCATGACACGACAAATACGTATTTTAAAGGTAAACACTGAACGAGACAGGAGACAAACATGTGCTTAATTTTCTTCTTGATTTGGCCGCCGAAAATGAATGCAAACACACTTTTTTCGTCATTCAATTGAACCTTTGCAAAGGTAAAAATAACATCACAACTGACATTAAAAACACTTGATAACGGTTAAGAATGGACGCCTCGCGACACGATACATTTCGAGCGCTTTTCAAATAGAAAATACATACAATGTTATAATGACAAACGCGAAGCAATCAACAGATGTTAATTTGATAGTTACAATTAATTTATGGCTGTCTGAACATCTGTTTAACGAAATCGACCGTTGTTTCAAATCTAGATGAATGGTTTAGCTTTCAGGCTTTATTCATTGATTTGTTACACATTTTGAATCTACAACTAACACATTCCAGGCACTGTTTTGCTATAGCTCAATTTCTCTCGCCATTTCTGCTATATCATTTTACCCGGAGAAAGCATTTCATGCTCACACAAAAGTTTATGCATAAAAAGAGTGGAAATGTAGGCTTAGGTCACCCCATTCCAATGTGGTAAATGGAAAAAAGTGTGAAACTGTCAAACGGTTAACTTTCAAACTGTTCCTAACTCCGATTGGGTACTTGGCAACTTTTCTACGGATTGCGAGAGATTGGATAAGAGTGCAAGAGCGATTGAGAGAGGGAACAAAGCGAGAGGGAGAGAGATAAATTGAGAGTGAGAGAAAAATGTCACCACAATAGAGTCATCAAGACCCTTTTTTATGTAAAATTGTATTGGCATTTTCGATTCGATTGAATTCTCGACGGAAAAATGTACTACGAGTTGGTACATATAATGATTGGGTGGATTCAAATGTCAAGACTTTGTCTGCGGCCTGATTTAAATTGTTTTGAGCAAAGGGATATGATGAGCGCAGGGAAATGCTTCAATTGAACAGTGACATTTTCCAAATAAATTCTAATCATATGTGATATGGTAGTGGCGTTGTGCTTCGCTTCAAACAGTTAAACTGTGAAATTGCTTTCATTCCATTTTATACATTCTAAGAAACTCGGAAATGAATGACATGCTGGGATGAAGTGAGCTCTTTAAATTTATTTCATTTATTTTGTACGTAGTTTATTAAATGATGTAAACGAGACGGATGAATGATTGCAAGTGTGATGGAAGGTATACGGTGTACGAGTGAGCGAGCGAGTGAATGAGTAACTGAACAAAAAAAATACGAAGAGAAAAGCATTTTCACTCATTTGCTGTTGGGTGCTCGGTGTTCACCGTTGCCGAGATGGTACATGTGTTCCCGTTTGTTCGCATTGTGTGTGATTTAGTATCGTCTGTCGACAGCTCGTAAATGCTTGCACATGCTGTCTACATATGGACCTTTATGTTGATGTCATTTGGCCATTCGGTTCGTTCGCCTACACCGGCCAACTACTTGGGAATGCTTTTCCAGCCACGGGACGGTACATTCCATTGTGGTTGGCTTGATTTCGGGCACAACACGGTATCATTGCTGACATTGTCGTCGTTGTCGTCATCGTTACCGCCGTAACACCGTCAATGCTGCGTACCATATTCATATTGGATCAAGCTGAAAATCTAGTTTGTCGAAATGAAATAGCAAACCATAGAATTTCGCATAAAAAAATCGAATAAAAGAATGGAGAGAAGAAAATACACGACCAAATCATTTCCGACAAATGGAGAAAAAAAAGAAGACGAAACGAAGTAAGTGTTCAGAGAAGGAGTTGTAAACTACCGTTGAGACGACTATCCTTTTTCATCACTGTTATACTCTCACTCACTCTCCCTGTGTGTGTATGTCGATTCAATTGTTGAACATTATTAAAGTGGCACTAACCAAAAACATTCTTGCACATAATCCATAAAGTCTGAGGAAAGAAATCGACCGAAGGTTTTACCGACTTATTCGATATCTAATGTGTATGTATGTGTAGACATTTTTCTATTCAAGACATACGGGGATCAGTTACGCTTACTTTCTTCCTCTCTTTCTCTTTCTCTCTCTCTCTCTCTCTCTCTCTCTCTCTCTCTCTCTCTCTCTCTGTGAGTGGCCGCACCAAAGCGAATCAAATCACAAGGAAAGAACGAAATGAAAAGGGAAAAAAGAGCAAATCAAGAGAGTGATTTCGATCACGAGGCGAATGGCAAAAAAAGGGGAATGGAAGCAAATGCGTTTCCCACTTTCATCACTATTATTTAATTTTAAGCGACGAAAAACTTTTTAAATAATGCTTTTGGGAGCAATGTCGGTTTGATTCGGTTTCGGTTGGCTTTTCTTTGCATTTGTTGACTGTTGTTGGGCATAAAATTGCGATCACTTTTTTTTTCTGCGTTACTGTCTCCAAAACGTACAAACACAATGGAAAATTGTGTGCGTTTTCTGGTCACCAAAACCACACACTAAAATGTGTGTGTTTTTTCTTATATACATTGATATTATTTTCAATTCTCGACAGCATTTTCATCCAGTTTAAAAAACAGACAGACGAACAGTGGGGCAAAAAACGATTTTATTCGAATTTCATTTTGACCGAAACTGAAAAAGAAACGCTTGAAAACTGTTCGCTTTTCGATTTTAGGCCACGCAAATGGAATGACAGAAGGAAAGAAAATCGCATGAAGAAAACAATAAAAAAAGGATCCAACTTTTCCTCTCCCGCTCTGATCCTGTGCACAATGTGCCATTGTTCTGTTTCTACTTTTATGCCGACGTTTTTGGCTGTTATTCATTCGTCGCTAGCAAACGCTGATTTAATGGATTCTGTTTGAAATTTTATGCAGTCACTCATCTTGTGTTGTCGCACGACCGTTTCATCTTCATTATTGAACCGGCGCTGTTTTGCTCGCTCATTCATTATCTTCCTTACTCAACCACCCATTCACCCACTGCCTTGCTCACCGAAATTACACACTCAAACTAAATTAAATGCGCTGTCATCGCATCGGAACAATGCACAAAGTTGCCAGCTCATATTCTCAGTCTGTTTGATATGTGTGCGGTCATGATTAGTTTTAAATTAATTAAGTTTTCTAATGGATTTCATCATCCGGTGGGCAAGAGAGTGCGTCAAATATAATACCGTTTTCAAACACAATGAACATGATGACTTTTTTTAACAATGGACTCTTTGGCTTTTTTTTTTGCTTTGTACAGCAGTGGCACACTTCCTTCATTCGTACATTTTTTTTCCGATTTTTTCCGTCTCCGTTTGATTTTATAAGAATTCTGTCATGAAAAAAAAGCTTTTCAGTTAGACCAGTCATCATAATTTATGAATTCGCCATTAAAACATACAGCATGACAGTGCCATTCACTTTAAAACTAATAACTTTGAACATATTTGATGTTGAGTTGAAGCAATGGGAAAATGAATTGAAAATAGAGAATTCATTGTACACAAAAAAAAGTAAATCAAAAGCTATGGAAACTACTTGATTGGTGCGAACATTCGTCGTCTGACAGTACGGACAAATGAATCTACTTAATTGGCTTCTTGTGCATAATGCAATAACAAACTCCAGCTGCTACAGACAAAGTAAATACAATGGAAATATTTATTTCGATCATAATAAACACCGGGCTGTCTGTCAACATTGGTTTGAACAAAGTTTTGATGTCCTCGCTGTCGTCGTCGTTGTCGTCGTCGTTATCGTCATCATCTTTGCTGTGCAACAATTGGCTGCGAACCGTTTCATGAACAAAAGCACTGTCGAATTCCGATTTTTTTGTTTCGTGTGCTGTTTTACTCTCGTTTCTCCTCTGACTGTGCTAAAATAAAAGAGTTCGCAAACATCATTATTTTAACTAATTTCCACCTTCCACTCTTCCCAATTCCACCACTCACACCACTCTTCCCGATCGCAGTTTTGTTCAGTGAACACTACTCACACAATGCCATTCAATTATTCAGGAATGCCGAAATATTAAAAGCGGTTGCACCGAACCGAATTTATTCCACTTTCTGTTTAATATTTCTATTTCCGTAGTAGTTGAAGTTCGTTCGCACGAAAGATACACAAAAAAGATAAACCTTGATGTGAATTCCCTAATTATAGAAGCACAAAAGAGGGAGGGAGAGAGAGAAGCGAACCAAATGTGTACCGAGCACCAGTATGCAGTTTGCACACGTTTATTTTAATGAGTTCACTTTTCATTTTTGGCATATTATTCACCATACCCAACCATACCCATATTCCGAGAATCGGTACTTTTGCAATGTGTGTGAGAGTCGAAACGATCATGAATGATGCATTTTACTATGTAAGAGTTGAACTCACCAGTGCTCTTTGGGTGTTTTTTTTCTACCTGATTCGCGATATACCGTTTGAAATGCGATTCGTTACCGTTCCACGCAAAATTATATGCACAAAGTTGATAGTTACAGATGAGTGTAAACAGAATAGTTTGATGGAAAAAAAAGCTCGAGTACAGTTGTCAAAATGCGAATAGAGCCGTTGATGACACGCTCAAATGTGCGCTGATGCGCACAAGCGGAACATCTTTAAATGCTTTCTCAAGCATTTGCACAAGGCATTAATCATTTTTTTTTCTCGGGCACAATACAATCGCGTTCGTTTTTCGGGTGCATTTTCGCCCATTTTCTGTTCGCTCCAATGGTTTTCGTTTCATTCTATTTGGCCAAAGCGACAGAGAACTTTTTAACTGGTTTTGTTTTTACACTTAATTGCAGTGAGAAAAGTGAGTCTTTCCGACAGTGTTGCTTCTACAATTAAAAGTTGCTTGGTGCGCGATTCCTCTCTCTCTCTCTCTCGCTCGTTTGCTGCATCTCTCGCCGAAACAGTTTTAATCGGTTTTCCGTTTGGCGATTCATTTCATTCAGCTGGAGTTGATATTTTTGTGTGTGTATACTCGTTTTTGTGTGCAAGAAACAAGCGCACGCGCGCACATTACAACACTTTGACAAGTTTTCACCGAATTTAGTGATTTTTTCTTTGAATAGCGAATTTTCGAACTTGTTCGAACTAAAAGTGAAATACATTTTCTTCTCATCGTTTTCGGTATGCGTAATGCCATTTATTGAGATCGCTATGGATGGCGACAGCGCATCGGCAATGATGGCGTTGAAATGGAGATTTTTTGTTGAATCAACGACATTGATTCTTCATTTTGATTCAAAAGTTCGCCGATCGAATACCAGTGAATAATAAACACTGCGAAAGAATGCCGTGAGACAAATCCATTCAAAGTTCCATGGAAATATTCGATATTTTCAGTGAAGCGTGAGAAAAAAATATAGAACGTTCGCATTTTTAATAATTCGAAAGTTTTACAATCGCTTTCAATTAATATGATGATGCAATCGATGCTCACAAAAAAATCGGCCAACTTTAAATCGGTTGACTCACTTTTTTTTCGGCGAATTAAAAACTTGAATTTATCTTCACTCTACTTGCATCACTACAAATGTTTAGATCTTTTTTTGTTCTTGTGTTCTGTCGTTGTCATTTTTGCGGAAAATGAAAAGTTTCGATATTTTCATCGTATCGATTTTTCTGTCTTAGTGTTCTTTGTTTGGAGTATACCGTTTGTTAATTTTGGTGTAAGTTTCATCTTGCGCTCGACGAAATCCAAGACCGAATTCGAAACGAGATCCCTGAACACGAGAGTGAAAAAAAAAAAACGGAGAAATAACTAGCCGTTTCTAAGAAGTCGAAATGCGATTCGAAGAACTAGAGAGAAGAGAAACAACCGAGTTGGTAAAAAGAGTGAGAAAACACAAATGGCGAAAAAGAGTAAGAGAATGACTCGTTTTGATTTATCCTCGAAATCATTTAGTTTGGTAAATAAGTCACGTGTTTTCTTTTCTATTAGTTGTCTCTGAACTTTGGGAATTGCGCTCGTCCGAACGAAACTCCGTTCGGCGAGCATTGTCAAGCGCACACAAGACCACCGACATCTCAAGTCAGTAGCAAGTGAAATGAGCGTTAAACTGAGAGTCGTTGGTGTATGGAGTGTTTATGGGGATGTGTATTGTTCGTTTATGAGTGTTGATCCGTTGAATACTAAACAAACAATTTGGCCACATAAAATACATAAATTAGCCACAAAATACCATCGATAAAATAACGATTTGCGAACGGAAGGAGAGTGAGGGAGCGGACGAAGGAAAATGCTACAATTTTATTTTGGGGTCGCCTCTGTTTATACGCAAATGAGGCAATAAGCTATTCCATTCAACAACAATTTTCGACATGATTTGCAAAACAAATACTTGCGTTGAATGTGAAATTAAGATGTATTGCTGTGTCCACTGGCCACAAAAGCATGTGGTGCCTAGATGAAAAACGTTCGCGAAAATCTTTTGTGCATTATGAAGCCGAAGAACTTTTATATGATGAGTGTTAACATTTAATTATCTCTGGAATTGCACACAGCGACCGACCGGCTCGAAGGAGTATTTTTCGGACTGAAAAACTTACATAAAATTAAAAATGTATGCGAACTATTTCGGATATACGTGCAGCAAAAGTGCTCGCTGCATTTGCTGAATTATTACAATATTCTTCTGGTTTTTTGTGTGATAATGCCACTTTTCGACGTTATGAACACTTTTGTGTGTTGCAAACTTAGGCGATATTTTCTTTTGTTTGACCCTTCCTTGATTTATATGCCATGAATTCTCAACAACAAGTTCGCTTTTTACGTTCAGAAGTTGCTCGTTCGCTAGCTCTCTTTATTTTATGTCGCTATTTTTTCTTCACTCTTTCTCTCTTTGAATTCATAGTAACGGAGTAGACGACAAAAGTAAAAAAATCGGGAGAGAAAGAGGTGAAAGCAATTTTTTGCCATTTTGCATGCGATAATTCGACCTTTTCGCCGTTACTATAGGCACCAGATGCATGCAAGTTTGCCATCATCTTTCTCTTTCAACTTATGATTTTGGAACACTCGAAATAGTCGAATATGCGATTTTATTATCGTCGCGTCGATCTCACTCTTCCGCTTCCTCTTCCTCGCTCGTTTTGTCTCTCATTCTTCCTCGCTCACTCATTCAGTCGCTCAATCTTTCTCGCTCCGTCTAACTCGTTCAACTTGCTCGCTTGAGCTGCTTTGCTTCGTAATCGTAGCATTGGCATAATTTTCGAATATGTGTCGATTCTTGTTCATGATGTATCATTCGCGTTTGCAAACGCTTTCGGAAATTCGAAGACTGTTGACGTTCGCTCGGAATTCCGAGAACGTTGTCGTCGTCTTTTGTCGTTGCTCTGTCTCTATTTTCTTCGTTGCGTCTTTTCTTCGTCGTCAATACTTTTTGTCATCATTTTGTTGCCAGTTTTTTTCTTCTCCTACTATACGTATTATTATGAAAAATCGGAGCGAGTGGAGAGCGAAAAAAAAGATAAGTACATTTTTGCGACATTCTATTGCTTTATGAATATGTGTATGAAAACTAATATTTCACTTATATCGGCAGCATCTTGTTTTGTTGCGCGCTGCAAGCATCGACGATGTCACAACGCTTGGCAATGATATAATATTTTTGACGGAAATTTATGTCAGTACTTATTGGCTACGACGATTGGAGAAAATGCGGAAACGAGCAAATATTAAAATATTGTTTGGATGTCGTTATTGCTACTATTGCTGCTGTTGTTGTTGTCGACGACGACAACGAGTATCGTTTCATTTCTTTTTCTTGTGTTTGTGTTATTGTTGTTTTGGCAGCCCTTGCAGCATACGACAATGCACACGTAGTGTTTAGTTATGTCATGCGTCTCATCGTCTGACACATTTGCAAACTGATAAAATTGTGAAAGAGAAAGATGGAAAAAATATCGAGTAGACAAAGAAATGAATTGCAGCAACGTTGACAACTTTATCGACGACGGCGAGCGTCGCATATTCGCATATTCGCATATTCGCCTTTTTGTCATGACTTTGACATATTTATTGGGCTGAAATCGACTGAATGACATATCAGACAATGGCAACGAAATCAACGATATTGCGTAACACATGAACATGATGGATTTTTTCCCCTCGATTCAATTCGATTTGACAGTTCTCAGAGCATATCAATTTACCTTTTTCCACTTGAGAAGTTGCTCAAAGGGAAAATATGCAATAAAATGAACACTGTCGGAGCGCTTTTTTTTCTTTTAACTTTTCAATAATTCCACTTGAAAATCGTTAGAAACAAAAAATGGTCGAAAATCCCTTCAAAAAAACTTCCATCACCATAATCCACCGCATTTGTGTTTACTCTAATTGCATTTGTTAATTGAAAGAACAAAATGACCAAATAAACATTTCAATTCAATTTGCACAGCAAAATTGTATCGCACTATGTTTGTGCCTCCTTAGCTCTGACCCATTTCAAAGCAATTAAACGTGTATCGGTGTGAATGATAAAAACCGAATTGAGGACAAACAAAATTTAACATTCATTAGTAATAATATCCATTATTACCATATCAATCCCATTCCGATTCCGATGGAAGTTTTTAACCGAAAGAAAATAATTAAATGTTGTTGTTTCACTTGAGCTCTCGACTTTTTCTCTGCGGTCACCTTTTAATCTGGCGTCGGTTTTTGTGTACGTGTGTGTGTGTGTGCGCACACGAAAGGGTGAGATAGTTTGCTGCTGGAAGCGTCATCACAGAGAAAGAGGGAAGCGAAGTAAGTGAATATCTAAATCATAATCCTTTGGTGGCAAAACTTTATCCGTGTGATTATAGTTGCCGGAGCGTTAAGCTTTTTTTTTCGCTCTCACTGCCACAGATTCATACACACAGTGAATGAGAGAATGAGCGCGTTCGGTGGAAAGCCAGATTTTGGGATGGTACAAGAAAAGAACGAGAAAAAAACTCATTCAGCAACCAACACGTAGTTGGCCGCACACGAATCGGTTTGTTTGGCGTATTTACTCGGGGATCCTTGGATTTCGTATACGTTTTTGCGTAGAAAATAGCATCCCAACAGGCAGACAACAAACATTGAATATGATAATATCCAAATATGGTCACCGCCTAATCCAATTTAGCTTTTCCACAACTACATTAGTGCATTTAATTTGTGAGAAAATAAAGCGACCGCGTCGACGGCGGACGTAAAGTGAAAACAAGCAGCCAGACCAAACAGTTAGAACCAACAGCAATGACGACGACGACGACGATGGGGAGGACGAGAGAAGAGCAAGAAGGGGAAAAATGTGCATTTTGCAATGACTTCGAAGACAGTCAGCGAGAACGAAAATGCTGAAGGGCGAAAGGTTTTGCGAAATGGCGCAAATATCCAGTTACGAAATTGCACAGGCGAAGGCAAGATAACACCGTACATGGTCGGTCTTGATAATAACAACAACAACATTTAATTCCATCGCATGGAAATAAAAGTTTTCTTTCTCTCATTTCATACTTTTTTCCTTTTCGGAATGTGTATTTGTGTGTGTGTGCGAAAGAGAGAGCGTTATTGCCGGTTAACAAGCGAGAAGGACAGAGAGAGAGAGAGCCAGAATGATTGTGTGAGCGAGTGGAAAAACCCAATAGCGCAATTCCATCAGTGGCCGCAAATGCTAAGGAATTCAACGAAGCGTTTTGTGTTTGTTCTGGTGTTGAAACACGAAATAGTTTCGAATGAGAGTGGTGAATGGATATGGGTGAAGAAAATGAAAATGGCAATTTCACACACATTGCAGATTTAATGGCGATGCCACATACAGTTGTGGCTCTCGGTTTGGGCCAATGTGAAACTGAAACGCTTTATAGTTACGCTTTTGACCATTGAACTTTTTTTCTCACCCAATTTTTTTTGTCCTCCGTCGCGCTCACACACCCGCTCTCGCTCAATCTCTGTTGCTTTCTTTTCATTCCATATAATTCTTTCATCCGCCTTTACTTCCATACTTTCACACTCATTCCGCACTTATGCTTACTTCGCAAATAAATGCGCACATATTTCAGAGTAATTCACCGTTGGATCAGTTAAATGCAAATGGCGCGACACAGCTAGGAAAAAAACAAGAAATCCAGCGTCAAAAAAATGCACGTTGTGTGTGCAGTGTACACCGAAAGAGCACTGCACAGAGGACATAATAACATTGAAACAAAGTACATTTCTTTTTATGACGTTGTATTTCAAGACAGCAAATCCACTGGCATCCATCTTGTTTATCGTGACACATTATTCAAGTTTCCGGTGGCGAAGCGATTGTTGGCTTAATCGTCGTTAGCAAAATGTATCGTTGTCAATTCAATTCATTTGCTGTACAAATCTTGTTAGACACGGATATGACCATCATTCAACAATTCTTCAATCGACTTTGCTAGTCGTTCATTTGGTCATTTGCAAATTGCATTATTTTGCGAGAAGCGTATCGATATCCATGCAACATGGTACAAAGTGGAACAGAGAAAATGAGAGAAAGAGAGATGCTGATAGAGAGAAAAGAAGCAGGAAGAACGAGTGAAAGATCGAGTGTATGCGTTGCACAGACAGAGCGACTTTCAATGCTCTCTATCATCGTTAAAACAGAGCGATGATGGTGACAAACACGATTTTTATTTATCGACTGTAGGAAGGAAATGAAAGTGAATATAAATACAATTCGGAAATGCTACGATCCACATGGCTTCGTTTGTAATCATTCCGGTTGGAAAATGGACTATCGAAAATCAATAAAACAGCATTTACTTATTATCGGTCAAACTGAACCCAACCACGCCGTATGTGCTATATGGTGCACAATCGTATCAGTTCCATTAACAACCAAGTCAAAAGCAACACTCACAACCGATTCCCAGATACCGCGTAAACATTCGAACGTGCACTACGTTCACCAAACAGCTTAGAAATAATTTAATGGGCTAAACAGAGTAGGAAAAAAAAACGAACTAGCCTCAAACCTGAACTGAATTCCTCGAAAATACACAGAGTCAATGTTTTTTGCTATTTGGTATGGTTAGCTTTTCCTCTCACGTTGCCCAGTGGATTGCATCATCGTGCTCGTTTTTCTTCCATTCTCTTTCGCTTCATTATTCGATATAAATTGGTAGATGCGGTAATGAAATACAAACATGCTTTGCATTTGAAAATAATGCTCAAAAGCGCACCGGGCTCATTTCGAATAAATGTGAGTAAGCCCAGTGGTGGCAACGCTTCATTTTGCTGTAGCCATCGATGTATATGTCTATGAGAAACAAAAATACACCCACCTGTGTGTGTATGGCTTCAATTGCAGTATTTGTGCTTGTGTATGGCAGGTAGCAGGTAGCAAAAATGATGCCAATATGGACAAAATCGAAAATATTTGTGTTCGATTTATGCTCGGCATTTAAATGCAAGTAACAAGAAGAATGGAAAATCGTAACATCAAATTATACAAACACCAAAAAACTAGGTTACATTTTTACTCTTTTCGATTCCAATGGTGTACCTCACAAAGCAATTGCATTCCGAATTACCTCAATTCAATAGAAATCAATTTCTATTTCTCGTCGATACCGTACGAATTCTACGGTTTTTTCCATTCTGCTCTGTACACTCAGTCGTTTCTTGTTCGTTATTTTCATGCCCTCCGTCCCTTATGACGATTTTTCCAACTATTCAAATATTAGTTCAGTGTTTCTTTCGTGATGATTTACAGGAAAATGATATTTATGATTCCTTGGTTTGGCTTCTTCGGTTTGCATTCTTTCGTTTGCATGAATAATACATAAAATTGTGGTACATCTTCAGCGACGCGACGACTTTACTGTCTACTCGTTATAAAAGATCAACAGTTCTTGAATTCTTAATCAGAAATCAATGCATTTACAATATATTTCTGCACCGGTAAATGATTCAAAGAAAATTCGCGAGAAAAAAACGGGACGTAAATTTTTCATTTAAATCAAAATAGTCCCGAATTCAATGGGATACCATACCTAAAATTGAAATCATTGAACGCTCTTTTTCGGCAGAGCACAGCAGAAAAAAAAAGCCTAAAATTCATTTACAAAAAACAAACAAAAATCGTGAGCATAGCAAAAAGCATACTTTGGCATTTTGCAACATTTAACATTTAACATATAATCAATATTAAAATGCGAACGAGCAGAGCAAAATTTACTCTGACATATCGCGCACCAGATTGAAAATGAACGAGCCCCGTAAATCGTTGTGTACTGACTCGCTCTCTTACTCTACCTCCCTCTTTCCCATAGGAAGTCATGTCGATAATGTGCATTATGTATGAAAATTCGAATGCAGTGTAAATATCAAACAAAATCAGTTTCATTAAATTGCGTTCCATTTCCAAATTCAACGCGTGATTTTCTATGCAACGCTCCATCTCTCTGTTTCTCTCTCTCTCTTTCTTTCGTACGCTTTTGCTTCTTCACTCACTCGCCCAGCGCTTGCATTCGCTCTCGTTTTCTCATGCCATCATTCGCTCGCTCACCTCAAAAACCAACGCATACAAAGAATTCCGATGCGTTTTTGCTCTGAAAATGCAGTGCAGCGTTGCATCGAAACGCTGCATGACAAGCGTGATAATCAGAGTTAAGCCAGTAAACACAGGTGTTCGATAAATGTAGTTTATTCGATGAATTTTTATATATATTTTTGGTGTGTTCTCTCTCTCTCTTCCCCCTTTTCGCTTTTGCTCTCTCTTTACACAAGCGAGAAGTAAATAAAAACCGCTCCACATTTGCACCCGAACGGGAAGAGAAGAAAATAAGCATGCCTTTCAATTCGATTTGATGAAACGATTAGTTGATTGAATGAAAAACCATTCGCAGCTCGTGTGCAACGATAGCTAGTGAAAGAGAGTCGCTATCATACAGGGAAAAATGGAGACAGAGAGGGAACGAGAAATAGCGTAGAAAATTATACCCACGGTTTTAAGCATTCAAAGTGGAAAAATTCCTGTTGAACTGATACTTTGCAATTATTTGCGTTTCAGGTTTTCTTTACAAATGTTCACATTGCACAATTTTGTATTGCATTTTGTATCGGGCGCGCTGCTTGTGTGTATGTGTAGTGTTCGCAGAAAATTTAATACAGAATTTATCGACGAAATTGATTTGATTAAAGTTCTCTCTTTCTCGCCCATATTCGTTCCCCTTTTTATCTGTTTCATTAGTCTTCTTGTCTCGTTTCGCTCGCTTTTAACGACCGAGCAAAATATCTATTCACATCGACAAAAGACTTGAGCTTTCGATGCAAACGATGAAATGTAAATACGTTGTAAAATTCTTCGCCGTTTCACCAGAGCAATCTCTTTTGCTATATGTATTCTATTACAAGACAGAAATTTTATGGGTTTATACATTTTATTATGACCATTATTGAGTGGATGAGTGGATGAATGGAAGAGAAAGAGTGAGTGTGCGAGTTTCTGGAATATCTTCAAAATCAAATGAAACCTAAATAAAGTTTTGGAATCGAAATGATGTTAGTGAAGCAAAAGGATCGTAAAGTACAACAACTTAAATTATGCTCGATGCTTTGCATCATAAATGAATTCATATTCATCACGGGGCTGGCTCTTCTCTCTGTAGCCTTTCAGTGTACTCAGTTCAATATGCAACAATTTCGAAAGTCAATATAAAATCCGTTTCTTTTTTTTTTTACCAATCACTTTTGAGTTTTGAAATTTGGCCAAGGATGAAGTTTTGAGTTCACACATTGAGCGAAATTCGTGAACTGTTTGAAACCGCACTCTGCATGAGCCAGAAGATGTAAATTCGTTCATTAGACGCAATTTAAATTAAACCTCACACTGTTTGAACTTTAAGTGTGTGAGGTTGGAGTTTTTGCATAATTCAATCACCTAATTTGGAAACATTTTAAGGCGATTACATCGGTTTTGTGATGCTGTGCATGCTGTCAAATTCATGCTTCATGGAGAGAGAGAGAGAGAGAGAGAGAGAGAGTGAGCGAACGAACGACCGAGCATCGGTGCTAATGGATTCAATATTATTGGTCGGAAAATTGTTGAAATTTCCACAAATGACAACGATCATTTTGGGGCGGAGATAATAGAGAGAGAAAGTTAAAAGCCTAATAAGAATCGATTAGATTTAATTTATTGAATAAATTTTCATGCGTTGCCCATGTAATGTTGAAGCGACGGTCATATTGCAAAATGCTTTATAATGCACTTAATCGCATATGCAATATGAATGTGAGAATGTTAACGTTGTTCACCCGTTCGCACTGATACATACGGATAGATAGCTATTCGGTGCGGTCATTGGGAATAATGACGACAGCGACAGCGACGACGGAACACATTGATATGGCTGATGAGGATACGATGCGATGCGATGATAATGACAACTATTTTACGGAGTTGGAAATGGTCAATGTGCTTTTATGTTAATGCTTCGACTGATTTCAAACATACAAATTCGCTAGCCCAAGTTAATGCTTTGGGAATTGACATTTGCAACGAACACCCGAGACACTACTGCATTCACACGGACACGACATGCAATCGAAACTTTTTCTCAAACATTGTGTCGTCTCCAGGATAGACGACACAGAGCGAAAAAAAAAGAAAGCAACAAACAAACATACGAACGGATGGGGATAAAAACGAAGCGAGCGAGAAACGAATCTAATGAAAATGTGTGTTGTATGCTCCCTTTGGTGCCCGAAATGTTTCGTTGATAGAAGCATTTGTGGCTGGTTGGCTGGCAATGTTACGCATAATGTACTGCTGTCATGCTTTTCTATCTCTTTACTAATAACACAGACCCATACACACACACACACACACACACAGACAGAAGGATACCAACACGTATCCACATAAAAAGCATCTAAACTGACATTTTCACAATCGATAACAAAAATAACACTGTTAATGCATTAACAAGCCGGTCCCATTCAATGTTTTTGAACGAAAACCGTTTAGAAAACGGTTAAAAGGCATTCGAATTTATTGTACGCCGACCAAGAGATTTAATCGGAAACGATTGAACGCATCGTTGACTAACCACAATACGAGAGGGAGAGCACGAGATTGTCGCCTGATATCGGACGGCATTATTCCATTGGCTTTTGATTGTATTTGGTGGCAATATTTACACTCAGCCCCGTATATTGTATTCCGTCAAAACTTTTGTGACAACATGTTGTAGGGATGCGCTCGGATATATTTATTTTAAATTCGACTTGTGATAGACAAATTTGACTCATCACATTTCGATGGCCGTGTGGCCGTGTGGCCGTGTGGCCGTGATTCCGTTACACGTACACGAGACGACCAAATTCATGCAAATTAAATTCAGTTTCAATCACAGTTTATATTGATGTATCGGACCATTTCTATTTGTTTGGTCGTTTTTGAGCTTACAAATGCGAAAGCGATGGTTTGATTGACGAAATGAACGGCTGAACACACTATTCAATATAACAACCAACAAGAATGGTAGCAACGGGCCACAATTGACATTTGACGCCGGTGTTTTTTCCGCAGTTAGAGGTACAAAGAACATCAAATGCATGCAAACCAAATAGTTGGAAATGGAAATGAGCAGCCGTTATTCTCGCTCTCGTCCACTTCTCTACTTCCCTCACACTTTAGATTACAAACAAACACGTGCCACAGGAACATTCGCACAGAAAACCATTCAACTGACCACAAATTCGCATTCAATTTCGTCAGCCAAACGGGCAGTGACCATTACCATGTTACGCATTAATTCAAATTCGTTATCAACGCTTGAAAAATATTTCGGCTGATTATAAATATAATAATAGAGCGGCGTAACGAAGCCCGGGGCGAAAAAAAATATCAAATGAAATCACAATGCCTCTTTTGAGACGGAAGCGCGTGTGGCTGCCATAAATTGTGTGCGATGTAATTGTGATCTTGAGCGAAGCAACCGACCGTCCGACCGACGCAGGTAATAAATATCGAAATGTGAAGCCGCCATATATACGCATGATGATTGCGTTTTTCTTTCCTTTTTCCTGCTCATTATTTAACACAATCAATGTAATTTATGACGTAATTAAATTTCTCTTATACTCTTCTAGCCACCACCACTTGAAGTAAGTGTGTGGCATATGCTTTTGTGTGCGAAAGAAAGAGAGCTAGCGCGCCAAACTGTCAAAAATGCGTGTGAGTTCATGAGCCATATCGCAATAGTGTGTGGCTAGACATTTACTTTCGCATAAAATAACCCACAAGATTTCTTCGCCACACACACACACAGCCATAAATTTCATACACTTAAACCGGAGAAGGTAAAAACACAATTCACCACCGAAACCACCGTCATTTCGTTTGGCCTATCAATTCACTTCATTTTTATTCTCTTTTTCACACTCTCTCGCTTGCTCGCTCTTTTATTTCTCATATTTTCCTTTTGATATTTCGCTTTTATTCCAGATATTGCACCGCATTAAAACAACACAGAAAATACTCAAAGCGTTCATTCATTCGGCGATTAAAAAAAAACTGATTTCTTAGAAGAGCACTAAAGAGTGCGTGTATGCAATTCAGATTCATTGAATTGATTTGAATGTAAATTTAGGAGCCTGAGGGAGGAAAAAAAACACACATCGATGTAGAAATAATAAAGTGAATTGCATACCTTCGTTGCCATTCACGTTGGCAATAAAATATCCATTAAGTCCAAGCACAATTGTTGCAAAAAACACTTCATTTAATCCCATTGCTTTCATGCTCTCTTTCAATTTGTTGGTTGCTCTCTCGTCACTGGAACTTTGCGTGGTAGTTTGCTTACTCTCTGCTTCTTCTTCACGTGCTTTAACTTCTCTTGGTTGCGATTTTGATTTTCTCTGTGGTGCGAGCGGTGAACAGCCGATTTGTTTAATGGTCTCCGGTATGAGCTTTTTTCTTCTCACTCTCCGTGCTCTCTTTTCTCTTTGCACTGTCCGCGCGTATTGTTGTTAATTTGGTTTACTTCGTTCACAGGCGCATATATATAATCCACCGAAAAATTTATGCCTTAGCACAATTTGAATGCGCCAATTTTCTTAAGCAGCATTTGAACAGCAATATTCTATCACTCAAGCATATTTTTGCTCTTTCTCACGTCTTTTCGTCGCGTTTCTTTCTTTTTTCTCTCACTCTCTGCTATTTTTATTTTTTGTTTTGTGATATATTTTTTTTGTTATATTCTCTCAGTTCAAGTTTCTATATTCGACCGTAATATTTTTCGTCTGTGGCTATGGTTTATGATCGTAAAGCACGCGATACTATTTTCTGTGTTCAATGGTTTCTATTTTCCGTTGTGACGTCCCATATAAATTTTCTCTTTCGTTTTCTCTTTGTTCTCGCTCGTATGTCTCACACTTTGGACGCGCACGGTGTTTTGAAATATTAAATCTAAGCGCGTTTGTACAATGCAATCAAATCAATTTGAGCTTTTGTTGGGTGTGAGCACTCGTTCGCTCGTCGTTGCAGCAATCAAAGAAGAACAACACAATAGCAGCAATACGTCGGCCAAAGTTCTCCGCTTTTTTTTCGGTTATTTTTGTGCTTCACTTTTGCTAGACGAATTTAACACTTTGCTTTTTTGCACCAACACAGAGTTTCGAATTTTATTTGAGCCGTTCTAAATGTTCAACAATTTATGAGTAGCGAGATAGCCTAAGGGTGCGCGCACGCGGCGGTTCATTTTTCCGGTGTATCGCTAATTTTTCGTTATGATTTTATGTGTTACAATTTTTATTGGCATGGCATTTTAATGGGTTTCGCTTTTCATTTAGAGATTAATTGACGTGTAGTGGCATCAAAGTGGAAAACTTTTCGCACATTATCCGGAACACACAAACACTTACAAACTGAGAGAAAGAGAGAGAACGTGGTGCTCTTTCTGAGTTTAAAACTGTTTTAAAATTGTGTGGTCTGATCACTAGACTGCATGAAGATTCAACAATAAATCCACTGGTAAATTCTTGACTTGCATCGAAACCTGCATCGATATAAACACATTTTGTACGAAATATTGTTAAGCCACTACGCAGTAAGTCTCGACTGTGTGTGTGGGTGAATTTAATTTTAAAAAATTGTTTTCTTTGGAAACGAAAATTCTTTGAGAAATATTTCAATATTTCAATTCTTGGAATGGGCGAAATGTTATTGAGATGCTTTTATTGTATTGCATGGATAACCTTATTTCACTGAGTTGGTGATTTTTTTTGTTGTGTGGTTTCTACTTTTATCTCACGATTTCAATTTCGAAAAAAAAAATAATCGTAAAGTGTGTTTGTAAAAGACTTGTCCCAAAGACGTGTGTCAGTTAGGATATTTGATTTGCTGAGCACTATAGTTCTGTGTCGAAATGGAACCGGCAAGAGCAGCTGTTCGAACCTTACTAACTGGATTCCGTGGCGACCAAATCATTTTATACGCTGGAGTGTAGCTGCATTATGGCCAAACGGTTTTGTTTTGATACACATCGCCGACACACAGCAAATGCATAACATTGGCATCGGGCATGCGCCGACATTTCATCGACACATCGCCGCTCCGCGTGTACATTCGGCATGACAGACTATTCGAATTAGATGGAATGAAAACCAAAAAAAAAAAACGAGAAACAACAACACACATTCATGGGAAAAAGAAACAATCACAAAACCGTAACCATCGACCGCGTGCACTGGGAGTTTGAGGCAATCGAAGAAAAATATATGTATGAGAGCGAATGAGTTTTCGGTGGCTGTGTGTGAGTGCGTATGTGTGGATGCTTCTTTTTCATGTGTCTCGGTGTCTTCTTCTTCTTCTTCGTTCCCGGAACATTCTTCGACACATAAAATCGAAGTCGAGTACAAAGCAAATCCATGCGAGATGAACTGGAACGCATTCGCCGCCGAATGCCGAGCATATGTATATGTGTATGTGTCTCATTCTCCCATTCATTGCATGTGTCTCTATACGTAGTCTTTCAGCTAAAGAAGACACACTGTGTGCAAGGAATTGCAATCTTGAATTTTTTTTGGTGCCGAACTGTCTTTCGATAGTGGCTCAATGCTTTTTCATCGTCCGTTTTGCTTTTCTACATCGAATTGGTTTCTTTTCATTCTCTCCCTCTCGCTCTCGCTCTCCCGTCTTTCATCTTCTGCTGCACCACAAAAATGTCTTGCCGAACGAAGTCGACGAAGTGTGTAAGTGGTCTCAGACTTGGTAAAAACAAAATAAGATGTATATATATGTATCTCCACTGTTTAGCCCTTCGTTCTTTTTTTTTCGCATTGATCTCGAAGCAATGATGTTGCACATATCAAGTTGATGTCGAGCGCTTTCATTGATACACACACTGCTGTATATAGGAAGTGTAATGCGATTCGATCTCATTTTCAATGGAGTTTTGGTCATGACAAAGGAACGAGAAAGAAAAAAACATCCACATCGTATAAAAATAACACCGCAAACAGTAAATCAAGCTGAAATGAAAGGATTATCAATGGCAGTACCATACAAAAGCTCTCTTTCACACAAGACACATTTTCCATGGACACATCTTTCTGTATCAAAATTGGAATAGTGAATTCAAGCCATTAAAGCCTGATTTCGCAATAATGAATTAAATATTTCAATGAAATCACCAATCCAATTTACCTCGATCCAATTTTGTTTCGACACTGGATTTTGGCTAAATGAATATTGAATATTCGGCCGCTAAATTGAAACTGATTGGTGACAACTTTAATTGCACTTTGATTTCATTTGTAAAATATAGAACGGATTTCCGCGCGTTTTTTTCTCATTAAAAAATAAAAGTAAAGTAATTAAACGAGGGAAAAAAATCGATGTAATTATTGCTTTTCGTTTCGATTGGATAATTTTAATTTCGTTACCGACCATTGTCGCTGACGTATTCGTTTGTCTAGCATTCGAAATGGTTCCGTAAGGAGATGTAAAGACATTGATTTCTTCAAGAGCGTGAAAATTGTAATTGAATTTCTTTTGTCTGGCATGCGATGGAAGCCGACGAGGAATTGATGCTTGTGTGCACGAGCAAAGCAAGTGAGTACATTCCATGAATATTTCGCAATCAATAGGAAGATATTATTAGCTTCCTTCAATGACATAGAACCATTGTGATGTGAGGGGAGAAAATGCCGGCATTAATGTCGAATCTGGACTCACTTCTCTCAAGGCAAAACGAACGACACATATTATCAGAAGTGATTTGTGTTATTTTTTCGGGCGTTTTACATCTTTCGATGCCTATGTAAAGTCGAGAATCTCTACTTGAGATATAGGGAGAGATGGTTGTCGGTTGTGTGACGACAGTCATACAATCAAAAATTGGATAGACAAATGTTCGTTTAGCATAATCGAAACATTGATTCATTTTTCCTTGCCACTGGTTTCGTTTCGCAGCACAAAGCACACACTCGTCGAAATCATCCACATAAAAACGGTATTATAATGTGTTATAATTGATGAGCCGCATTTCGATTCGACATTTTATCATATTATGCAAACGAAATCGAATTTTTTAAAGCCTTTTTTCCACCCATTTCAAATTGAACGAAAGACTATATGCATTTCGGGTTCAATGAAACTCATCAGCCACATTGAAATGCGTTCATCTTAATGACGAAAGACGCTCGTTCAAGAAATAATGTTGTCTGTCATTATCGAGTCAAATGAGCACCAGCGAAATGGCTTCACTGAAGCCAAACAAACAAACGAGAAAAGAAAAAACCAAGGTAACGTTGAAATGATGGCAAAAAATAACACGATTATATTGACTAAAACAATCGATGAGAATGCCATTTTTCGATCATTTGTCTAGATCGAGGAGCTGGAATAAATTGAATTCTGCCAGTTGGCGGAAGAAAAAAAAAATCAACGCCAGATAAATATTGTATTCATTTTCGGCAATTAAATTAAGCCAATAAGCGAGAGATGAAGAGAGTGTGTGCGAGGGAGCGAGTGAGAAATGGACAGAAAACGTGTGAACGAACAAGCTCAATAGAGCTGAGAAGCGAAGGAGAGCGGTGTGTCGTGTTGTTGGGGGCGGAAATCAAGAGGAATTTGATTGACTTGGTTCATTGGCTCATCATTATCCTCATCATCATTGCCGCTTAGCATCGTTTTTCTTCTCATTTATTTGTACACTTCTTTGTTCGCCTCTTCGCAGCCGTGTTGTCAGAATGTCATCAGATTGCGCATCGATTTTCTACATGGTTGTGCCTCTGTTTCGCACTGCGTTTCATTCGTTCGACAAATAATATAGTGAAGCGTGTATCATCAGGTAATTTGATGGTTGCTCAGTGAAGTATGTGTTGAATAAAGAATACTCGCACTTCGTTCGAGTGTGTTGTTCTACGGTCGTTCTT
Organism: Sitodiplosis mosellana; assembly: GCF_009176505.1. Taxonomy (NCBI): domain Eukaryota; kingdom Metazoa; phylum Arthropoda; class Insecta; order Diptera; family Cecidomyiidae; genus Sitodiplosis; species Sitodiplosis mosellana. Next base: position 1,610,639 of record NW_022595248.1, on the reverse strand, counting down.
CCATTCACATCGTCGCAATATTATTCACCATTGCCGTGTGTGTTTTTTTGCTGCTGCTGCTGCTTTGGCCCGAAGTGGTCTATGATAACAGAATTATTCAAGTAGCGCCTCTTCTCCCTCTCAGACAATACCGCGCGCGCACGCGCACATTCAACTACTACAACTGCTAGTGCAACGAAATGACGACGTAATTAACGATTCGCTCCTCTTGCCAATTCAAATATTATCTTTGCAAGTGGCTCGTTGGAGACATTTCATAAATGAACAATAACAAGTGCTTCTCGAGCTTTTTTTTTCAATTCACTTCATTCTGATTATAATGGCATAGAAGAAAAAAACTACCCATTTTTTTTACAATGAATTAAGCAATTGGGAATTCTGCTTCGTCACTTTTGACTCGCGAATTTGGCCGTTGCAATTGAGAATCAGAAAATGTGTTTGTCGATGGAAAATACATTGGCAAAATGTGAAAGAAGACGGAAAATGCAAAAAAATGTGCCAAAATGAAGATGTTTAATCGAATCGATTTGATGATTTATTTGACTTTAACATGCACGAGTAAATGTTCCGTGATTGTTATTGACTGATATTTAAAATGAATTCGCTCGAACCGTCGCTCGCGATACCATCGCATTTTATCCGTTTAATCAATCGCACATTGATTATCATTTTATTCATTTTCTGTGCTTCCAACAATTATCATTTTATTCATTTTAGCCTCGATTTACGACAACCACAATATTTCTCACTTGTGCGCGTTTTTTGTTCGTTGCCGTTCATCGGGTCGCATTTTAACGAGCTTAAAATATTTTCCATTTTGTTGCATTATTATTATTGGTCATTCGTTTTCGCACATAATGTTCTATGTCAATTGACCTAAACATATTAATCAGTGGTACTGCGTGTATGAAATTAAACACAGTACAAAATTTGATGATTTTTTATTTCAAGGCTTAATGACTATGAAATATCAAATGAGCGTCAATTTATTCATATATTGATAACATTAGCGATTGTATTAATTAATTTTATGGAAAATCATTTAAATCGCCGCAACATAAATCGGCGCAGGCAAATGTGTTTGAATTATTTACGATATTGCAATTTGACCGATTAATTTGAGCATTTATTTCGATTTCAAAATGATTTAATTACCCAGTAACGCAAACACAATCGTTGTTTTTGATCATATAACTGATTTCTGATGGCGCTTCGACAATTTAAAATATTCATCTTCAAACGAAGACTCTTCATTACTGTGAACAAAAAACACATTGAAAAAAAAAGAAACGAAAAATTAATAACCATAACAAATCATTTCTGCGTTTTCTTTTCTTCAAAAGAATTTCGTATATTCCACAAAGCTGAGCATCAACATGAATCTTCAGTTATGCTCATGATTCAATCGATTTTCTCATCCCTCTACATGTGTGAGAGAGGAAAAAAACCAACAACGATAGTTCAGCCATATAATAAATTCGCAAATAAAGTGTCTTTATGGGTCTAGTCGGTTATGTTTGCAAACATAAATATTCCCATTTAGCGTTTATAATTACTCAAACCATGAAAATTTGTCTATTTTGCTACTTTTTATTGGAATCTTCCTCAATTTTATCGCTTAAGTCTTTTATAACTTTTGTACGCTCGATCTCTATCTCTTTCTCACTCTCTCCCGCAGTCAGTCGTCGTAAAATGCGTTTTTAATTTATATGAGAGGCGTGACGCTTGCTTAACGACATTTAATAGCTCAACGATTGCCACTTTTGGCTTCCGCTCGCAAATTGCCCCTAGTAAAACATTAGTAAAAGTGATGCAGAAATTTGTTTCCACTAATAAATGCAATGCCATTTGATGTGAATTTTCCGAGGGATGCGCCTATCTGTGTAATTTGTTGTTGTAATTTTATAGTTCGAACTCCCACCGCTTACGTGTACAATGCAAATCAAATGTATTTCAGTGTGGCGCTAGTAGCATGTAGTTTGCCTTAGACGCAGCTCTCGGGATTTTCACGAGGGAACAATTTAGATTGATATGATCAGTTTACATATATATCATATTCTAATGGTTTTACCGTTTTTCGGTTTGAATTTACTGACATCATGCACGAGAGAATCGAACTTGGAAGAAAAACTAATATAGAGCCAATAATGAAAACTGAATGCTTTGGAATTGAACATGAATGGTTTTGAATACTTTGGAGTTAAATATAAAGATGGAAATTCCAACTTGGAATGAATTGGCCTAAAAGGCAACATTTATCTTTAAACACTGAATGTCCAATGTCCATGTAAATTGAAATGGAGATGGAACATAACAGAAGCAAATGGTGTAAAAATCAAGCAAAATTCGAAAAAAAGCAAAAAAAGAAATCGTTAAAAATCCAATTGAAAATGAAATTGAAGTACAAAACTTCAATGAACAACCGGTGGTGTTTTGATGAACTCTCCGAATGTTACTTTGATGAAACATTCAAAATTGGCTGCGATTCCATAGAGTCGGTGCATTAATTACAATACAAATATAATATTCCGATGTCGTTATGGTTTTGAGAAGCACTAGTAAAAAGCTAAGAACTCGGAACATCCGATATGTTCAATGAAACATTAGTAGTCAAGCGAAGTAGTTGAGCGCTGCAAAATTTGAGCTCAGCTTGGTGTTATTAAAATTCCAGTTGAAATTCCATATCTCGTAATGAAAAGCAAATTAAATTCCCAAAACTAATAAAACTACGCTTTTTGTAGGATATTTCATTTTTCAATAACTATCTCGCGCTCATTCGTTCTCTCTCGTGGTTTCGCTTATATTGTGAAGCGTGTGACGATTACAACCGCATACTTTGGATTAAAATTAATAAAACGGAGCAATTCGGTGTGTGTATGTGTGTGTTGGCTGGTAGAATTGTATGACAGTGTAAAAATCGGAAAGAAGATAAATTGCGAGTCGCTTAGATGCGACAGATCCCATAATCTGAACTCGAGCTCATTGTGTCACACTGCAACCAGTGAGCTACAGTGCTACAGTTAGTCTGAATGAGCATTTCCATGGAACAGAAAAAAAGCATCTCTCACTTACACACACATCAAAAGGAAATAGTAAATCAGTGTGTCGCGAATTGTGTATGCGCACCGTTCGTTAAACTGCCAACGAAAACATTTTTCATATTATAAAATGTGTGGATTTATAACTTCCTTTTCGTAAAAGATTTCGTTTTTTCCCCCTAATGAATTGCATGTTTGCAGCTACTTTGCTTGTGTTATTACCATAAATTGCCAATGATAGTAGAATTTTAATTTTGTGCAAACTGTTGGATATATCCTTGGTGCCGTCTGATTAAATGTTGCGATAAGAATGGAATTCAAGTAATACTCTTTGAACTTTCAGACATTAACAATGAGAAGTGTGGAAACTTGTCAGAATTTGACCTCTTATTTCTTGGAAAGATCGCCCATTTTCCAGTCACCAAACATGCGCTTTATAATTTCCTCGAGAAATATGTCCCAAGAAGTGGCAATCCATTTCTTCGGTGACAATGTGTTTCGATGTGAGGAAAATCGATTGAGGAATTTCGGTTGCAGACAAACAGCATAATTGACAGCATATTTCTCGCTTCACTGCCAATTATGGCCCATTCAAAGTGACTGACTTTTATTCGAAACGTTCGAATCACTCATTGTGGTTTTTTTACGCTTAAGCATGATATCGAAATTGACACACTGGATTTGAATATATGAGTTGCTGTATGTGTGTATGTGCTGTGCATGCTTTGTTGTAAGTATTTGAAACACATTTTTTACTGCCGATTTAACAGAACATATGTAACGAAAATACGGAATAAGCAGTAAACATAAACTGGATTTTCGATGCTCGACGACGATGGTGATGGTGTCGCACCCGACAATAAAGACCAAACGAATTGAAAGCACTTCAAAATGGGTGGAAAATGAATTGGAATATGCGAGAAATTTGAACGCATGACCTGACAATTTACTCAGCAACACGGAGAGGGAGAGCGAGTTAAAGAAGAACTGACGCCTTTTTGCTTTGCCTTGAAAGAAACGGGCCAAAGAAAAATTATTGCTGAAAATGTCGCATTCTCACAAATTGTTCAATGTCGATTTATGAGGCTTCTTACAAAAGTCGAGCGAATCCAAATAATTCTTGTGTATGTGAGAGCGTAGAAGCGCGAGCGCGAGCGCGCGCCTTGGGAAAACGGTCATGAATACACTTAAGACGCAAGGAATTCCGATTAAGGAATTGAAAGTTTGTATTTTTATTTGATAGCAGCAAGACTTTGGGATCGCAGACTGTATATCGCCGTCGTTCTGTGCACCAGCTCGTTATACTCAACGACGACTAGTCGTACGTACACTATAAATTTCACATAAATCGAACTTGTATTTTGCAGCCAGGCCAACGATAGACGGTGGGAGGGGGGAGATAGAGAGAGAGAGAGAGAGAGAGGAGAGAGGAGAGAGAGAGAGAGAAAGGAATGATGTGGCGGATATTTTGTTTGGCTCTTGAATTCTTTATTCGAATTAAAAGCTTTTCATTTCGTTTTACTAGTTCGTTTGTCGAAAGAAAACGTTGCATTTTCAGTGTGAGCAAAGAGAGAAATAAGGGTGAAACTGCATTGAATCCATAGATAATTGAATGTTGATGCATAACATAAGTACTGGCATACACTGAATGAATTTCTCCCTGTTGTGAGCAAGACATACTGTCGATTCCGTTTCGTATGCTTCCTTTTCCTCCCTTCCCTTCGCATTCTCTCGTTTCCCTCTTCCCATCTCACTTTTGTTCCATTGCTGCCTCTTTCTTGTGCGATCTAGTTACTCGACACTGGATAAGGATCCTATTATATTTGGCATCATAAACACGATTTATTATTATGCGATGCGATGCGATTGTATACCGCATTTCGTGCCATTCCCTTCGCGATCGAGAAAAAATCGCAATGCGAATGCCACACAATTCGAGATTTTCTTTATTTTCTTCTTTTGCTGCGCGTTCCTGTCTCTCTATCTCGGTGCATTTGTTCGAACAGCATGTGATAGCAGCATCAGCAGCGGTGAAGAAAAATTAAAGCAAAAAATGCAGCGAACAAAACTGTTCGAAACCCCAAAAAGCTTCGAACAAACAAAACACAAGACGGGAAAATCATTCACTTCCACTGCAGTGCAAAATTGTGACGGTAATGACAATAACATAATCCCGAAACACATTTTCCTTCGTTCAAAAATATGCTCATAATTCTTTACAGTCGTCGTTGTCGTTGTCGTCGTTGCTTCGTTTGTGGAAAAGTTTTTCTTCTTTCGTTTTGTCACTTATCTTTTGTTGACCCACTGAATTATACCCAAGCAATGCAATTGTGTATGTGCTGTTGTTTGTCGTCGCTGTCGCCATCGCCGCCAAGCTTAGAAATAGACTCAAAGAGAGACAGAAGAAGACATTGCTCGCCACATTTCGACTCTCAGATCAATTGCATTTCCCGATATGCTCTCTTCTTTTATTTTTACCCGCTTCGATGCATGTCTTCATCATGTGGTGTTTTCTTGCGGAATCGGATACATATTCGATTGCGGCACATTGAAAATGAAACGAATGGCAAATTCCAAACGATAGAAAAGGAAGAAAAAAGTAAAATAAAAAACTAGAAGAAAGACAAACACATATTTTACTGTCGCGTTGCTCTAGTCTCTCTGGGTTATTTTGAATATTAAAGTGATACGATGCCAAAATAATTCGAACGACAAGCTCGTTGGCACCACTAACCGAAGAGAATAATTTCAAATCATTATGTTTCCGAAAGCAGTCACCACCACACTGTGGTTTGCCCACCCGAAACAATACCGAAAACAACACAGACACTCACACACACAAACACACAGCCACATCTTGGGCAATGGCAATGCGACAGCTCAACATACACGATGATTGTGTGCGTGAACAAGCGAACTGCCACTGCACACAATTCCCACGAAAGAAACAAACATCTCGTAATGCAAAATAAACGACGCGAACAGCAAGAGGCAAAAAGACAATCAAAACCAAGAGAGAAAAATGCATACACATTTATCACTGTGGTACTCGATATGCACACTTCTGGTATGCGCTGCTCCAAAACGAACTAAAAATGTCAAATAAATCGAAGAAAAATCCAAGAATACGCGTCATGATCAAACTGCGTCTCTCAGACACTTCTCTTCTCGCTTTTTTCCCCTTTTCTGAAATGGAAAAGAGGACAGAGCTTTGAATTCAATAGGAAAAATCAAAAGGGTTCGTTTTATGTGTATGTATTTGTATGTGCGGTTGGATTGATGTTTAGTGTGCTTTTTGTTTGAATTCGAATTGCAGCAACAGTAATCAGCATTGCGTAAGCATAAATAAATTCATCCAAGGATTTTTTTTTCTTTCATGTGCAACTTGAATGCGATGCAAAATTGAAATTGAAGTCATAGCGCAAGGAAGAAAAAAAAACACGCAAAATTGTTTCCAAATTTTCGAAATAATTTCTCTGACACGAAAGTTTTATTGCTTCATTTCGTGAGCATAAATGCACGCGCCGCGCGTGGCGAGCAAATTGAATATGAGAGACACAGCAGTAGCAGAAAAAAACTTTCAAAATATACGGGATTGAAATGAAATCGCAAATAAAAAAATCGGTTTATAAATGGTTTTGATCACGCTCGTTTGTTTGCAGCTTGAATGCTCGTCAGTTCATTGGCTTAGGTGAATCCAATGAACAAGTCTATGACGAATCGAAGTGTGGCAAGTATTTAGCTAAGACTGCAAGAACTCATTAAATTTAAATGAAATGTTAGTGGGAAAAACGAGAGAGAGAGAGAGCGAGAGAAAAAAACACCGAATTTTCGACAATAAAATAGTTCTAACGAACGAGTGAATCCGCGTGCGTGCGCGCGCCGGAGCAGTGCTCCATTAAATTGGGAAAAGTTTGATTTTCTTGAATTTCTCTCTCTGGGCGACGACGAATAATTTGCACGCGACGTGCTTTGTGTTGCGCCAAAAGCCCATGAAAGGATAATTATTTCGAATGGTTTTGAATTTCTATTACAACACTGATTCGGGAAAACTTTATCGTCGATTTGCAACAACGACACACACACATACACACACACCAACAACAATAATGCGAGCAAGCGAACGTGAGAGAGAGAGAGAGAGAGAGAGAGAGAGAGAGAGAGAGAGGGCAGGAGATGGAGAAGCCGCCATAATTAATTTTTCATTCATGTTTTCCGATTCTGCCCATTGCGAATGACGTGCAACATCGATTCTGTTACTATTTTAACGGCAACATGCCTTCAATTTGTAACGATAAACATCTCTGGTAGCTCTGGTTGGAAACTCTATACGTATATTCTCAATTGTCCATGGCACTTTGAATTACGATCGAACAACCCATGATTGCATGTGATAACAATGGCAACTATTCCGGTGCGGTGTTCCTGCTGCTCTCCTATCGAAATACCCTATCAATTCGTTCGAGTGAGTTGTTCCACGCATGTTTAACACGGACGTAATTAAAGTGAATTGCAAAAATTCGACGCAGAGAGCGAGAGAAACCAATTGAACAAACGCTAAAACTAAAGCAAAATTTTCACTTGCACGGTAAAAAGTCATTCATTTAGCGCGCCGTTAGCTCAAAGCGATTTGATCGGAAAATATTTTCCTCACATTACTGCTAATTATCGCCTACAAAATCGTTCGCTTGTGAAACACTTTCAGTGCTCCAACGGTATCACGCCCACCATTCAAACTAAAAACTATTGCCACACTACCGTCGACTTTTCGAAACAAAGCACATTGCACACAGTACAAGCACTTCAACACTGTGAGCCAATTAAACTTAGATCAATCACATTAATTAGAGGCGAAATCATCATTCCTCCACATATAAAATTGCTTCCGATATGGTTGGCCCCGAAAAAAAAAAAGTGAACCGCAAAAAAAAACTAAACCACATTGAAACCAGGGATGGAAAAAAACGGTGTACGGAACTCGTCTTTTAATTACCTTCTTCCTTCGGCTTAATAACCCTCTGGTGCCGAAAATTCAGTCGACCAAAGACAATTAATGTGCAAAATGGTTTTGCTATGATATTTAAAAATCCATAAATCAATTTGACATGTGCAAAACATTTGCCTCAGTGTTCTCAAACGAATCCATTTATCATGTTTTAACAGGAATTAACACCGAAACAATGGCATTCGGTTACTCGAGAATCAATTTGTGGCTGCTGTTCGAGTAGCAAAATTGGTGCTGTTGGGCAAAATTAACTGAATATTTGATTTGAAAACGGCTTAGCTATATATGTGTTTAAATTATTTAGTGAGGTAAATCACTTGAATGCACTCAGCTTATTATCAATTCAATAATTCATTTTTCCGTTTCATCAGGTTTCGGGAGGCGTATGTCATCGTACAGCGAAAATTCGCATCGACGATGTCCCAATTCACAGTTCACTTGTTAACTGAACTAGTATGTAACAACCGCGTCGAAACTTTCTTAGTTCAACCGCATTTTCGTGTTCGCTACAGAGACAGATTGAATGCAGTCCATAAATATACGATTAGATTCTCAGTTCGGCAATTTGCGGTTGCAGTCAAAATTCACAAGCGTAATTAGCCGACTTTCGCATATCCGGTTGACGCAAAATAGACACATGTATTAACAAGTGATACGATAAACACGTATCGCCAAATATTGACTGCCGAAACACTTCAGATGATGCGATTGATAATAATCTGGCTTTGGCTTGGAGAATGTGGAAGTGTCGTTGCACACGTGCACGGTGTACGTCACTGAACTGTCGATAATGATGATGCCAGGCCATTGCTATCGATTTCGATGGATCCATAGATCAAATGATGTTTAATATGGCTTCACATAGCTAACTAGATTTTGTGTGGTGGCCAATCAAGTAGAAGATACTAGCGGCAAAACAATCAATAATGGAAGTGTTATTTGCCCCAATAAAATTCTAATTAAAATCGTTCCATTTACGATGTTGAATAATTGATTTTTCTTCGAATGAAAAGAAAGGATTCGCTAAATTCATTATTCTCCTACTGCTATTTGACCAAATTACAAACTCGTGAAGCGTTTGACATTTCAACACACGTTAAGAGCCACAATTACTTCAATTCACCGGTTGTAATTTTGACCATTGTCTTTGAAATGAGCACAAATTTGAGTGAACATTTTAAGAATAGAACAAAAACGTTTCTGAGAAGGAAAAGAAAGAAAGAAAGAAAGAAAGGGAGTATATGCATTATGCAAGGTGCAGAAACAAAAATGATGAAACATTTTAAATTGAATTGAAAGAATAATAACTTTCTATGAAAAACGAATTTTTCACAATTGAAATTGCTATTTGGTTTGTAAAAGCGTAAAATGGTTCTGCGAAAACTTGCTTTTATTTGCAATAGAATTGAGTAGAAATTCTGAAAAATTCTAGTAAAATTGAATTTACCGACAACGTCATAGTCACGTGAATCCGTTTTGTTTGTTGGGTCAGCAAAATGTTTCTATAGCCACAATAGCCACAATAGCCTATTTCCTAGGCCATTGATATAAAATACAACCATTGTTACTACTAAAACACGGTGCATGCATACGGACCATAACAAAAACTAGCTTCCTGTATTGTGTTTTGAAATGGTTTTTCATTAAATCCATTTCCGGTGATTAAATATTTATTTATCTAAAGAATGTGTAAACATATCGGTTGCGGTTGTGCCCACGAAAGCGTTGAATAAATTCGAATTCTTGTTAAATTCATTCGTGAGCCGTGTGCATGTGCCAAACGATTTTTACCGCTCATTCTCGTAAATGTTAGATGAAATGGTGATAATCGTAATAGAGCATCGCGGTGTGGTGGCCAATGTGAAAATCAAAAACGATAAATATTCTTGAAAAGGAAATTATTTTCCGTGGTAAAAATATAATTGATATCTCGTTGTAACAGACGAAAGATTTACGATGGCCGACCGGTAGAGAGCCATCACGCGTTTCCATTGGTTTGCTTACGAAAATCGATTCGATGGGTTCACGTTTAAATTGAATATTGTACTCGCCGTTGTGTATTGTGGCAGTGAATAGAGAGAGAGTGTGTTTGTTTTGGTGTTGGTGCTGGTGCTGTGCATAGCCAGCCAGCCAGTTAGACCAGCAAATATACAGCTTATTATACAAAGGGTTTGTGTGTTGTGTTAAAACCCAATGTCTGTGTCAATGCATCTGACGCATCAGCAATCTGTTCATTACGAATCTTTATTAATTCCTGTATTTGCCTTGCACTCGAATTTGTTGCCGAAACATTTGCTCCGGTCATCGTCTCGTTGTTAGCGCTGCAATTTGTTCCATCGTCGTCATCGTTGCCGCAATCGCTTCATCTCTTTCACAAACTTGAAAATTATGTTAGCACAAACGTTACCATCAATTTAACGCATTTGCAGTGTTGAGATTGGCCTCTCGTTTACTTTGCTTTGCTTTGCTTTGGCATTTTGTTCCGGTTGTTCGATATATACATTGGATAAACACATGCCATGAATAATTTTGACCAAACCCAATTTCGGCCGACCTGAGCACAATCTGAATTAGAAATCCAATGCAAATGCAATCGCAATTCGACCCGAACGTTTATTTTGCATTTCCCGTTCGTTTGTCGATTTTATTACGATTTTTAGCCCGAACGATGCCCACTTATTTGCATTTCCTTCAGAACAATCGACTTTACTGCCATTCCAGACGGAATCGCATTCAACAGCCATATTCAATTGTGATGCATTTGCACTCTTGCACTCCAAAATTATGATTGTTGTTTTGTTTACGCATTTTAGCAATCTCAACACTGCAATACATTGTATTCAACAGAACAGCATGCATCGCATGTTTCGCATTGGCCGTATGTTTGCCATCCGTGTTTGGTGAATCACTTTGCTCAGCTGACTACACATGCTCGACTATGTTACACTCCGATTATTACAAGCACAATTTTTCTAAATTGGAATTTCAATTTAAATAACAAACTTCCAATCGTTTCGATTGGCTGGATCAAAATGTTTACATACATTCAAACACATTCCACAATGACCTTATCAATTTGGAATATACATATTGACAAGCAGCTACTGAGATTAATTGAAATTATCCAACACATTTTCCATTGAACAACTCTGATTTGAAGTTGGATGAATTTCAATTCGAAATTGACGTAAACAAATTTTTTAAAGTGATTTCTTTATTTCCAATACACATTTGGTGCGTTCGTTGTATTGCCTCCTTGACTTCTGAGTAAAAATGCAAAAAGTCTCAATACAAAACAATCCAATCGATTTGTTGGCTAAATTAAATTCCTTCATGTTAAAAAAAAATTGAGACAATTGAATGATGATTCAACGGACAAATTCATCGGAAGCACTTTTTGACATCTATTGGTGAGCCACTGTACTAGGCAATTGAAAGCGAGCGGTTTGAAAGCTTATTCAAATAGAATCAATTGGAGAAAACTCTCGAAATCACGTTTCTTTCATTCGAATATTGACCTCATTGTTGTTGACGAAGAAGATCGTTACTATGAATATTGAGTTCTGTAAGAATCGTGCACGATAAGCACGAAGCTAAACATTTATTCTTAATTCGATTATATCGGGCAATGCGTTTTAACTTAGACTTGCAGTTGGAAAAATGTTTACAAACCGAACAATTTGTAATTTGAATGTTTCAATTCAGTCGCGTTCCAATTATAACCAAGTTACTATTATTAAAAATGAATAAATCCATTCTTATCGCAGGATTAATACTAGTATTCTTCACTGCTGCATTCTACGCCGCTGAAGTGAATGTTAGTTCAACAGACAATGAGGATGAGAAGATTCTAAATTTGACTAGGAACGAAATCAGGAGCTTCGTTAATTTCATAGTCAATCGTTTGGAATCCATTGCTCAAAGTATTGACGCACTCATCGATGAAACTGATCAGTTTTTTCGATCAATTAATGGTAATCCCAGACGATGATGGAACAGAGCCAACCACAATTGTTGAAAATAGAAACCAATTTTTCGTCCCGATCAACAATTTGAATTTAGTCATAAATGTGAATGTAAATTGAATGATTCAATTACATTGTAATAATAAACATTTAGAATGCACACAATATTTTCGTTCAATTGATTTTAAATGCACTTTTTCATTCAATTCAATCAACAGTCAATAAAGTTCTTCTGATTATTTTCATAATTGAATTGGAAATGACATGTAACAATTTTTTTTGGTCATGTTCATTAAAAGCGACCAATTTGTAGAACATAATGTAATCCGAAAAGAGATTATAATGGTAGTTACACTGTTACACAACGTCAATTGTATCGATCTATGGTTTGAATTCACCATCCAAGAATTGAATAATAGGAGAAGTTAAATTGTATCGTTAACATGTGTGAAATATTGAAAAATACCATTCATCACCCAGCGAACTCCGTATATAATAAAAATCGACGAATTTCAATGAGTGTTCATTAAGTCAGATAAGTGCAGATTGAATTCTCCGTTTAGAACCACTTCATTCAAAGCAGCTTCTCTACATTCATCTCCACAAAAGATACAATGAATATTGTGGGAATAGTATGGGTTGTGCATACGAGTGTCAGAAATGCAACTTTAAACTGTCCTTCATTCATCTATAAAGAATTAAAATTGTTGAATTAAAACCCAAGAAAAATTTAATGTATTGCATGCTTTTTTTATTTTCTGCCCATTTTTTAACAATTTTCAATAATAAATCAATTTTCAATATTTTTGTTTCGGACTAACTGTTCTTCCGAACGCTTCAACCGCTGACTTAAGTTGTAAAATGCTTCTGAAGACAGATTTTAAATGTTCAATCAAAAAATTAAGAAAGGATGCCACTTGGCGTTGGGTAAGCTTCAATAGTTTCCTGTTTTCTGATGAGCTGGCTTCTACTTGAGCCAAGCAGCAGACAATGCTCAAGGAAAGGGCGATGAAAATGAATTTACTCATATTGAACTGCTGTTGAGAATACAACGCGAACAAAAGATAACCAATCCAATATAATGTCGCAATAAAATGTATTTGCGCCGTATTCAAATTTCCTAGGTTGGTTATAATTATCGTGGTGGTGACCCTTCGTGATATTTTAAAGAATTTATGCTTATTTTTATTCTTGCATTGCAAAAATAATCACGATTCCTTCCAATTTTAAAAGCAAAATTCGGCAAAATTATTGTGTCAAAGTCACTCACGAAATTGCATTGAGATCGCTTTTTAGTACAATAATTTGGTAGCTCACCCATAGATGTCGTTATATATTTTCAACCATCAACTGTGACCGCAAGCTTTCGTGAGACGAATAAAGCACATCGCAGTTGATACATGAAACTCTTTTTCGGGTTGATTTATAAATATTATAGTTAGATAGTGAAAAATCATGAATATAATCTTATTATGTGCATAATAAAAATCTTTTCTGTAGTGAAACGTGCAGTTATTTGTGGGTAAAGATTTGTACAGCTCAAATTAAGTCAAAGCAACATTGAGAGAAGACGAGTTTTTGCATGCAATACATTTATTTTTTGCTCTGTAAAATTTACAATAAAATATGTTTGAAAAGAAATATTTTTATTCCAAGCTCAGTGTATGATGTCCATTTAATGTCCAGGGAGAAATTCCGTTGGCTGTCATTCAGTACCAGTCCGAACCTTCGAACGATTTTTTGTATTGTATGACATCAGCTTTGACGGAGGTAAGGCCGTTGATAAAGTTTTCTAGTTGATTTACTAAGAATTTCACGAAGGATTTCACTTGGTTTATGGTGAGCTGGTATTCGCTTTTAGGAGGCCTTTTATTGGCTTCAACTTGTGCCAAACAGCACACAACGCCCAAGAAAACTGCAGCGAAAACTAGCTTATTCATTTTGTGATAAAGTTGAAAACGCTTCTTGAAACATGCTGGTAGAGCGGTCGCCTTATATACCAATTTGTAAGCGCAATAAAACCTGGTTGCACACGTTCCCTTTGAACATGTCAGGTTTCGTGATTGTCGTGATGAAAAATACGTAAAATGACTCATTGACTTTAAAACAATCACGAAGGGCCACCAACACGATAATCATGACAAACCCAATGAAGTCAGTCATGATTGTTGTGACTATTGAAATCACGCAAAAACGTGCAATTTGTCGGACTCAAATACATTTTATTGCGTTCGAAAACGTATTTAAGCAGACATTGTCTTGGATTGGTTATCTTTTACCGCGTTGTATTCTTAACAGCACTTCAATATGAGTAAATTCATTTTCGTCGCCCTTTCCTTGGCCATTGTCTGCTGCTTGGCTCAAGTAGAAGCCAGCTCATTAAAACCTAGAGAAGACGGATCAATGTTGCAGCTTACTCGAGATCAAGTGGGATCGTTCCTTCAATTTGTGATTGAAACTATAACATCTATAATCCAAAGCATTGAATCACTCAAATCAATGGCGGATGAATTTGAAGGTTCTGTTGATGGCGCAGACTACTACGCACAATAAATCACAATTCTTAACACGAAAAGCTGGATATTATATAAAAATTAAATATTGTTAAAAAATGAGCAGAAAATAAAAAAAGCATGCAATACATTTAATCTCTTGTGTTTAAATTCAACAATTCCAATGTTTACATTTGTTATAGTTGCACTACTAACTCTCTTATGTTTGACGAACAATTTTGTATTATTTTTATTCATCTGATAAAAGATGCGCTGAATTTGATAAAAGAGCAGTATTAACGGAAAACTTGCTAATCTTTCGATCAGCTACTACAATCAAATGCATCCGATTATAAATTGAAATGCATTGTAATTTGGTCATTTGCCAATAAGTTCTAAGTGACTATACACAAAGCATAAAGCGTAAATGAAATTGTTTTCTTTTGCATATATTCGCTCAATTTGCATGCTGGTGTTAAGACTTTAGTCTGATATTTGCATGCTGGTGTTAAGACTTTAGTCTGATATTTGTTGACACATGAATTTAAATATTGCATTGTATTTGTTCTTAAATACTAGTATTTCAATACATTTTGTTTTCCTAATTCTCAAAATGCTTTCTCAACAGACATCGAATTGCAAACACACGAATATACATTACACATGCAGCTAACGAAAACACTAGTCGACATCTGTGTGTGAATCATTCAACTGTTGTACTAAAATGAATAGAATAGTTGGAAGTCAACCCATTTTTCGATAGTTGTAATTTTTTTCAATGGATGGCGCTGCCAAATAAGAAATCCAGTGAAGTGGATTCAAGTCGCTCGGTTGAACGTTTTATATTGGAATTTGGATTTGATATTTGAAAACGGATGGTGACTGCTCAATTTTAACTCGATTTGTGTGTGTGTATGGAAAACAAGCTTTTTGAAATAAATTCCCGGTAATTCGAGAAAGTTTTCAAACTTTTGCACGTCATGGATCAATTGTGATACTATTAGAAGGGACTATGATATAATGCCAACTTGCATGCAATTTATGGTTTATTATTTGTACCTAATTTATGAATTTTTTATCATTATTTTTTTTTTTTCAAGAAAATCGCGTTTGAAAATTGCCGTTTGAAAAATAGATTGAAACCGTTTAGTGCTATAACCAAGGCCATTTTAAATTGGTCGTTTTTAGTAACGAAAAGCAATAAATATTTTATCATTTTTGTCATCATTTGGGCAGACCATCCATTGTCCAAAAGCATCAGTGCTTAGTTTTATGCTGGAAAAAGCACACAAAAGCAACTAAGAATTAGTTTCAGTCGATTTATAAAAAAAAAAATGTCAACTTTCAACATATGTTAGAGGGAAATTGATTGAATTTCCTTGAAACGAAATTTCATATTTTCTGTAATAGAAGAAGTTATACTATTTTTTCGAAATGAAAACGCTTTTTGAATAACATTGTGATTGTTACATGTGTTTACAATGGGTGTCGCCATCATATTAGGAAGTTTTTAATTTATCGATACTTTTGTGCATGTACATATACAACGGTAAGTGTAAAACTATTTCGTATTAGACTGAATGATAACACATGGCAAGTGTGTCACATGCATTATGACTCTCAATTAAATGACACGTTAGAATTTGATCACGATTCGAACACACTTTGACGCAGCGAAGCTCATCGCACATATAATTTATTGTACCACGAAAATCATGCAAGCAAAAGTGCATGATGCAAGTTAAACGATCCCAAAATAAATACGAACACAGCAACCAGAAGAAACTGCATATTTGAAATTATATATAGGCTTGGACTGATTAGCTTGAAATCATACCTCAACCAGCAGTTGATTCGTTTGAAAAGCGCCTTCTCGAATTGAAAATGATGAGCAAAATAATATCAACCGCAGTAGTTTTAGTTCTCTTGAGTATTGTCTTCCAGGCTGCTGAGGCAAGGCCAAGTAAGGCTAAGAATCCAGCTAAACCGCTCGTCACAATAGACGAAATCGAAGATGAACTAGATAGCATTCAACAACGATTTGCATATGTCAGTATGGATGCCAAAAATCTCATCGACTTGGACATCGATCCTCTTCTAGACGAAATTGACGCTTTCTGCTTACTATTGGAACGATTCTTCAAACAAAGTGCACCGAAAAAAAGTAATTGAAATTTTTTTGGAAAGAATATTGAGTTTTGCATAAACATTTTTAAAAAAATTTGAAATATTGATTGAATTTTCTTTATTTTATTATTTCAAATAAACGGAATCAATTGAACATTTGATGTTATTTAGTCTTTTATTCCAAAATCAAGCTCTGAACAAAAAGCACACTCGATTTGCTTATTTATTTATTTAAATTTAGTGAATCAAAGAGATGACGAAACATTGTCGCAAGATTAAAATGCTGAAAATGTCAACAATTCAGAGCTATGAAATATAATTGAAGCCATATGCTTGATGGATCACTGCTTGCATCAAAAATACATTCAATTTCTTTTATGAAAAAAGAATAAAAAAGTGTTCAAATGAAACTAATTGTTTTGATCATGCTTTTTTTCGATGTTGTCCTTCACGTATGTGAAATTAATTTAGAGAAAAAGATTTTTTACTTTTCCGTACACAACGTGTCAAGGGAAAGTATAGGAATTGGTCCCGAAAACTTTTTTCGCAAAATTAGCTTAGATCGTTATAAAAACTCATGAAACGCGTAGAAAACCACTTTTTGAGACACTTTTCCGTTCGTGTGCCGTCGTCGTCATTGTCGTCGTTGTCGTCGTTGTCGTCGTTGTCGTCGTTGTCGTCGTTGTCGTCGTCGTAGCTGTTTGTAAACACTATAACTCAAAAAATAACTGAGATAATCAAAATCTGGAAATGTCAAAAGTTTTGTATTCGAAAAACTTAGTTTAAGTTCGAAGATGAGCTATTTTCGATTTGATCCTGGGGTACTTGCCCTAAGAAAAACCTCAAAAAATTGAAACTTTTGTATGGGAGGTACTCGTAAATCGACTCCGATTGGCTTCAAACTTTCTGGGAATTCATTTTTTGGGAGGAAAATAAGATTCTGAAATTTTGAAACCAATCAGAATCGATTTACGGGTACCTCCCATACAATTTTTTTTGAAATCTTGACTAAAATTACCGATTTTTGGACAATTTTGTATGGGAGGTACCCGTTAATCGATTCTGATTGGCTTCAAACTTTCTGAGGTTTCATTTTTTGAAGAAAAAATAAGATTCTGAAAGTTTCATGTTGATCGCATCTGCAGAAGTTTGATTTTTTGTCCTCAATTTTTGTCGAAATTTTCTTGGAAAAAATTGAGGGGCAAAAACCAAACTTCTGCTAATGCGATCAAGATGAAACTTTCAGAATCTTATTTTTTCTCCAAAAAATGAAACCTCAGAAAGTTTAAAGCTAATGAGAATTTTTCACTTTATTTTTATTATTATATTTTCACTGCCTTTATTTCAAGAAAATTCACAAAAAATAACCAAAAGTACCTACGGACAACGCAGGCCAACGGTACGGAAAAGTTCGGGATTACCAATGTAATTCTTTTTATTTATATCAAAGTTTAGTCAACTTTTTACTCGAAAAATTACGGCGTAATTCAAAGTTGAAAATTTATAGTAAATCGAGTCACGATTCAACAAAAGAATACGTGATTCCAATTGTTATAAATAAATCTACGTCAATCACGGCATTCCAAAAAAATCGTGTAACAAAAAGGTTTTATTGATTTATCGAGAGGATATATAAGTTGATCTAAGGCAGAAATCGTTGTTATTCGTTTGAAAAGTGTTTCTCTGAAGTGAGCAAAATGATCAAAACCGTAATCATTTGTGCTGTATTAATTGTGGTGTGTTTAGAATATTCGTTTGGAAGAGAATTTAGTCTAAAAAATGCGCTAAAAGAAATTAAGGACATCAGCGATGGGCTTGAACAAACTGGAGATAATTTGGAGGATATTTTGGACTATAGTCTTACCCCACTCATAGATAAATTCAATGCATTGTTCGATGCGCTCGAAAATTTATTGGAAAAGCCCCATAAACCAGAACCACTGTACGAATAATTCAATTCGAAATCAGCGCATGAGAATGCAAACAATATTTTTGGATGGAAAATTGTCTTTCGACAAAAAAAACACATATATTTCATTGTAAACAGAAAAACATGCAAATAAAATGTATATGAATGAATTCTTTTCTTTTAGTTTGTCTTCACTCATAACTCATCATGCTGGTGTCTTATACAAGCACAGCTTGTACTTTGATATATAAGTTAAATAAGTTGTATTCGAGAATCATAAAATGAAAAATGAACGGGAAGATAATTTTGATTTGTGGTCAAGGCCATTTAAATTAGCTGTTTCAGCCTACGAAAATCGATAAATAATTTATAATTGATGACTCCATATTTGGTCAATGGGAATGTTCAGAACGATTTTTCATTTTTCAGACGTCCAAAGAGCATGATACATGACTACACGTAGGTTGGAGATCAATCGATACAGAAGAACTATTTTTAAAAAAAAGCAGTTCCGATGAAGGCTATGGTTTTTAGACGGAAATCAATTGCATGGCATTGCGGAAAGTTCTATCTGCTTGCAAGTGAAACGGAAATTCCTTGTGGAGAGAAAGAAAAAGCGCAGGAATTTTGTCGAAAAATAAAAGAAAAAACGTAAAACTTCGAGGAGATAATGTCATAAGCAGAAGCTCATCGTTTCTTCAGCCAAACAAGAGGGTGAATTGTGTTAATCTATCGCTTGGAAAATCGATGAAAAATCACACGCCACAGTGGAGATGAGGTACGGCTGCTCGTATAGAGTAAGGAAGAAGTGCAAAAATGATTTACGATGTAGCGTTAACTGCTTCACTCGTCCATCCACCAAATGAGCACAAATACACACACATTGAAAACAATATTACCGAACAAATGTGTCTACGAATTGTGTCCTTGAATGCGCTTTTGGATATGAAGACGCAGAGCGTACAGCACAGCTCAGACTCTGTTTCTCTCTTGTTCTCTCGCTCTCTAAACCGTGCACAATTTAAGGATTGTTACAATTTACAACCCTTATCAACATGTCATGTTGTGATTTATGAGACCTGATTTAGATTCTCCAATTCCCTGAAGAAGGCAGCCGAAATGCATTGGTAAGAAGATGTTTGCTTCCACCCTTGGCATATTTGCGAAGAGAGAGAGAGGAGTGTGCTTGATCTCGGTCGGTTTGGTTATCAGCCAAACAGCAATACAACTTTATAATAGAATCAAAAGTCTTTCTTTCGCTCTTGCTCTCTTTTCTTTTGCGTTTTTTTCTCCATTGCTTAATGGTGTTGTGTATGTGTGCGCGCCCAAACAACCTTTTTATCGCTGATGCTCTGCCGCATCCTTGTCGGTTATGCCCTTCTGCTTCAATATTTGTGGAAAGTTTTGTGTTTGTGTGTGTGTGTGGAGCTTGATGCCAGATCAAAGTTGAGGTACCACTTGTACCAGCTGTCGGATCTCTTGGCACTGATTATAAATTGTGTTGTGTGGCAGTGGAATTCAGCGAAGCTGAAACAGAGCAGACGATGCGGCAAGCAACAGTGACAGCAAAGAAAAAGCCGACAAATGGATTGATCACACTCAGCTCCAAAACGACCATACGACCAAACCTTTCGCTTTTTAACAAACAATTGTCTTCTATGTTACTTTTTTTGTCGCTCGCTGTCGACATTTTGACATTTTCGGTAGTGTTCTCGTGACACTTTTGATGACAAATGATTTTCAATTCCAACATGCAACCGAGAAAAGAAATTCAATTAAATTGAAAGTTGAGCCTATTTGCAGACGAGTCAAAATACCTTTGGGTGCGATAAGTCATTAGATTCTGAATCGAAAAAACTCCGTAGTCTCAGTTGAACGACGGGTGGAAGCGACAGTTCGAACTTCTGGCCCTCTATCGACTTAATTTTGAAGCATTCTGTCTTATTCAATACACGACACTTGTCAGCCGTTGACAGTTCATGTTGTACACATTGTTTACAAAACAAGATAGCAACTAGTGAAAATTAACTGATTTTTAGGACTGAAATCAATGAGTTATAAAAGGGGCAGCAAATTTCAAATGTATTCAGATTTATTTTAAATAACTTATTTAAACGTAAAAATCACATATCGGTAACCAAATCGAATATAATAGAAATTATAGCCAAACAAATGAAAGAACGTATTACTTAAAAAAATGCCGATGTTAGTTCTCAAAAACAGTTGTAGAGGGCCAGAATGATGAACATACATTTCTATAGTTTCAGTACAGAAATACGGAATTACTTCCACCCGTCGCAGTTGAAATCTAAGAGAAAAAAACACGGCTCGAATGAGGTGGCAAGAGTAAATTCGTTAACTGGTACATTTTCGAAGTGTTGCGGTTTTGATTGTTTCGGCTAATTGAACGGTGGATAGACCACAGCGAACAGTAATTGCATCAAAAGCCATTAATCAGCCATTTGGACAACCAATTGCAATCAGATGCATAATTTAATCAAATTAAAGAGTCACAATTTTCTATTTGCCGAAATGCAAATGTGCTGCCTTCCATTTAAGCGCTTCAAGAATGGCGAATATTTCCAACTACGGAAAACAATTACAAAATGCTTGATTTTTTCCTGTCGTAAGATTTATTTATGCATTTTTTTTCTTTCATTACTCGTTTCTCTCTCTCACTGCTTTGAAATGCAGAAATCCGGAGCTGTGCAAGCAGTTACGTGATTCCATGTTCGATTTTCCGCTCAAAATCGCATTGCGAATCATTTAGTAGCCTTTTGTGGTTTTCGACTTTGACGCCAAAGTGATTTGAATTGTGTTATTATATGACTTTTCTCCTTCGTTGCCAGTCGTTCGTTCGCTCTCCCTCCGATTCAACATTCGGCTCGGTTTTCATTCAAGCAGTTAACATGTTTGTACGAATGTTTCGGTCGGCGAATTGATAGTAGCGGAAAATAAGTACTTCACGCTACTGCGATGCCGTGACAAGTGAACATCCATCAAATCGTGTGCATATTTTATGTAGTCAAAATGTTATTTGGCATGTAGATTTGCACCGTTTCGCACATAGTCGATGTCAAGCAATAAGTATAAATTATGTGTCGTTTCACATTTTCATTCTCTCCACAATTGACCTCTGTATGCGGTTGTGTGTGTGTCTGTACAACATTCACTCTCTATCGGAGGGCGCTCGGTGAATCGTCGTGTGTGTGCACAGCGGTTTTCCTCCAAGTTTTGCTCGTCCATTGCTCAACAACGTACCGCACATCTTGTACTGTTGTTTATTTAGTAAGTCGAGAAACATAACACATTGAGATAATTAACTTGAAATTAGTGCCGTTATTTATGCATGTAAAATTGGCTACGGCCGTTTCCATGTAACGGCGCTGGGTTTTTGAGTAAAATATGGTATTCGCGCTCAATTTCTCACATTGTTTAGCATAATGGGCTTTCACATTAAAATTGTTTTCAAGCTAAACGAATGAACGAGGAGAATGTGTGTGTGTGTGTGTGTGTGATAGAGAGAGATCCTTGTGTGACAATTGCGTTGATATTATTATTGGCGCGACAAATGCACAACTGACACTGAACTCGACACAAGATTGACACACAAATCTACATCAATTATAATTTCTTTCGCATTTGCATAGAAATTTCGATGTAATTCGCGTGCAATCCATTAGAACCGGAGACGGAACGGGAAATTTGCACGCAATACCCATCATTTTTGAATCAACAATAACCTTATTATAACCATAATTGTTTCAAATGACGAGTTTCAAAACAATTTCTTTCTTTCATGTTTGGTTCTTGGAATTTTTCTCTTCTTTTTGTGTCAGCGACGAGTTTCAAACAATTCTTTTTAAATTCAGAATGACAAGTTTGAAAAGTTGAGCGCAAAAAAAAAATTTGAACACAACGAAAAATGTTAAACTCGAGGAAGAATGTAATCTGTAAAAATGAAAAGAGAAAAAAAACTGTAAACATGATTTTCCATCATGCGATGAAAAAGTCGTTGTGAGGTGAACACATAAAAATTGGTCATTTCGGATGTGGAAAATTCAGCGATTCAGGGTAGTTTGTTGTTGTTGTTGTTGGTTTCTATTGGAAAAGTCATTTCGAATGTAGATAAATTGATTCGTTAAGCGACGCTTTAATCGAGTGAAAAGGTTGAAAAATGGCCTGAATATATTACACAACAAAGCCAGCAGCAGCAACAATAACGCCTGCGAATGAGACGGTGTAACGAAGGGATAAATTGCGAAAGGAAAACAAATTTGCTCGATTTGTCCGAACAAACCATGTTTTGTGAATATGTTACACGCGACGCAAACATATTTCTTTGTCGGTGCTTTTTTTAAGTAGCTGCGCCAACTATTTTTCAGCCACAACATACACACACACACACACACACACACACACACTTCTTCACATAAAATAGAGAGCATTACCGAATAAAAGCTAAGAATGGTGTGATAAGGCGAAGCCTTATGTGCATTTTTCATGCCAGCATAAAAGTGATGTCATGTACTCGCTTTTGCTCTACCTCGCTCGCTCTCACTGCAACAAAACAAATACATAGTGAAACGATCCAGAAGTAAAAGAGCATCTTAGAGCTCACGAAAAAATTGGCGAACACAACAAAAGAAACGGAAAGTGTAAATGGGTGAAGCGAAACAAAAGAAGCGTTGGCGCAAAAAGAAGTTCAACTATAGGGAAAAGTGAACGGTGACGGGTGGAAAAGTGAAGAAAATGAATAAGCAAGCAAGCGAGAGAGAGAGAGAGAGAGAGAGAAACAGAGAGTAATCAGTCAAGGCAATAGAATCGGAGCGCGTCAACAACAAAAGAAAAGTGTTAAATAAACCAATATAACTGTCTAAAAGAAGCTGAATGAGAAATATCCGTAATTAATCTCTGTTCATGTTGGTGTGTTTGTTTTTTTGTGTTTAGTGTGTTTACTCGGCATTTTTTTTGACATCTACACTAAATACACACACTTACCGCAGGCACGGCGGATGTGTTCTCGGTTTTTTTGGTGCTGTTGTACGCGCGCGCCTCATCAAGCCCGTGTTGTTTGCTGTTGTCATCGCCGTCGTCGTCTTTGTGCTACTGATGTTGTTTCTGGTGCTTATGGACGGGAGAGTTAGAGAGAAGAAGAGAGAGTGGGAAAATGAGGTCTTGTTTCCCGAATCCTCGTCGTTCATCATTCACAAGAAATCATCTAGACCGAAACGCTAAGTGGATTATATCTATTTGATGCTTTCCAAACTTTTCGACATCGCATAAACAAGTGCGGTTAGGTGCGTGTTGCGTGTGTGTGAAAGAGAGTGAGGGCGAGTGTGACAATGTGAGTTGAGACAGATTCTCTCTTTCTCGGATGGATGTATGGAATCGGTCCAGTGGAATGGGTGGTGGAAAAACGCACGTGTGTGTGTGTGTGTGTGTGTGTGTGTGTGTGTGTGTGTGTGTGTTTGCAAACAACATTACGTATTCTGTGCATTTGCTGCAATCAATCACTTTTATTAACTGGATCGAAAGCCGAAAGTCATTTGCAATGCTTACATCAAAACGGTTTCGGTGCGAGATGTGTGTAAACTTCCTTGTAAATAGAGTGGAAATTTGCGCAAAACGGCAGACTACTTTATAGACTTCAGCCTGGATGATAGATTAGATATTGATGGATGCGGTCCATTCGACAACAACATCATCTTCATCTTACTAATTCCACATCGGAAAGAGATTCATTACCTTAGCAAACACATACCGACTCGAATCGATCTGTTGATATAAATTTTAATTCATAACAGCTCTGTGGCTTGTGAGATGAAGCAAACATCGTTTCGATTAATCAAACATTGCTTCAATATTATGAGATTACTTTTCGAAAAGTTCTCTCGAAATATAATTTACATTTCAATTACACAGTGTTCTGTGAAAGTGGAGAGATCTGCTTCATGGTGCATGAAATCGTCTCTCTCTCTCTCTCTCTCTCCGTGTCTCCGTGTCTCCATGACTCGTCTCTTCGCACTTTTTTGGCCAGATAAATATAAACAGTAGCGGTGTGTGTATGTACGTTGCCGGTGACGATAGAAACTGTCGGAAACATCAAGCTTCAAAATCCAAAACTCGAAACGAATAAATCAAAACATACAGACTCACACACACACACACCAGCAACAACAGCAACTGCAGAGGAAATATGAATGGCAAAGACGAACAACCGCACACGACGTGACAACATGTGAAATTGCTCCAGCTAAAATCTAAAATTTCATTCGGACGAGCTGAGATGAGACGAGTACAAGAGAGAGAAATGATATATAAATTCCATGCTCGGCGTATCATTTTATGATGATGACTGGATTCACAGAGTTCTGTTTGTCTATTTCGAAGGCGGTGGTTTTCATGTGCAAAATGATTTACCGACGATACGTTTTTAGACATTTCAAAAATTTAATTATTTATGTGGCAAGGCTTTATCTCTTTCTGTCTGTGTATGTTGCTACTGATACTGCCATGCCGGTTTGTCTGTGTGTACTTGATATGCACACATACAGTAATGAACCATCTCTTCTATCATCTCTCACTCGTTACTGTTCACTGTTTTGATGTATTGTCAACAGCACATTAAGTTGAGCGAACGAGTCATTTAGGCTCACTCACTCTCTCGCTCTCATGATGTAATGATGCTGAAATTGTCAGTATGGCATGTAAATATTCTTTGAAAATTTTATCAAAATATTTATAATTCAACGTTGTGTGGTTTCTTTTGATCTCTTCAGCTCTTTTTCTCTGACTGTTTCATGCTACGGTCCCTTGCCTTTGAGCTAAGTTACTGTTTCATGTGCACTTTTGTGGCAGTTCCCATTTATCTTTTGCATTTTTGTTACAGCGCAAATATTTATGTACTTGCACCGTGATTTATTTATGTAGCCGATAATTGATTTTGCGTATTCGTGCCCAATTTATTTTGCGTACTTCATTTTTACTGTGTATTTTGGTCGGTGTGTGTGTGTGTGTGTGTGTGTGTATGTTGTACATCAAAACATGTTAAATTGATTAATTCTTCCGAACATCAAAAGAGATCGGGTGTGTGTGTGTGTACATGTCGGTTTTTCTAAGAAAAATTAAAACATTACCCAAATTTCTTGTGAAGTATCTGATGAAAACGACGTTTAGCGTTCGCGAAAAAAAAGAAGAAGGAAATATTTTCATCACTTCTTCTTATCCGTGTGTTATGTTGCGTCTTGATATCGCTTTGATGTATACTTGTTTCCTTACGCGCTTCTTTTCATTCTTTGGTTGTCTCGTTGCCGAGAGAAATGAGTCTTTGCTGCGGGTGCTTGAGGAAATTCGACGAAAAACTCGTGCTACCGTAACAAAACGTGAAATGACATTTTAAAAGCTGAAAACATGCAACCCATACACTTTCACATCATTAAATACCAAATTAGTATCAGTAAATCACGTTCTCGCATTCAATTTCAACACAATTAAACATTCTGAAATGAATACAAAAGAATATTAGATCACACAAAAATGAGATTGGCCCAAACCATTCATTTTGAATATGTAAATGGAAGCAACGGCACCAAGGTGAAACATGCAACATTCTAACGAACAACCGTCGACATCGACGTCGTCTCTTTCTCATTTCCATTTAAAACTCATAATTTCAGTTTAATTGCTTTATACTTGAATATGGCAAATGTTCAAAGAAACTTTTCCAGTTTTCTCTCTCTCTCTCTCTCTCTCTCTATTTCTCCCTGTACTTTTCAGGCCAAAATCCCTATGCCATTTCATTCATCATGTTAAATTGCTAATGAACACGCCGACAACACGTTCTTTACTGGAGAGAATATTTAGATCGATAGCAGCAGCATAGTTCGAGCACCAGAAAAAGTCCACTCTGTTTCACTCTCTCTCACACACCTCAAACATATTAAAAACCACATTTGCAACTTGCTAACCGAATATGCAATAAAAGCTCTTTTCGCCACACAATAATACACTTAAATCACACAAAATGTTTCCCTTCCATATATCTTCCGTTTTTCGTATGCCTTCTCTATCTCATTTACTCCATTCGGTTGGACTATATCGGTAAAGTGCATGTGCACACAAAAAGCGAATTTATGGCAGCAATCTCGAATACCTGATACTTGAGGAATATTTAATGGCCATAGATCGTTCAGAGCAAACAAAATCGACCCTCCATCCGACGTTCTCTCTCTCTCTCTCTCTCTGCCATTCGAGCTGGTCTTGGCGTTCATTATAAATTTTCGATGTTGTGTGTGTGGAGTGTCCATTGTATGCTTGGCTGTTGGTTTATGTGTGTGTGTGCTTGTTACTGTTCGTGTCGGCCGATGGAAATTGGATTATGAATCTTTGATATATGCCCCATCCGGATTCGATGGGAAATGGTATGACATAAGGTGGTTGCTGTTTCAACAATTTAATACTCTTTTCGGTCGTACATCAACAGCAAAATCTTCCAAACGTTAAAATGCTATAAACTGTTGATTTACTTTATTAAACGACCGACCATTTCGATAAATATTTTCCGACTCGCTGCAACTGAGATATCTTCAACTGCAGTCAATGCCGCCTATACATATACTTACACGTACACGTACATGCATAAGCGAGTGGTTGTGAATGTGTGTGTTTAAATATTCACATAATGTGCGGCTAATAGTCCCACCTGACTTCCGTATTTTCACCTTTTTCCAGAGCATCAGCTCAATGTATATGGCATACTAAATCAACATGAATTACGTCGTTTTGATATAGCATTTTCAATGGTCAACTGTGAGAAAAAACACATAAATTTTAATCGCAAAGACATACACTAGTAGTCAATAGCTCCCAAATCCTCCCAGTAAATTGGGAACTTGTTTACGAAAAGTGCATATAAAATCCATTCGAAAAATGGTTCCATTCAAAGAAAATCCACTTGAAGCTGGCTATTTCAAGTCACATTCAACTGTATCCGATGGCCACTCAATGAAAGTGATGTATATTTCAACGAGACGAACGATGACTGTATCAAATAATCACGATTAATTCATCTTCTAAATATATCATAATAACGAAGCCAAGTCCCATCAGTCATTACCACACCTCACGTTTCACGTAACACACACACACACACACACACACACAATATTTGTGGCTCGAACCAAAAACCAAATCAACAAAATCAATAGTTATCGCCTCCCAAGTGAGTTCATCTTTAATTTCTTCTTCTTCTGCTGCTGCTTTCTGTTTCGATTGAAATGAAACACATAAATGACAAGAGCAAAGTAACAATATTCAATTTGTTTTGTTTATTGAAAACCGTATCGACAGAATGAGTGGAATGAGAGAAAGAGAGATGGACAGCAGGGAGAAGAAAAAGCAGCCACACGTCGACACAATAACTATACAAATAATAATAACAACAACTTGAAAGGATTTATGCAGTTTAACTATCTGTGTGTCTGTTTCAAGTTGAGCTGTCAAACGTATTGATACTCTCTGCCTCGATTCGCGCTCTCTGTCTCGATTCAATTCGGCTTTAGGGTCATCAAATAGAGATCTCGAACGATCTTGCCAGGTATCAACGTCACGGACTCATCAAAATAGACGGACTCTCAATTCTTGTTATGAACACACAATCAGCCGCTGATTATAATGGATCTAATATGACTTGGCATTTTTTTTCCTTCATTCTGCCCTCGATGTCGAGAATTTTTCTTGTTGTTTTTTTTTTTAATTCCATATTCACTTTCGATGATTCAATCAAACGCAAGAAGAAATTCAGTTGATTTTTTGTTGCCTTTGTCTCAAATAATTCTATCATCGCATTTGAAGCGCCTTGTTTTGTGGTAGAGAGAAGAAAAAAGTCGAGCGAACGAATAAATCGAATCTGACACTCGTGCACAACGGCATGCTCGTTGGAAAGAGATCAATTTTGATCGGTTCATCGAAATAAACACATTTAATTCACAAACGAACAGAGAGAAGATGAAAACAAAACAAAAAACCACACACACCAGAGACAGACCAACAACACAGAGCAGCTTCCCAACGAGTGACAGAGAGAAAGAGAAAAAGCAAACTTCATTCGTCATTGCTTTGGACATGCATTGAAATTCATTTAAAAATTGAAGCTGATTTAAGTGATCTTGACATAAGAGGATTAAATTTCATTTTTTTTTCCTTGTTCAGATGCTAGCTGCTCTCTTTATCTGCCATCGCATGCAATCTCATGAGACCTGATTGAGTCTTTGTTTTCGAAAATTCCACATCGTATTCTTCTTCGAAACATCGAACAGCCCCGATCAACATTGTTACGCTTTTCTCGTTAATAAGCATTAAATAACAATGCATATATGATTTGAATTGACCACAAGCATTATGGCCTCCTTCTTTTTGACCTTTTTTCTCTTTTGGTTCGACTTTGTTTCTCTCGTGCATCCGGTCACATGGAATGAATTCAATGGAAAAGGTGAAATTCTGATATTGAACACACACGACACAAAATTGGCTGGAACAAAAAAATAACACTTTGAATCAGAGAATATGGCCTTGAATAAAGAATATCGTTGATGGAAAAAATACACGCCGATGTTTTTCACTAGAATAGCCGATCAATTTGATTGAGATTAATTTCTGCGTTTAACAGCCCATGTTGCATCTCATCAAAAAAAAATGCTTTGTCGCAATTTGCTTTCACGTGGAAAATGCGGTGCGCAACATAATATGCGAGTGACGATGATGATGGTGGTGCAAAGCGTTTATCAGCTTGTCAGCCTATCGACCATCTAATTACGTCTTAAAAAAACGGTTTCCCAAGCCGACGAAAAAGAACCTATATCTCTTATTTAACAAATCTTTTTTGACAGGACCAAAGCTACCGTATGTCACATTCAATAGGATTTATCAAAACTGACACATTTCCAACCAACAGGCAGGCGGGCAGACGAACAGAAGAGTGTTGCGTGCGTGCTATGTCAATGCATGGTGGTTTCTTTTTCGAATGTGTGTGTGTCTTCCAATATCCATTTTTTCGACATTCAATTTGGATTTTCCGTTCATCTTACAGCTCCTTCACCATGTTCGTTTGCTTCATTTGATTTGATGTCGCAACAATTTCATCGGATTTTACGTTCATTTCAGAGGCTCTCTTTCATCATCCATTCGATCAACGTGTTTGTTGCTCTTTTTTTTCTCCATCGATATCCGTATTTTTTGTTCGCTTTCTGTATTTTATCCCGCTCTACTAGTATGTATGTCGTTCATCAAACGATTCCTTTGCAGTTCTACATAATCCGAATTTTTCAAAGCAAAAATTATTCACTTAAATAGTTCGGGTGATTGATTCGATTTGACCTGAGCTAAATTATTTTCATACATGAATGGTTCTTACGTTTTCTTTATCCCTGATGAACTTCAAAATTGATTTTCGCACGAAAGTAAAGAAAACTTAAAGTAAATAGACACCCAAACGAAGAAAAATGTTACCAACAAAAAAGGAAACTTTTTTTTTCTTCAAATCGCCATTGTTAAACGCCCCACATAAACACCGACATTACAATTGCTTGATAAAAGCCGTAAAATAAATTGAAAATCAACAAGAGACACACTCAAAACAGCGTACACTATTGAGTATCGGTTGATTTTCAGTAAAAAGTCATGTACGAAGGCGGTGCCCGACAAACGCCCACTTTTTTTTTAATGTGATTTGATTCGCGTTTGTCATGAAATCAATGGTAAAATTGACAAACTACGTGATAATTTCCGTTAAGTTGTCTGTCGTTGTTTGGATTCGTTGTCTGTCCTTAATGGAAAAAATTGTTTATTAAACACACGCTCCATTCAAAAACAAAAAAAAATAAATAGCAAATAGGTCCATAATTTGCGACAGCAAGTGTTTCACATATAATTAAATGAGTCGTTCATGTTGTTTGCTCATTAAAAATATCCGTTTGGCAGAATGTTAGCAGCAAGAGAAATCTTGAAAATCGTCTTGAGACAACTTAATTTTGAGGACACTTGGATGGCATCCAAACGAAATTGCATTCAATCGCGCCACGCCACACTTGTACGATCCCATAACTTTGTGTCGCTGAATCGAAAAATTGCGCTCGCTTAAGCATCGTTGTCGTTGTTCGTTTGCCAAAGCCATTACAACATAATAATTTATGCCGATTGGTCTCGCCTGTTCCAATTGCAATTTGTTTGACTAATTCGAATTTTGTTGTGGCCATTTGCAATTTAGTCACACTCATTCACTGTTGATGTTGTTGTTTTTGTTCGTTTTACTAACGCAAATTTGTCATTCTCAATAAAGTCAATCCGTCAAACGAGCAGCACGCAGCAGCTGCCTGCAGCGAAACAGCTTGATTTTTCACTTATAATTAATTCGTAAATTAATAATTGGCAAATGAGAGACGCACTTTTTTGTCTACAGTTGTTCATTCTGTTGTGCACATTTCATTGTATTGTTGTCGTTTTTTCTGTTGTTGTTGTATAAATAGCGCTACTTTTCTGCATTCAGAATGAAATACATTTTAGCCGAAAGGCAAAATGTTGAAAGAATAATATCGTGTCACATAATGAATAACATGAACTCTCCACGCGGCTATTCGAAATTGTTCTCCTTCGATGGCTGTTGTTGTTGTTCTGTGTTTTTTTTTCCTGTGCGTTTTGAATAATTATAGTGATATGTCAGTTGATTGTTTTGCATGCGACACACTTAATACTTCATACGGTGAAAAAGCGATTTACGTGCCGTGGAATACGTATAAATTATGATATTGTATTGATTAAAAGGTGCCACACTGGTAATCGAATCTGTCACTTTTCAGAAAGACTCATAAATTTAGCCACATATTCAATGTCATAGCCGCCGCTGTGTATATTTAGACATAGACGAAGTTACTAGCTTGGAGAGAGAGAGAGGGAGAGATCGTGC
Organism: Sitodiplosis mosellana; assembly: GCF_009176505.1. NCBI lineage: Eukaryota > Metazoa > Arthropoda > Insecta > Diptera > Cecidomyiidae > Sitodiplosis > Sitodiplosis mosellana. The sequence goes on along the minus strand of NW_022595248.1, from coordinate 1,579,142 downwards.
ACAAAAAACACGATTATTGACAGGAAACCGTATTTTCTCTTCAATCTCGGTGAAACCGCAAGACACTTGATTATTTTGTTGGTTCATTTCGCAGAAAAAATTGCTTCTGACTTATCTGTAATTATTTCCACTCAAAATGTGGGCAAGAAAAAACTTTCATATTAATTATTATTTCGTTCGATCACTGCCACACAGAGTACATGTCTCTCTCTGATGGGTTTCACCTTTTGTAAAATTATAACTTGTTCATATCTTTAAATTATCAGATCCGACGTGCGAGTGGATTTTCGATAAAATAAATATATGCGCAGCCATTTTCGCCATGCGAATGAGAAGAGAAAAAACGCACAAAAATACGCAAAAATGAGGATGCGACACAGGATAAAAAGCAGAGTTTATAAATTGTTCGTTGGGATTGAGATTTTATAAATGGACAGCAAACAATTGAAATTGAAAATCGGCCCGACGAATGACGTTGATTGCTTTGGCTGACTGACTGGATGTGTGATGTGTGTGTGTACGGTTCTGCGTTCTGCATTCATTTGTGTCGTCGTGTATGTAGAAAATAATTAATTGAATAAAAAGAATATTGAGCAAAAATAACAACTTCATCCATCAAAGTCATTTACCTCGTTCCGTGCACGGCATTTAGTGCTCGCGCTCACTCCATCTCTATATCGCAATTATTGCCAATCTCTGGCCATCTCTCTCGCTCGCTCGCTCGTATTCTCTTTCGTTCTCTCATTCCCTTCCTTCTCTCGCATTTATTCTCTCGCTTTGCTTCACTCATTCACACTCTTCGGGCCGGCGTCACTATCAATTTTGTGGCCGGCTCGATGTGAGCCACACAAAGAATGTGTAATGTACATATTTAAATAAATAATAAATGGGTGCATACAAAGCGAAGCAAACCGACCGACCGACTGATCGACCAGCCATACATGTGTACATACAAAATGTACACTGTATTCAGCCGTCATTTTACCGTGCACATGATGAATTGGTTTCCAGACAATTTTCATATTAATTGAATTCAGTTTGCATTTTGCAGCGTGTGTGAGTGAGTGTGTAATCGGTTGACTCGTTCTCTCGTTCACTCGATGCACACACACACACACACACACACAAACTTCGTACATGAAATTAACTGACCTGTCAGATGATATTACCATGTAATTGCAAGTGAATGAAATGCGAAAGGAAAATGTATCACTCCCTTTTGGCTCATCGATGGCCGGGGCCTCGAACGACGGTAACTGTCCAACTTTATTAAGACTAATGTACATTGCGTATTGTCAAGAATTTTTGATTGAATTTCCATCCAGTGTTGCCAAAGTGTGTATGACAATCTCGAATTTTTTTTTTCATTCTTTCGATATATATTTTATTGGATTAAGGTTCAAGGAAGTAATTTCCATGTTAAAAGCATTTGCAATTGCATTAGCACAGGACACACATCGATACAAAAAATCAATTATATATACATCAATTGAATTGGCTTCACATGACGGAACAAAGTCAACAAAAAGTTACAAATTAAAGATTTAAATCGAATTTGCAACGAATCAATTGATGGCCAAATGAACGAAACGAAACGGCCAAAGAGTTGGAGCCGGAAGGCAAGAGTGTGCACGTAACATTTCCCATTCAATTCGATGAATAATTTTGAGAATTTTGTCAACCGTAAGCAAAGCGAAGTGAAAATCTGACATTGACAACGTATTTAAAAGTTATACAATGGACACGCAAACTCTGGCTCGCTCGCTCGCCTCCCATTCGCTTTCTCACTCTCGTCGCAGAGAGTGGCTTGGACCAATTCTCAACGAAACGATAAGCACCAACTATCAAAATGGTTTGATATTTGCACAATAAGCACGTATGCAATGCGTCAGTTTAACCTTAGGTCAACTACAAAATTATTTACGGTATTTGTTTTTGAGTAGAGCATTTTCGTTTTGTGCCTCTGTTTCGGTCGTTGCGTGTGAGAATCATGGCAACTGTACTCAGATCGAACATCAAAATACATTGCCACACACATACACAGCACTCGGTTCGCTTCAATTTGCATATTCAATTGCATCTGATCAGAAAACGCAGCGAACGAATCGAAAATTCATAAAACAAAACCAAAACCCCGTCCGAAAACTACCAATTGACCGAAAGGTATTTGGATTGCTTGAAAGCATCGTGTGGTTGGTGGTGCGCGATAGAGAACGAAACTGTCGCTCAATTGGGATCCATTGAATATATGTGTGTGCGTGTGCAATTCTAAGCTAAGCAAATTGGCACACACAAAGCGCATTCGAGCACATACTTGAAATTCTAAACAGATAGCATCTCATAAATGAATTATTGTTTTGTGATTTTAAATCAGAATTGGGTTTTGTTTGACTTTTAACGACTCTTTCGTCTCTCTGCCGCTCGCCATTAAGCGGAAGAGAGGTGTGAGGGAGAGAAAGACAGTGCCTGCTGCACATTGCCATGCAAGTGCTTATGCGGTTCGATGATGTTCGACATGCAATCTCATTTGATTGGATATGCATGGTGCGACTATGCATGGATCGTACTAATAAACTTGTTTTATATGCGTTGGCAGATAGTCGCACAGCGTTTGAGCATTTCGTTTTACATTCAGTTTAACTGATTGCATTTTTAATTTTTTTTTTCGTTTTCTCGTTCCAATTTGCTCTCCCTCTCGAGGTGACTCTCCAGTTTTGTGGCATTGAAATTGAATTGCATATCGAGAGAAGAATAGTTCCGATATTGGTGCATTGTTTTGTGGGGATAAATAGAGAGCGAGCTTTTGATGCTGAAATGGGGGCCTATTGCATTAATTTCTTGCGATGGTGAACATAAAATCCGTTGACGTTTTGCTGGAAATTGCCGCTAAACACGTATCATTGTCATACGAATGAAAGCACCAAAAAAAACGACAAATAGTGCTCAGCACCAAAACCTTCATTTAACAACACAGCACTCGAAAAATCTAATTACAGCCAAAAATATTTTAAGCTTTTCTATTGTTATGCTTGCATATCTCGTACGTGTTCTGCCCTTTGTCCTCCGTTCGAAATGCAACGATTTATTGATATGAAAATTGGAAAAACAACAATCGCATGAATAAGCATTGGGTCGTTGCAGATGAATTCCACAGAGCGCTGTAGCGAAATTATGATATGTGAGATTCGATCGAGCCGACATAATCTAATTAAAATGTATTTTAAATCAATTGCAAACCATGTTCATGTTGAAAACCACGTTAAACTTGTTGAAATATTACTTGGTGTGTATCGAGAGACCGCATCGCGTCGCGTCGTCCCATTATTATATTTATTGTGTTAGAGCGTGTGTGCAAATCGCAACGAATGGCCAACCAATGTATTTAGATGCATGATGATTTTATCAAAATATATCTATGTAGTCCATTGCACGCGGTGCTGTTGTTGTGTTGTTAGTTGCGTTAATGGTAATAATGTGGAACATCGAGTTGTGTCAACAAAATTCAACGAACCACCGATTGGATTTGATATACGTCTGACACAACATAAACACTAAAGGCAAAGATAGATATAGAGCACTTGGCCTCGAAATGCAAAACAATGCCGCATTATTAGATTGTGAACACCGAAATTGAATTTCATAGGTTTTGTAATTTCGACAGATTTTCGGTTTGTCGCATCGCATACACAATTTAGTTAGCATTGTTGGTGCTGCCGTCATCGTTGACGGTTCGACTCCCAATTCGACTCGGTTTTGACAGGCGAAGCGCACAAATTCATGACGTTCAAAAGCTGAATCGATCAGCACGATTCTTATCATCGAAACGATTCATCATTTGTTTTACGTGCATGCATTTTTGACACACAGATCACTCATGATAATTGAGCACTTCACAAGACACGAGTTGTTTCGGTATCGCTTCTTTTTTTTAGTTTCACTTCCTTCAATTCAGGCAATTGAAAGGCATGTGCGACGAGTTAACTTTGAAACTAAGTTCACCGACAAAGGGTAAAAAAACCCTTTTTTCATACGAATAGGAACCAAAGAAAATCTCATATTTTCAATTTGGTTGCCAATTTTCGATTTCGAAACGAAAGCTTTCAATCAATGCCGAATTCGCAGTTTTCCATCAAATCATGCAATATGGATAACAAGAAAAATGATGACGTTGTTGAAAATCCAACGAATAACACATAAGAGCTACTTCCTTTTCTCTCTCTCTCTCTCTCTCTCTCTCTTTGTCTACCTTGCTCGCTCGATCTCGCACTCTCCGTCTCTCGTTCGCCTGCTCTTCACTCTCTCATTCGATACACAAAATGCAAATTTATTAGTTGTGCCGCTCTCGTCAGAAAATTTGGCGGAAAAAAGCGAGCGAAACAAACGACTTTCCATTTATTTCATTTGACATGCAATGTGAATGAAATCGGGCACAAAAAATGGCGAAAAAGTGAGTGAGTGAGTGCAAAAGAATCCCTCGACAGTGAAAACAGCAATACATTGACACATGTCATTTATAATATGGAAATGCTTAATGTTGAAGTTGACGGTTCATATTTTTTGATAGAGTAGTATATTGTGTGGTGGTTGTTGATTCTCTGCTCTTGTTGTGTTTTTTTTTATTCGCTTTGTGTCTCTTTTCTCGTCTGTCTGATGCGTCTGTGTGTGTGTGTGTTTTGTTGGTTTCTTTGTTGCGTTGATTTCATATATGATAAATGATGATTGAAAATTGTAGTTTTCAATGTGATTTATACGCGATATACATTATGTGTTTCGGAGCAACTCGAAAATGCGATATTTTCGACATTTTCAGAATATGTTGCATATCAAGTCGTGAGTGATTCAATCCATTATTATTCAGAGAAAAAAAAATAAATTCAACCGAAATTGGGAATAATAAAGAAATGAAAAATGTCATAAGTTGTGATTTTCATTTATTATAATATTATTTTCCCGTTCATTATTCGATTTTCGCACGCAATGCAACCATTATATGTTATGAATGTCGAAAATGCCTCGTCAAAACAAATTAATATATGGTTTTTTCTTGTATAGTTAAATGAGTTTGCTGTTTTGTTGACTCGAGTGCATTTCAAGCGTGAGGAAATTTGTTTCGGAGTTTTTTTTCTCGTTCGTTCTTTCGTTTTTTTAAATTGAATCAAAAGCGATTTTATGGCTTTATTTGGATAAAGAGAAAATACGCAGAAAAAAAATTGGTAAATAAGCGATGGTATTGTTTCAGCTGTGCCATCGTTTTTCACCTTGAACGGTATATATATATCTCCCTCTCGATATACAACAACCGCATTATTAAATGCTCAAACTTTTCCGTAAATATCTCCATAATAACTTTCGGAAACATTCCGAAACGGATAATCTTTTATTAAATAAAAAAAAAGCAGCCGTAATGTAGCGGTGGGACGACGAACGAAGATATAGAATGAGGGTGAAAACAAACTACCGTTGGCAAAAGTTTGTTATTTATTTGTACTTGGTCCGCATTGTCGCCGCTCCAATTGCCAGTGAATGCGATTAGGTTTGTCGTAATGCGATCGGAACATTTAATGTGCAATCCAAGCAGCTACAACAACAACAACAAAGTATATTTTTGGCCCTAAAAATGTATATTTAATATTTGTGCTGAATGTATGCGGAATAAGTATTCCGGCTTTCTCTCACTCTCTCCCTTCCTCACTTCCTCCGATGTGTCACATTCGCAGTTTCGGTCAGATAACAGAACGTAAAGTTCATTAACAGCGATTACCCTATTAGCTTTTTGGTAAGCTGCACGCAAGCACGTGCAATATTGTTGTGCCTGAGTCGGTATTTTTCCCCAAAAACCACCTCCTCCTCCTTCTTCTTCCTTTTCATTTTTGCCTTGCACTAGAAAACTGTTTTCATGAACTCGCCATAAATTCAGACCAAGTAAAATTGGTGTTGTAGTTTTGTTTAACATTCACATTTGGTAAATTGTGCACATTTTGTGGTGGCACACGATACTCTCACAGGATATGAAACATTTAGTTGGAACAAAATGAAACGATACAAACCGCATGGCAGAGATTATTCTTTTGCTATTGCGTTATTTTTTTCTCTCGGATTTCAGTGGTGAACGAACACCAAAAAGCGACTGAACCGGATGTATTGGCCAAAGATGCGAACAATAACATCCAAATGACTTCATTTGCAAATTACATTGTTGGCAATGTCGATTAAGGCAAGACCGTTGGTCACATCACCAATATGACCCGAACCAAAATTTTCTATGACATTCCTTGATGCCTTTGACACTGGCACTGTCTGTGGCTTACGACGCTACATAAACCAGTGGATATCAACTGAATGAACGATTCGGTCAACTCTTCTTCGCCTCAATTCCCATTTCCAGGGGAAATGATGTCATTTGCTCGCATTTACTACATATGTCATTGCGGTCACATGAACCAACTGCACCTTTCTGACTGAATTATGTGGTGAATGTGAAAGCAATTGTAGAAATTCTACGAATCATCAAAATGTATTGACAGATTTAACCTTTTGAAGGGAAAATTGCCATTGTGTGCCATTAACTCGACAGATTTTGTTCACTCATCGAACCACTTTGTATTCGGAATAGCCTAGCAATTTGCATTTTGAAGAAACAATAAAGTGATTTATAGGTGAAGATGAGAAAAATGAGAAAAAATCGGAGAAAACAGCAAAAAGAACCGGAAAAATATGCACAGTCCAAAAGTGAAAAAAAATGCCAAAACTGAGACATTCCAAATGAAAATTTGGTTTATTAAAAGAAAATCGAAGAAGTTGAGTAAAAAAGGTCTTGATTTAATTCCTTCATTGGAATTTATAGCTGACTAATGACTAATCAACAGCTAACACCAATGCATACCAACACAATCTAGAAAAAAATGAAGGCTAAACTGCATCTTGGCAACCATTCCTCGCAAGAACACGAACCCAATGGTAATTAATCAAAATCAGAGCGTTCTAAAAACTTTGCTCCAACTTCAAGGTTTTCAAGCTTATCAAATGTCATAGTGAAAGCAGTTAATAAACTGCTGCTGAAATGGCATGAAATTGATGAAGACTCAAGTGTCGGGTGTATATAATTCCGTGCATTTTGTGACAAGTTGTTGGTGTGTTTATAAAATGGGAAACACCTTGATTCAAAATGGCTTCGAATTCATGAGCATTTTGTCGTTAATATGGAAATCAGTCATGTACTTGACACTGCACTTAGTGGACGTGCACAACGGAGCGGAAAACAGTGTGCATCGATCTTGTGTTGGTAGCGACAGTGCGAACAGCATTTGTACCAAAGTCAAAAAGTTTTTTTCTCTTCATTTCTATGTTTTTTGCTCGTTGTTGTTGTATGTTAGCTCTTGACTTTTTGACAATGTTTCGGTGAAATTTATGATAAACTTCTCCGCAAATGTTGTGCACACAACAACAACATCAAACTGGAAGAAGACAAGACAGACGGAGAGAGAGAAGGAAAAAAAATATGAAAAATGTGCAAGCGAGAAGCGGGAAGAATGGAGAGAAAATAAAGCAACTGAAATGTTAAACTGAGAAGATTTATGTCGTATTTATCTGCTTGTCTTAATTCTGTATGCAGTTTTTTTTTGCTCTCTGCCGTGGCTGTTATCGTTGTGCAATATAGCACATTGTCGGATTGTGAAGAGAGAAGACACACAGCAGCTTTATTTCGGTTGGACATGATGAGAGCCGGAGTTTTATTCCGGCAATGCAGTTGAACGTTCACGCGCAATCACATAAATCACCGAGGCTCCGGCTCACATCACGTAGTTCGTGGTGTGGCTGTTTTTAATATTTTTGTTTGGCCACCTCGTCAATTTATTTCACTCTGTGTGTGTGTCTCTCTCTCTCTCTCTCGTTTCTTCCTTTCATTGTCTCTGTCCATCTCACTGCATCTCCCTCTGTCTCTGTACCTGCTGTTCTCTTTCTATCTCCATCTCGAGTCACAAAATCACATTCAGTGTGTACGCTTCGCGCAAAAAGGTTACGATAAAGTCGGCGATTCTCAATGTTTAACGTAATTGATATCAAAAAGGCAACAGTACAATTTTTCAACTTGAATGAGTTTCGGGTCTTGAGTATATATTTTATGTATCGCTGAAATGCAGCGAAAAATGATGTATGAGTGACTCTGTTTTTGTGGAAAGTTCATGCCGCGATGCACGATTCTTCATTGTTTTTTTTTTCATTCTACAGATACAAAAGTGTCCATGGTACACACAATTGGCGTTTGTTTCGCCGTAATCACAGTCAATCGGAGTAAATTTTATGGTGGGGTGGGCGCGAGAAGAGATTTTAATCGGATAAGTTTTGCGGGAAAGTTGCACCGCGGAAAAATGACACAAGCGAAAATACTAATCTCGATCAAAGAAGAAAAAAAAAGAAGTCTTGCAATAAATTTCACGCGGCAGAGAGACGAACAAGAAAATAACGTCGAAATTATGAAAACAACGTTGTCGAAACGCCGTTTATAAACTTAACACAAACATTGCGCACCTCCCCGATGGCCATGCTCCTTGCGAGCGTTCTTGCGAACGCGCACAGCGCACACACATAACAAATGATTTATCGCTTACGAAAAGATTTTTGATGCATATATTTTATTTTCCTTCATGTAATTATGATAAATTGCCCAACAGTCAATGGCACAGAAAGTTGGTAAATGGCTGTGCCGCCGTCGCCGTTAACTTGAACGTGAAAACACTCTCGCGCCATTCCAACGAATGGAATGAGAACCAACCGGAAAAAAATGAGAGTGAAAATTGTTTCGATTTAAGGCAAAAAGAACAAAACAAAAAAAAGCCAACGGAACGGTAAAAAAGTTGCAAACAAATCATCAAAACGAACACAAATGAATAGCATCAGGCCAACACAACACCAGGCAAGCAACGCCGAAAAAAAAAACAAATCGAATTTTAACAAGATAAAGAAAATCACTTGCAGAACAAGGTACAGAATTTTTTTTCGGCCAATTTTTCTTACTTCTGGCGCACCGCATCGCACACCGCAACATTCATATTTTACCAATGGAATATGAATATGTAATTATGGATGTTGTTAAGCACATAATTGCGTGTTGTCGATCGATGTGTACTTTTAACAAGACAACAACAACAGCACAAAATGAGACGCGAATTATGTACGAAAATGAAATGTGCAAAAGATTATTGTCTATCTCTCTTCTGGGTGAGCATCAAACAAACATTGACCATTACATGGAGCATGTGGTTTTGTGTGCAGCAACGAGAAAAATATTGCGAATATTCAAGACATTTGAAAAGAAAGAAAATGAGAAAAAAAAAGTTGAAACTTTTGTTTCGTCTTTGTCCTGCCATGCAGAGAGTGTCTGTGGAAGCGTTTGATTGTGGGCAAAACATACCGGCATTCAATGGCGTTTTTGAAAAGAAAAACTTTTTTTCATTCTTTTCGCAAATTTCATCGTTGTTTGATCGTTATTATTATTATGAACAATGCATGCTAATTAATTTGACTCTTATTTTCTTCGCCATACTTTGTTTGCTCTGGGTCGGCGGTGGCTCTGTGTGGTGCTTAGCTTGCCACGCTCAGACTGCAATGAGTTTTATGAAATATATGTTTTTATGAGTTGTTTGTTAGTGGGAAAAAAAATTAATATTTTATTGTGCAGTGAAATAAATTACGGGACGGACGGGCTGTTTAGTTTTATGGCCGCCGCCAGGAGTGTTTCATCGTTTCTCTTTCACTTTTTGATCGAGTGTTTGTGCGCTTATGCAGCGATGTGGACGCACATCGTATGCTTTATGTGTGTTTTAATGGTCGTTCGGTGTATGCTGTTCATTAGGGTGCATCGACATTGAAATCTAGTGTGGATTTTAAATGGGGGTGGGGCGTTGAATTTATGGCCTTAAAAGAAGCAACTTTTGTTCGGGAATTTTTCGATATATGGACACCCTGGATGGCCCGGCTAGACCAAAGTTTTCCGATTTTCGACGTGGTATAAGTCCCAATTTAACACATGATACCACCTAAGTATGATGAGCAATGTTGTAGCGCATGTTGGGATCTACAACTTTGCCTCAGACACTATCCCCCTATATACCTCCTCCAGGGCTTATATTTGGGTCCATGTAAAATCTTACCTCACTTCGCACCATATGTTTAGGGTATATCTCAAAACCTAGGGTAGATAGGAGCATACTGTCTTCGGAGGATTTGTAGCGACAAACTAGGCTAGGCGTCACTTTGATATCTCTATCCCAATGGGCTCAAAACCGAACAAATATAGATTTTTTTATACATTTGTATGGAAAATCCCCCGAAAAGCCATTTTTCAGTGTTTTGGTCAAGCCAAACTGTTATTTTTTGTGGGAACAATGTGGATTTTCAAACAATCGAACAGCTACTTACCCATAAATTTGATCTAAAATCAACATCTCTTGAGATTTTCCTCAAAAATGACACAAAAGTATCGAAAAATATCAAAATATCGATTTTTCAAGGTGCTAATCAAGGTAAACCACTATTTTTTCGAAAAAATGATCACGAATATCTTAATAAAAGGCAAAAAAAATCCTTCAATATTGTTCTAAATCAACACCTCCAATGTAATTAAGCCAACACATGTCGTTTTGCAATCCATTGAATTTTTAGTAAAACCTTAAGCTGAAAATAAGAAAAAACGTGTTTTTAACACTATGATTGTTCTTGGGGCACCCAGGGCCCTCAGTGAACTTTAAAGTTGAATAAAAGTACTAAGCAGTGTATAAACCAACCGGAGTTAAGTCGCATTGTATATATTGAACATTTCTCTACACGAATGAAAAAAAAAACATATACATATGTGTGAGTATGTGTAAAATACAGCCTGCCGCAAAAGATGTTACGCTGTTGTTCTTGGGGGACTCCAGGGCCCCATGGCTATTTTATATTATAACTGGACTATGATAAGAGATAACGACTTGATGTCTACGGCGAAGTTGTAGTACATAAACTAGTCTACAACACTGCTACAGACACCAAGTCGATATCTCTTATCATAGTCCAGTTATAATATAAAATAGCCATGGGGCCCTGGAGTCCCCCAAGAACAACAGCGTAACATCTTTTGCGGCAGGCTGTATTTTACACATACTCACACATATGTATATGTTTTTTTTTTCATTCGTGTAGAGAAATGTTCAATATATACAATGCGACTTAACTCCGGTTGGTTTATACACTGCTTAGTACTTTTATTCAACTTTAAAGTTCACTGAGGGCCCTGGGTGCCCCAAGAACAATCATAGTGTTAAAAACACGTTTTTTCTTATTTTCAGCTTAAGGTTTTACTAAAAATTCAATGGATTGCAAAACGACATGTGTTGGCTTAATTACATTGGAGGTGTTGATTTAGAACAATATTGAAGGATTTTTTTTGCCTTTTATTAAGATATTCGTGATCATTTTTTCGAAAAAATAGTGGTTTACCTTGATTAGCACCTTGAAAAATCGATATTTTGATATTTTTCGATACTTTTGTGTCATTTTTGAGGAAAATCTCAAGAGATGTTGATTTTAGATCAAATTTATGGGTAAGTAGCTGTTCGATTGTTTGAAAATCGACATTGTTCCCACAAAAAATAACAGTTTGGCTTGACCAAAACACTGAAAAATGGCTTTTCGGGGGATTTTCCATACAAATGTATAAAAAAATCTATATTTGTTCGGTTTTGAGCCCATTGGGATAGAGATATCAAAGTGACGCCTAGCCTAGTTTGTCGCTACAAATCCTCCGAAGACAGTATGCTCCTATCTACCCTAGGTTTTGAGATATACCCTAAACATATGGTGCGAAGTGAGGTAAGATTTTACATGGACCCAAATATAAGCCCTGGAGGAGGTATATAGGGGGATAGTGTCTGAGGCAAAGTTGTAGATCCCAACATGCACTACAACATTGCTCATCATACTTAGGTGGTATCATGTGTTAAATTGGGACTTATACCACGTCGAAAATCGGAAAACTTTGGTCTAGCCGGGCCATCCAGGGTGTCCATATATCGAAAAATTCCCGAACAAAAGTTGCTTCTTTTAAGGCCATAAATTCAACGCCCCACCCCCATTTAAAATCCACACTAGATTTCAATGTCGATGCACCCTACTGTTCATGATTAGCGTTCAGTGTTTCCATAAGTCGATCCTTCAAGAAAAATCGAAAGCAAAATTAATTTATCGCTGTGCAGTGTGCACTGTGTGCGTTGTTTTATTGCATTCGCGAGGAAAATTGATTAAACTATGAAACGATTTTGCTATGAATTTATGATTCATTGAAACATATTGCATAATAATTCATTGTACCGAGGTGTTGTTGTGCACTGGAACTGCGCCTTTATCAACGTTGTGTTCTTGTTGGACAGACGCAAAAGCCATCAAATCGCCGGCACACATTTCGATTACATCATTTTGATCGGAAAAGTTCGTTTTCGAAAGTGTATTTGGCTGCAAGGCAATGAACATAAAAGAAGAAGAAGAAGACTGAAATCCCGTAAATTATGTGCAATATTTTATGTGGTGATATGGTGTAACAGCCCAACAGGCTGATGATCGTTTAAATGCATCTTAGGCGCAACATCGAAAATCGATCGTTGTCTCTTATAGTGCGGCAAATCGTCCATTTAAAATCATAAATTCACATTTTATTGTTAACAACGCCATTAAGCGCATCAAATACGACAATGGCGAAATGCGCGCTTAAGCCACTAGCCATATTGTTCACATAATGTGTCGGTCGGTTGGTTCGGTCGCAATGAAACTTGCATTCAATTCGAGTTTGGGCTTCGGGTAAATTATTATCAGCGGCCAGTGCCAAAGCGACTTGATCTTCCATATTCAGGCATAATTATCTTCTTATCGGTCCATTCAATCTTCTTCTTCTTCGTTGGCTCTTTATTCTTCATCGCTTTTTTTCCTCTCGTGCTGCTGCTGCTTCTGCTGCTGCTGTCGATATTTACGCCATGCCAAAACCCAAACCAAACCAAACCGAACCGAAACAAAAAAATATATGCGAATGTTCATATGGTTAAATTGCATCTTGCGCGATAAATATCCTCTTCAATTTTTCACAAACGACCACTTAATTTTCGACGCGGCAATAAGAAATAAAGCAGTTGGCCATTCAAACTGTCAGAGTTTTGTTCATCGTCTGTGCCGTTTTTTTTCTCTCTTCTTTTTCTTCATCGAGTTATTCTTCTTCTTTTTTTTTCATTTCAGCCGAAATAAATTATGCGATAAATATTACATACATTCATGGACTATGGCAACAAAGTCGAGTCATTTGTTGCAAATATTTTGTATGTTACAAACAACGCGCCGGAGAAAAAAGAGCATCAGCAACAGCAGTGACGGCGGCGAAATGAAAATAAATGTTCGTATTATGAATGACACGAAAAGAGGCCGAAAAAGCGAACAACGACTGCGTTACAGCACACACACAAAAAAACGGCAACAGCACACAACGGGCAGAAAGAAGAGACCATTGTATTTTAGCCGCGATGTAATTTTTCATCGTTGCTTGTTGTGCGCGCATTACCATCAAGAGACTGAGCGAGAGAGAGAGCGCAAATGAGAACTACTGCAGTTTTTGGTCGCCTGTCACATTTACACACACTTACATTCGCAGCAAGCAGTAAGTAGCCGTGTCGCATATAATTTATTATTTTAATATGGATTGCCGTTTTGTTCACTCTCTCTCGCTCTCTTTCTCTTGGGCAAGTGACGAGAAAAGAAGGAAGATGACGAACGAGAGAACGACCGAGACGGAGATAGAAAAAGAGGAGAGAAATGGAGACCTCGATGTTGCATTCAAAACGGTTAATCTTTTGTCGTCGGTGACACCAATTACAGCGTGTAGGCTGAAATATTATGATATCATCGCATGAAATGTGTCATCGTCGGCTCAGGCGCAGCGGGTGGATCGTCGAATGAAAAATGGAAAGCCGCATCGCACCACGAATAGCACGCGGGTGAGCAAGAGAGATCGCATTTTCGGAAACTCACTAACAAATATGCTATCTGTCAATCGGCCAAGTTATTAAAAGCAAGCGGAGGAAAAAAAACCTTCATTTTCAGTCTTCCGCTCACGAATCATGTCTGAGGGGCAGCACAATTTTTTTTGCGTAAAAACAAAAAGAAAATTACAACGAATCATGACTATGGAAAAACAATTCGCGGTTAATAATTCATTTATATCTCAATTTGGTGTCTTGTGTTCTAAGTTGACGGTAATTCGATTAGATTTGCGTCATTTCATAAATCTAATCATATTTTTCAAAGAGTTTTAATGGACAACCGTTGGACCGTGACGTTTTTGTAAGATTAAATAGGCGTTTTATCGGGGAATCAGTATGAAATATCTATTTTTGGAAATCACACAAAAACTAAATAGACACGAGGCTGAAAAATCGTCGAATTAGAGAATCGAAATGCGATTTGTGCGAAATAATAAAGATAGAGAGAGAGAATCGCTTTGATACGAGAGTGCTGTGTACACGTTTCCACTTGAATTAATGCTGATTGATATTCGCTTCTTTCACGTGAAACGTAAATAAGACATGATTATTGATTAAACTGGTTTAGTGTCAGATTATGGTCTTTACGGCATGCTTGCCGATATCACGGCCTTTTCCATTCTCTCACCGTTTTATTTCCATGTAGCCACTTAAAGCGACACTAAGCACTTTCTTTATGATATTGCATGTGTATGGGCCGCTTTTCAATCTGTCTTCATCTGAAAATACCATGAATTTTCGAATGTCGGTCAAATGGCCGCTTTCAAAATGCTATAGAAGTTGAGAGCCGAGCAGCATTCATCTCTTCTGAACTCAAATATGGCAATGCTCAACGACTCTAACGTCATTGTATAAATCTCAATTCTCAACAATGAATAATTGAATCAATTACGTTGTGTGATTGGTAAATTGATTCGAAAAATGTTGCCTGTTTTTGAAGCGATTCCGTGAGATATCTGTATTCTCCGTCCCTCTCTTGCTCTTTCTCTGATTGGCGAACAAAGAGTAAGCGCAAACAAATAAAATCGACACAAATTGCACCGAAAAGTAACAATGTTCAATGCTTGTTGAGCAATTATTCCGATCACAAGCTGGCATTCCTCTCTCTCTCTCTCTCTCTCTCTCTCTTTGTCGCACTCCGTGTTCGCTGTTATTGCTTTTTATTGAGATATATTGACAATTTCATTTGCCTTTATTATTTTATTCATTACAATTTTATTCCGTTTGATTGCTTTATTTATTTGGTCATGATCGTTGTTTGTTTTGTGTGCGGCAGCGGCGCAACTGGCCTGTGAAATTGTCTGTCTTTTAAAATGTTCGGCCATTCATTCGTTTCATTCATCGTGAGGCGAGTGTCACTTTAGTGACCTTTTTTTATGTTTTTCAATCAGTTGGTCGAAATCATTTTTCATGCCATAAAAAAATAAACAAGAAAATTATAACACCATGGCAGTGATTGAATGAAACTCGAGACGTACACATAACACTCATTCAAAAACGCATAAATTTTTTTTCGGTTTCGTTATTTCTTTCTCGATCAAATGAAGTATGGTGTGAATCATAAAAAAATTGTTATAGATCTTGATTAAAGTTCATTGTTGCCACGATGAGATGTTTTCTGAAGTGTTTGCCTGTGTATTTGAAGGATCTAAATGAGAGGCCGTCACATTCGAAATTGATATTGATGGGTATTTGGTATTTTTAATGACTGTTCCTCATATTCTCTTCGACCTTTTTGCACAATCATCAACCGACCGACCGAACGTTTTCTAAATCGAATTCAATGAATATAATGGAAATAGATTCAATGCAATTGCGTGTTCTAATAACAGAAATTTATCGCATTGTCAATAGAATTCTCATTTAAATCGTAAACGGAGAAATATTCATTAAGCGACACACACACACACACACACACACAACAACAACATCCATAACGTAAAAAACACAATATATTCCAGTTGCGGTTTTTGGTCTTTGAAGCACAATATAGAATTTATGTTCTCACGTCGTATGCAATAGCCAAATGAATTTCGTATCGAAACGAAACAATTTACGAATGGGGAACATCATGCAGTGATCAAGCAGCTTCAGTCCTTTTGCGTTTTATTTGCTCGATCTGCAGGCAAATGAATAAATATATGGCAATAGTTTGGCACTGAAAGTCGCTCTCTCTCTTTCTCACTTGCTCGCATGTATTGAGGATTATTATTTATGTAATAATGCAAAAATGAAGAAAAACCAACACACACAGAGTTCGTTGGCGATGGCTGGGCGCAGCTTGATATTAAAAGTCTATTCATAATTTCATACATATATTGGGTTGGGATTGGAGTGAGTGTGTGTGTGTCATGTCGTGCACTCACGTCGCTGATCGGCTTTTCGAAAAATGGTATCGCGCGTACGCACAGTCATTGTGGTTTTCAGTTTGAAATTGAAAAATTCCACTGCATTCATGCTGATTCCGATATGTATATAATTTCCTTGCGCTTTTTCAAGTTGACTTTGTTTTGGATTTTTGTACAACTCGCGCGCATGATTTTCCATTGAAATAATATTACGCGTCCGTTTTCTCTCTCGCTGTTGTTCAGCTCTGCTAATAGCACCCATCTCTTGTGTATGGCACTTTATATATTTACAGCCATAAAATGCATTCGTCGTGTTTCACACTCAATTGGCATTGTCTCGCGCGCGACAAGCTCTCTTTCACTCTCGGTCGCTGTTTTGATATCCAACTGTGCTTCGAATCCATTTCGTGATAGTTGAATATATTTACTAACAGCTCACGATCAGATGACGGAAAGCAGAAAAAAAAACATAAAACAACTGAGGCAGCACTGCCAAGCTAAGCTCTCTCTCCATCTCTCTCTGCGAGCAGCCAGAGATATTATTGAACATATATTTTTTAACAAATTAAATTGTAAATTTGAAAATAACCGCCGCAGAGATTTTTATCGATTCGAAATGTTTCAATTATGATTTTTCTTCTAATTGCACATGTTTCTCGTATTCGCCGCACAATTGCACTCGTTAAATCGTTATGCTCGTGCTGATTTACCATGTATGATGGAATCACGACTCAATTTCAGCTGGACGCACAGAAGGAGCAGCAATTTCTCTTTGCAATGTCATATCAACGTCAAAATAGTGCCTTTGCTATAGCCTGCCATGGAAAAATGAACATAAAATGTTAAGTGAAAAAAAAACTGCCTTCGTGTAAAAAAGTAAACTATGATTTTATGATTTTACTACAGATTTCTTAACGTCACCTGAATGTCAGCTCACAGCTGAAAAATATCACTAATTTTTTTTCAGCTTTCATAAAACGCAGCGCATTTCTTACACATCAACGCGCACAGTAATTTTATGGCTGGTATGAGATAAAATGCGAAAGGTATTTTCTCTCAGTGTGTGTTGGGTTTTTGAATTTTTTCAATTTAGCCTTATCTCAAGAGGTGCATTTTGTCCGCTTAAGTGTCATAATGATGTTATTAAATTTTATGCATTCATTGAAACTGCTTCGATTTCATAATTTTTTCGCTTCTTTTTCCTCTTTTGATACAGTCACATGTCATGAAAATGCGGATAGGCCATCAATTTTTATGGAAACATTTACATCGAATAAATGTGATAACGGAAAATGTAAATGACATTTGCCATTCGATTTTGAATCACCGCAGCAAGGCAATGGCATTGATGCTGGGTATAGTCTTTGGTTTTGACGATGGATATTAGCTCTTAAATTTGCCCATTTCATTTTACGACAAAGAATTTGCTCGTCGATAGGAAGAGTGGGTACAATTTATTATTATGCATGTTATCGATATCTCTGTTTTGTGGAATTGATTTGATTTCCCTCCATTTGTAGGCTGCATTAAAAAAGGAATATGATGGCCTGACTGCGGATTCCATTGAATTATCATAAAATTTTATGCTCGCCACTTTATTCGGGAACTAATAACTCTGTTTCGTATGCACGTTGACGGGGCGAAAAGTAATCGAGCTATTGATTTTGATTTATTCAATATTGCTGCTGCCGTTTTGGCCATTTTGGCTGTCACATGGATGCATTAGAAATCATACGATGATAAAAAGATATGCATTTTCAATGAAATTTTATGTCAAACACTCTTTAGAGAGCGATGCGGAATATCGTGCACCATCTGAGTGGCTTGCGAATAAATTATGATGCAAAATTTAAAAGCAATCCCGAGGGATAGGGAGCGAGAGCGCAAAAGATCCGTGTCATTTCCGAGTTATTTTCACACTCAAAATATCATCATCAATATTCCTTTAGCAAACACTCGGTGAAGATTGCCACACACCGCACACTCGTGCACAAATCATACTACAAATCATTCGTCGTCGTTGTCGTCTGACGCATTTTACCCTCCGAATTATTTATTATGATAATTTTATTATAATAATAATTCATGGATAAATGGGCGATATGATATGCGATACGGTGGAAAGAGTGCGTCGAGCCTGTCACACCGAAAACATTTCCAACAGCAACACAACCGAGAGAGAGAGAGAGAGAGAGAGAGAGAGAGAGAGAGAGAGAGAGAGAGAGAAACATAAATCTTGTGTGTTCAAATCAACGTCATTAAAGATTTGCACTTCCGCAATCAATCATCGTGATTCGGGCGGGCGCTCGATTCTTTGAATCCAAAACGATAGATGCTATAGACCTACATGCAATTACATGCGTCAACTTAGAGCAATCACTCTCTTTCTTGCTATCTTGCTGCGAGAGCATGTACACAAAGACCATTTAACACCAGCCGAACACAATGCACACTTTGACCCCATTGCCATTACCATTGCCATCAATAACAACGCAGCCAACTATCCATCTGTGTTTGTGTCAAGCGAGAGAGCGAATGAGCAAGAGAGCAAGAGAACAATGAAACGACGTTCACACTGACAGAGCTGTCACTTATTTTGTTACAAGTATAAATTGTATGGCCATCATTTAAGCTTAACATAGTTGATGGTATTTTATGAGTGACGTGTAGCTCAGCCACATACCACACGCACACACGTACAAACACCCGAAACCTTCAATGGCATTGGCAGCAATGAATCTTTTTCACTTTGACATATTTGTTGCTGTGTGTGTGTGTCGATGTAATCGATATGCATCTGAAGGCACACCAATTACTTTGCCGAAGATTATTATGAATATGCCGGCCGCATCAAATGGGGATTTTCACATGATGGCCAGCCCGATTAGCTCATGTTTTACCAACCATTCAACTAGATTAGACTGTCTTCTGCTTTTCTCTCTCTCTCTCTCTCTCTCACAGCGAAAAATAAACCAACGAAAAAGTCATACAGATTTGTGGCCTGTGTGTCGAATGTGGTGAGTTTATAAGTTATTATTGGCCATTTTTCTTTTGTCGATGTTTTCGTGTGGGCGCTCCATCGCAAAATAAATGACGATGAAATGATGATGATGGTGCGTTAAATTAGACTGATTACCAAAGCATTATTTTCTATCGCATTACTTATCGAATTCGATTGCAAATGTGACGAAGTAGAAACAAATATGCACGACGCTCCGTAGCGTGTACCTTGATTTTGATACGCTTCGCGATTGATCTCTCTGTTTCAATGTACAAGATGGTTTTATCGACACGATAAATTGCTTCAGGGATTTCTTCATCTTCAATTTAAATAATCCCTGTTTTACTTACATTGTTTCGTGCGATTTCGATTGAAGTTTTCTTGATTTGGTTTCGAATTTTGTTTTTTCCATGATTTTATTTTCATCTAAAATGATATGTCTCGATATCGTTTGTTCTTTGCAACTCTTTCACTAGTTCCAATCTTCAGCAATCCTTTTTCTCTTTTCATTTTTCATTTTTTTCCATTTTTTGCTTTATTCCCATTTTCATCAGAATATGACGCTATCCTATCGCAAGAGAAGGATACAGCGATTTCCCCCCGGGCAACTTGCAAATAAATCATCGTGATCGTCGGTAAGCGCAGCGAGCCAAAGAGAAAAGAAGTTGTAATAAATTCATGTTGTGTTGATGTGTGTGACTAATTTTTAACTGATGAGCGCTGTCGATAAATGCATTTTTTGCCATGGGCTGCCATTATGCATGAAAAATAATGAAAAAAAAGGTTTATGATTGTGCAGAAAACGGATATATCATTAATAATTTCATCGGTACGTCAGAGGTTGTGCCGAAAGCTGCACCAAGACAAATGCGCACACGCACACGCACACGAAAGGAATTAGAAAGTGGCAACAAGCGGTTGTTAGCACACACTTGAAAGCGGTGCACAACAGGAAATAATGATGATTTCGTCCAATTTCATGTTGAACAGGATAAGCCGCATATCGACGACGACCGATCAAGAAGATGACTTGCTTGACTGTGACAGCCAAGTGAAAACAACGGCAATCATAGAACGGAAAGTAGTTCCTTCTTCTTGACGTGTGTATGCGGACGAAAATGTGTGAAAGCAGAAAACCATCAAATGGTCACGTCATGTTATGTCATTACATTGAATGGATGAATTTTGTAGTCGATTTTTTATGCTCGATTTTTTTTTCCTTTCTCTCTACTTATTTCTTTTTCTCCATAGCGCAGTTCGTTCGCATTATCTTTTCCACGTTTTCACAACAAATAACTTACCCTCAGTAAATTAATGACTGCCGGCGTCAGAAGATTGATTGAGTTTTTGTTGCTTTGGATATATGATAAATTGTTCGCATCATGCAATCAATGTGCACAATACACTCATTCATTCTCGCTCACACGCATAAATCAGTCCATAGACACAAAACGCATACCAAAATGAATATATTCCTTTTCAAGCGATGAGTATTTTTCATTTTTCAATCGTCCGTTTTTCTTGGTTGGAACGAAGCGAGAAAAAAACACAGTCTAAGGTTCTATCGGCTAATCAACCGAAAAGAACGCGATCGACTTGTTTGTGTATGCAGATGAAAGCAAAACAATGGTGACGTTTCGTTTTTTTTTTGTTCGATCCTTCTCCTGTAAACGTCAGGATATTTCAAGCCGATTCAATGGCAACGAAATCTTTTGAACAAACAAATCAAATTTAAAACGCGCAAAGAGTAAAGGAGAAAGAGAGATATGACTTGATAATCGGTTGCTCGAAGTTGATTGAAGCCAAGAGTGATGGGTGTGTGTAGAAAAGCTTGGCGTTTGGTTTTTGTGGTCGATGCTGGCGTCAACACGGATTATTAATTATTCAGGGATTATTTCAGCGTTTTTTTTCTCTCTCTCTCGACTTTTTTCGTCCACGTCATCGTCATCATTACAAATATTTTCTGTTTTTTTTTCAACCTCTTTTCGCTTTTATTCAAATTTAATGTTCCGATTTGTATTTCAAACACATTCGTGTGTTTGAACGAAACTGAAGGGATCATACCACTCAAGTGAACAAAACCCACCACAGACTGAAGACGAAGTAGAGGCAAAAATATCGAAAAATATTATGATTGAAATGAATAATGACTTTTCATTCGTTTATTGATTAATGCGTGCTCAATCTATTATCGGCGTATCATGTTTGGCTTGAGCTTCTTAGGGAAGTGAGCAAGCGGTTAGTTCGTTCGTTTATTCAACGGAATTAATGTCTTTACGATGATGGATCGAAATGTATGAGCGAGAGCCGTTCATAAATTGACTTTCAATAGCTCAGCAGCTGTCCAGATTTTTGGTTGCGTAAGTGTGCGATTGCATGTCATGCTCATTGGAAATCACCACGGTGGTGCCAAAATTCTTCACGCAAAGTGGATTCGTGGCGTGGTTTTTCGTGTTTTTCTTTCTTTATTCCTCCGTCGTTTCTAACGAATATCACGATTTGGTTCGGTGTCTAACAATTCAATTTCAATCAAACGGAAATACGAGCTTAGCCCAAGAAAAAACTAACTTGAAACTCGGTAATTAAATCGCCATTAAATGATTTGAAGAAAAAAAAAACACGACAAATGAATCATTTTCATCAATTTTCTTCTTTTCATTGCTACGGCCATCAATCAATTGAAGGTTTTGGTTGAAATGGTATGAATTATAACGAATTAGATTGAGTAATGTAGACGCCAAACACATACACAAATCGTTTGGCGGCACCGTGCTTCAGACAAAAGATATCACGCTCTTCGACCGATTTTTTCTTCTTCTCCTTATCAAACGTAATAAATTAATGCTGCTCAACACCAAATCAATCATTAGCCCAGAGTCTTTCGGTTGTGTTCAATAAACGACGTGATTTTCTTCGTCTATTCATTTCAATAGCGGACACGCTGATTGAATCAAGTGGAATAATGAAACGAATGGGGAAAAAAAATCAAAAGAAACAGAAAATGAACGCTTGTCACCGCCATTATCTCATTCAACAATCGTAACAAAATATGTAAATTATGTACGCACAATTTGGTGTCAAAGCCGACAATTAATTAATTAAAGACAAAGCGAACGGCGGCAATAACGACAACAACATCAACCAAACAGCAGCAGCGGTGACGACGGCGACGTCGGCGGCAATTCAAAGAGCAACCACGAGAAATCAAAAGAGATTTGCTGGCCATTAGACGAGGGAAAGAGATTGAAGGAGAGAGAGAGAGAGCAAAGTGGATATCGCCATCGTCAAAGGCCATTTAAGCGTCAATTTATGTGCAGTTCCTCATATGCCCGGGCGCATTTGCGATGATATTAATTCGAACAGCGTGTCACATATGTAAGACAGTTTATGCGTTTCGGTTTTTTTTCTCTCTCTCTCTCTCTTCTTTTTTAATCTTCTCGCTCCTTTATGTTGTTATGGTTGGCACACGGCGTCTCCTTTACCAAACTGTCGCTGCTCAATATCCACAGAGATAAAATGTCTTAGCCATTAAAAAGATATACGATCTGAAAATGGAAAATTGAGTTGCACCGAGCAACGATTAAAAGCAAGCTCGTATCATAATATCACACATTTCGACCGCAATATAGACACAGAACCAAACGCAAACACACACGAACACCACAGGAGCATAATGGCCTCGTTTGTTGTGAGTGTATTTTGTGTGAGAACCGAAGGCGAACAGGAACAGAAAAAAACGCACACATCAAGAGCACGTTAAACGAATGAGAGGACTATTAGTCGACATCGGGTATTATTTCGGAATGGAACAAGTCGTTTGGTTCGGATATATGGATTAAATGGTTTTGCTGTGGCGGTGTGTGGTGCATGTGTATTTGATATTTTTCGTGCGTGAATCGGATGCAAAGACCTGTCTCATTCACAAACGCTTTTAATGGGCTCTCACAGTCGCTTCCCCCTCCTCTCTCTCTCTCTCTCTCTCTCTCTCTCTCTCTCTCTGCTGATCGTTACCTTCTATTTTACGTGCAACTCTAACTGAAAATGAAATCTGCCGGCGACAATAGTGTTGCTGTGGCAATCCATGAAATGAGCTCGTGACTCTTCATGTGCTCGCATCACCTTCTTCCATTCCAAATGCACTCATCGGCTGTTGTGAGTGTGTGTGTGTGTGTGTGCGACGGTCGCTGTTCGGCTTGCACACGGCGTCAAAGGAATCGTTTTTTTAATAAACAAAATGAATTTATGTTATTGCACTGGTGCTATGGTGACGAAGTCGACGACGACGATGACAACGGTTGCTCCGGTAATCGACAGTCCGCACCGAAATTGCATCTGATAATCTCAAACGTATGCTAAATACCCCATTTGTATTCGGTCGATTAAATATAAAAACTATTTAATGTCTATGAAAAGATAATTACACTCACAAATAAATTAACTTAATTCAAATAAATTGAACGGCATTCAAAATGAAAGGAACGCATACGCAACCGTGTGCATGATATTATTGTGGATTTGCTTTTGGTTTGCCATATCGTCCGGTGGCGGTGGGGATTTTTGTCAACGCTCCTTTTAATTAATTTGAAACGTTTTATTTATATTTTCGATTCTGGTTAGAGAATCAGTGTGTTGGGAATGCACATTGGAAATTTATTCGTTGACTAAAGTCACATGAACCCAATTAATGTCATCGTTTGTTCTAAATCACATCCCATTGATTACATACGCAGAACGCCGAGCACAGCACAATCTCAGGGCACATTGTTATTGAAAGCAGTGCCAGCAATTTTTCACATCAAATACTACTTCGGAATCGAGTGTAAATTTTTCATTTTGTTTTGTGGCCAAATGTTTCATTCATAAGTCATCCATATTTTACTTTAGGTTGGATGTGTGTTTTTTCGTGTGCCTGTGTGGCAGTGTGCTCCAGTGAGATTTAAAGCCATGTTATCCGCCATGGAATCGTTGATATAAATTGCGGCAATGGAGAATGAAAGCTTTTTGGTCATAAAATATCATTTCATTGCGAATGCTCGGTGTGTCACATGCAAAATTTACAGTTTCTGCTTGTTCGCTCTCTCTCTCTGCTCGCACAGAGCTGTGCTGATCTGAACTGCTAAAGCTGGTTTGAAGCTTCGAATTGCAACGCATTTGTTCAATGCCAAAATGCGAATGTCGGTGGCAGAGGGATGGCAGAAAATAATAATTTTCAACATACAGCTGTCATCGTACAGTTGAAAAGCACTATGTGCAACAAAATATTGTCACACGAATTGAAAAGCAAACGAACTGCTTCGGAGTGGAAAACGGTTGCCCACACACATACACAAACACCGATCTGTCAGTGCTGATTCGGAAAGTGGTTGGTAAAAGGAGCAAAGGAACGTGAGAGTGATCGAGACAAGAGAAATGAGATTGAGTGGGAGAGCAACATTGAGAGAGCAAAAGACCAAGGGAACGAAAAAGACAGAGAGTGCGAGTACGAGAGAGAAAGCAAAACGTATGGAATGAAATCGGAAGAGCGTATTGCATTTTCGGCTACCGAAATATATATGATGCTGATTTCCCGTGGAAACTATGTATAACCTCTTTTTTATGGTCGTTTGCGAGTAAACGATGGCTGCTGTTAACGGGTGCTGCTCGTAAAAGGTAGAACCCTCTCAAGTGCATGTTGCCATTGGTGAACAGCAATGTTTAGCGTTGGTACGAATAAGAAGCAACAATGACAATGACAGCGAGAAATGAAATGAAACGAACAAAAATGAACGAACGAACGAATATCACATAAAATACATTGTTCATAATTTTATTGTGATATCCATGGATTTCTCGTGTCATTTTATGTGGCCGGTGCCAGAGTCGCATTCACCAGTAGCACCAGCAGTGTGTGTGTTTGGCGCACCGAATAGCAGAAGAGCACAAGTTGAAAAAAAAATATAAATGTGTCCATGTATCACATGGGATAACATTGTTTCGCCTTTTTTCCTGTTCATATTTAATGGACGTAGAGCATGTATCAGAATCAGCATCATCAGCAACTAAACTGTGTATTGCCGAGCACATTGTCAACCTCAGAACATAGTACCTCTCGCTTCTATGCACTCTCCGCATGCTGTCTCCCGTTCGCTCGTGTGTGTGTGAATGTGGAGATGTGTATTTGCTGTATCCGAAAGCGATTCATTTTACTTTCAGCAAGCGACTACCGATGTCACATCGCGTTTAATGCACAATACTGATGCTGGTGCTGCTACCGAGTTGAAAAGATCTCGTTTGCGAAATTGCCTTGAATGTATAAAATGAAATTTATTCGCGTCAGGCTAGTGACATACACACACACACACACACACACAGTGGCGGAACAGAAGAAGAAGAAGAGAAAAACATGAAAACAGCGACGAATATTCGAAGACGAAGAGAGAATTTGTGCCGGAAAATCATCAACGATGGCTTGGCACAGAGCGAACACAAAATGTTAACCGGTGAATGATATACAGTTCAGTGGTTGAGCATTTGTCAACGTGCGCAGCAGGCCCTTTTTCGGTATGTGTGTTTGTACTTTCATGAAGCGGAAAAAAATGTATATATTCGCGAGACATTCTGTTCTTTCCTTTGACGCTGCTGCTGCTGCTGCTGCTGCTGCTGCTGCTGCTTTTTGGTACAAATGGAAATTTATTTCCGCATACACACAGCGACTCTCTCTCTCGCGCTCGCCCAAAACCAGACATGCACGTACAATTGAAACGAACTGAACCAGCCCAATGCATGAAATATATTTCCAAAATGTGCTGTGATAATTCAAAGCTGTGATAAATGTCTGAACGCTGTGAATATTTCATATTGAATTTGATTTATTCGTATACATACGCTGTGTTCCTTGTCTCGTTCTCTCTCTCTCTTTCTCCCTCGCGCGCTTGGCCCGAATTTCGTCTGCACATTGCGGTGTATTTGCAATGGCTTGTTTTATTAACTATATCTGCACTTACCCGCACAACGCATTTTTTTTGTTCGTGGTCGATTCATACGTTGTGTTTCTTTTTCCTCTCTACACTAGCTCGAGCTATATATATATAGAGAATGATCATTCCCCTTGATCCAATGTCAGTTGCCGTTCAATATATCAATAAATGCAAATGTGAGCGAGAAAAAGAAACACGTATCGAAAATCCCTTTTCTTAAAGTCAAAGTGAAATCTGCAGTTGGGAAGAACACGTTGCTCGCGCTGCAAATCATCGAGAGACACACAGAACGTTCGAAAAGAGAAATAAAATAGAAAAGGGAAGCATAGTGTGATGAAACTGAATGCACAAACGCTCACAAACACACACGCAACATTATTTATTGCCGTTGAACTATCAGGAAATTGCAATACGCAAATTTAAATATAAATTTCGAGTCAGAGAGTCAGTGCGGTGAATTTATATGCATGCGGCGACATCAAGTGAAGGCAAACGCGTGCCCAGCGCACAATTGTAAGAACAACGAAAATCACCAGAAGATGATCGCACCGAGCGACTTTCTCAGTCAACGAAAAATCGAAGCAAGGAAAAGAACGATTTAACTTTTTAAAGTTGCTCGAGTTTAGACGGTCGCGTATGGCATCACATTAACACGATGCCGAAAAAGTTTGTCCGTTTTGGGCAAAAATCGCTTGCCAGAACGAACAAAGAATCCAAACGAAAGGGAATTTAGAATAAATAATGTATTTTCATTTGCTTTTCTTTCGCTTTGCTCGGTCGACATTGCATTTTTATGATGGCATTTTTTCGCTCTCTCTCTCTCTCTCTCTCTCTCTCTCTCTCTCTCACTCAGATATTTGAATTGCTGCTTCGAGTATAAAGTAGAGATCAATTCTTGTTTGCAATCCTAGCTACCATGGCAGTGTGTATGCATGTTTGGTGCCATATTGGATGTGCACGTTTTCAGTTTTAGAAGTGAAAAACCATTTGGCAGCACGGAAAATTTATTGTGCGATACAATCATACACGGAATTTCAAGTCATTTGTCTTGTTGCCACGGCTAGAGCGCGCACGTTCTAGCACTAAACGCACAAACAATCAAATGCCAACAAACACCAACACGAAAGACCGAGCGGGAGCGAGAGAGAGAGAGAGAGAGAGAGAGAGAGAGAGAGAGAGAGAGAGAG
>NW_022595248.1:1504519-1551583 GCF_009176505.1 Sitodiplosis mosellana | reverse complement strand
AGAGAGAGAGAGAGAGAGAGAGAGAGAGAGAGAGAGAGAGAGAGAGAAAAGAGAAAAGATAATGCAGCAAGTGAGAAGACAAATGCAGCCGCCACCAGCATTGCACATTGCACTCTTGCCGAGATGGAAAAGTGTGTGTGTGTTCGTACTCGAGAAAACTTTTCAACTCTGACCATTGCCGCTCTCTTCGCATCGCATAAATCACCGCCAGCAAAATGGAAACGCCAAAAAGCTGCAAACTATAACATTTTTACGCGAAAATTAAAACGATGATAAGGATCCACACGATTTTCTGCTGTGCACAGCACAAAAACTCATAATAAATTGGCGGCCAAGGCGAAATTAAGTTTGTTCGCTTGCACTTCGAGATGGTGGTCATAATTCAACCAAGATTTTCGTTTACTTTTTGATTCAAGCGCGTTTTTTTTTCTTCCTCCGTTGGACAGCAGCTCCATCCGCACGAATGAGAGAGAGAGAGAGAGAGAGCCATAGAAGAAAGAACAAGAAGGGAAAAAATGCACAGCACACAGCTAACACATACAATTACTAGGGCGAAAGAGATAGAGTTGCAAAAATATTATCTACTTTGATTTAATGTTTTGAAAAGCGCAATTGATACTATGTTGATAGCATTTTTCCAACCAACAATTCTTTCTCCGCGTATTTGCAAGGGAAAACAGTGAATTCCGCATTCAAAAGGTTAACTGCTTGCTAAGATTTACACATTTCCATATATTTTCATCACGATGACCGAGTTTGAGCGTTTTGTTTGCACAAGAACCTTTCGACGAACCCAACAGATCAAAGGTGGACGCTTACGCGCATTTATTTTCCAGCTAAGATGTTAGAATGCGAAATTCGGAATTGCAGGATGAGAAAATGGATTTGGTCAGTACAAAAAATATTGTTGTGTTTGAAAAAATACTTTTTCGATTATTGGGCAATTGAAACTAGGCAATTTTTCTCTCTTCGAACGAAATCGGAAAGTGCTCATATAAGTGAATTCAATGCCACTTTGGATATTCGTAATCTCAAAATTAATGTTCTGACCAATTGTGAAATGCAAATCTCCTTTAAATTTCATTTAAATTAATAAAACTTCTTTCTGAAGCCAAAAAATGTCCATTGCCCAACTTCATATTCTCAGCCTCGATCAAAATGAGCCAAAACAGAAGAAAAGACCCGACGTTGTCATTTGAAAAAAAAGAAGAGTGCATGATCCTTGAACGGTCGTAGCGAAGAGCAACTTTGTATTCTTCTCTAAACGAATGGACACCATGAATTTCCAAAGATTCCATTTATATTGGAATGGAACGTAGTTTGAATAAATCTTGACTTGACTGCCATTCGATTTTAGATTGTATTTATGGGAGTGTGTTTTTTCACTGTAGCTATGTCCTCCTTGTTACATTTGTCCTTTCTCAAGTTGTGACTCACAACGTGTGAGAACGAGTTTAAAATAGTCATGAGAAATAGATGCTGGACAAAAATCGATTGAACAACCCAGAAAATTGCTAAAGATAGCCATATCATCTATTATTTAAACCAAAAAGATTCATGATTTTCAATTGGAATTCCGTTGAAATGCTTTAATCTGAAGTTGAATAATTAAACGACGTAAAGTAAGTGCCTTTTTCTCTAGATCTTTTTCGAATCCATTAAACAGGACATAAATTAGGCGGTAGGACTTAAACAAAGATGTGGTGTTAATATTCTCACTGGTCATTATCCTTGGAGAATTGACTTGGAATACACAAAATTCTCAAGCATTGACCAAAAGTAATCAATTCGAATTGAATGAGAAAGAAAGAAGAAGAATAAGCCGAGGAAAAGGAAGAATCACGAAAATTTACTGAATGAAATGACTCATTGAACATACATTTTCGGGCGTTCCTTTCTCGATTGATATCGAAGTAGGCCGTTTTTAATTGGCATGAAGTCGGATCAAAGGATGACATCCCGACATTTGTCTTATCACAGCAATCAAATAAAGTTAAAAGGATTCAAAGGTGAAATAAAATTCTTTCTATTTGATTAGGTCTAAAAAAAATCATCGAGATTGTAAACATGAAGTGTTTATATATATATCGAGACGTAATTAAATCTGTTCTACGTGATTAGATTGATTTAAAATGGAAATGAAATGATCGAAATTGAGTGCGTTGTCTCACGAAAGTTGATAATATTGGTCACATTCAGCAATCAGTGGGAAACAACGGAATTAATCAATGTCTGACCGACACCAATAACATTCATTACATTCGTATACTGAGTAAAACATTTGACACATAAAATTTATGGTAGTGTATTTGCGCTGATAAAATCAGAGGGTGACCAAAGACATTTCTCAAGTGAATCACCTCGAAAGTATTTACATTTTAAAATGTTACAAATTTTTTTTCGAGAAGAGAAAACAACAGCCCAGTCTATGATTATTCTCTTATTTTCGGCAAGAAGAAAAGAGGGCCACGCAATGAATGATCAAAAAAAAAATCGGTTTGTTATTCTTTTGTCTTTGTTTCGGTCGTTATTTAAATGATAACAGCCGAATAAACGTACGCGTGTATCCTTTTCAAATTCGGAGCATGTTGACAGAAGAAATCTGCTTGATGGACAGTTGAATCGATAGCACTAAATCTGAATCGTTGACATTTTTGCGTTTGTTTGGCTGTGCGTGTGTGATGTCGGTGCGGGTTTTTGATGTGCAAAAATTGTCGAATATTATTTTAATAAATTACGAATCGCCGCACTCACGATTCATTCGTATCGGTTCTCTTTTGCGTTGTGCGCGATTCGAGAATATGTCGACCAAAAGGAATCGTTGTTGTTGGTTTCTGTTTTTTCTTCAATGAAATTTAATAGCCTTTTTTTCTCGTTTATCGAATTTTAGCTGGTTTTCATTCGATCAAATTCGGTTGATGGATTGACTTGACATGTAAGCAAGCGACTACTTGAATTCCGCATCTGAATCCTTTTTTTTTTTTCATCTTCTGATCTTGAGGTAAAAAAACCCATTGAAATTTTTTTGCTTTTACATTGCCTTCATCAAAATCGGTGGGCCAAAAATGATGCTGATGTCAGTTGATTTTGTGGTTCCTTTCAAGATATCGATAAATAAAAGCGCTTTTTTCGGTTGATAAAAATTTTATTGACAGTTGATTGGCAATCGAATAAGGCTTCGAATCGAGAAAACGACGACGATTGTTTTTAAATTTGGCTTTTATCTTTTGAGCATTTGCCGCCACGCATTTAAAATATCGACCAACAGCTACTTGAAATTTAAATTAACATGACCGCGCACACACTTGACTGATGAAATCTGTGTTTGTCCCGTCCGACGAACTAAAAGCATTTTGCAAACGAATCTATTTAGTTTAAACTATTCAACTATTTTATCTTCTTTATACAGTATTAAATCAATAAGTCGTTAGCCCGATCACTTTTAGCTACTGGTGTCCAGAGTGAAAAAAGTGTGTCCATTAGCAGCTGTCTGAAGTGAAATTTCCATAAAAAAATGACTCAATAAATTTTCAGAAAATGAATGTTTGAATGATCAAAGTGCGCGCTGTCCATTAGAATATCACATTTTTATTTATGTGTAGCTAGATGCCAACTTTGGGAATGTTGACATAAAACAAAAAATGTCCAAACTATTCGTAAGACAAAAGCGCAAATACCAAACACTGATAACATTAATTGAATAGAGACATTAAAAAGCCATCGTGATGTTCATATAATTTGAATATTTCCATTAGTTCCAAAGAAATGATGCCGTTGTGGTTGCGATTGATACTGTCGAGATGAAGAAGGCAGCAAAAAAATTGCTTCATAAATTATTGAATTGATGATGATGAGAGTAGCGAAACAAAAAAAAACAATCCGCGCTGAATTCATTGCGGCGTGTAAATTAATTAACTGTTAATTAATTCATGTGATTTCATTCGCTTCGACAATAATTTATGTTGTGCATTCGTCGATTCTGCGTTCTGCTTGTGTTTTTTGCCTCTCTTTTTAAAGGCCAACTGATAAATGTGCGGAATAAATTTATGTCTGACAGTTGAGGCGAGCGAGCGAGCGAGCAAGAGAGCGAGTGAACGTGTTAGCGAACAAGAGTCGCTCTCAAGGAGAGGAAGGGAGAAAGAGCAAACAAACGAGCGAGAGAAGAGGGAAAGAGAGTGAGTTTGGCTTTTTCTGATGCGCGCTGAAGGTATTTCAGTGCTGGCAATTTGAGCTATCACTGACGAATAAAAAGTGACTTGTGTAAAACACGTTGTTCGCCTGAATTATACAGCCGATATTAAGTCGTTAAAATGTCAATTTGCCTTTTATAGCTCGAACACGGTTCGATACATGAACCGGCCATATTGAGAAAATGAAATTGGTGTGCGCGCGGTCAAGAATGGCTCATTCAAGAAAATGCGAGCCGCTAACCATGAGATTGCACCGGTGCGCAAAATTGTACGTACAAAATGTGTGTGTGTGCAAAATCCACCATGAAAGATCAATGGACACAGAAAGGAGGAATCGAGCTCTCTCTCTCTCCCATGCAAACCACAGAACCAGTTCATTAAAATTATAAATTCGCATTAATCGCATAAATATTGTTTTCGTTGTTGTGCGCATTCGGTGTGTGTGTTTTTATATTTTTGCCGTCTCTTCCTCTCTTTGTCTCTCCGGTGTGCCGGCTCATTCGAATGTCACGCCGTTCCGAGTGCACGGAAAGTCGAGTGATAAATAAGATAACACACGTTCGGAAACCAATTCGCACTGTTGATAACAAATGTGTGGTAATTTAAAATTGCAGAACACACCTCATCCAATTAATCCGTGGTTTTTTGCGGCAGCACAACGCTCTGATGCTGCGCGCATACACACACATACTTTTTTGCCTCTTCTGTCCCATTCGCCGAATGGCAATGATTATCAATCGACGATGCCCCGAACGAAAATGTGTGAATCGAGAAATTGATTCTTGATTACGGGGTTTAAAATGCAACCGAATGGAAAATGGCACGATGAATAAATGAATGTATACAACGGGCGCAAGAGGGGAAAAAAAGCGTTTTCGCTGCAGAATCGCGTTTTGAATGTGGGCAGACAAAAGGTATTTCGATCTCTCGTCGACTCTCGCAGTATTTTATTACGCAATTAATGATCATGCATTGTTAAAATCATGTATATATTTCGTTTCGGCCAGTTTATTTATGTTCTCTTTTTTTATGGTAAAAATTATCACTGATTTTGCCCGTTGGCCATTTCGTCATTTTTTTCTCTCTTGCTTTTTTTTTGCTTTGTTTCATTGGAAACTTTTTTTCCCGTTTGGGATTATTTATTTGGCCAGTTGGTTAGTGTCTGTGAAAAAAAACACCATACAGACGCGCTGCAGAATCACATTTCGGATTACAAATGTGGTAGAAAGTTTTAAATGAAATCAATAATAATTTATCATTTCAACCTCGGTCGACTTTTTCTGTACGTTTTAATAAATTTTGTCGGCGTATCCGTCCTGTGTGTGTGTGTGCTTCGCTCTTTCTCTCTCTTTCTCCTTTTCGAGCTGGTGTTTGGTTGGGCTGTTTTAGGCGCAAATATGTTAATAGTTCATATATATTTTTTCCGTTGTTTGTCCCTGTCGAGCAACCGACCGATTGCGCACTTATTCTCATTCACTCGCACGCTCACCCAAATTCGGTTGTTTCAACAAGCAAGCTGTTACTGAGCTTAAAAAACGCTTATTGATAATTCATTTAAAACATTATGCTGATTGAACGATAAATTTTGTAATAAATTTTCAGAAAAATATTGCCGTGTCATAAATCAAGTCGGTGTCGGAGCAAGCTCGCTCATTCGGTTGCTCGCTCGTTTGCTCGCGCGCACGTACGCTCACGGAGCCAAGCACTGGAATTTGAAATTTGTCGAGTGTGCTCGTTGTTCGTTCCAATGGCAAAGCATGAGCTGAGAATGTGCGTGATAATAATTTATTAAATTGGTTACGAGAGACGAGTTTTTTTTTCTTTTTCTCTCGCTCTCTCTCACTTCGCGTCGATGTCGCGCTGGGTTTTGGTTCGAAGTGTGGTTGGTTTTGGTAGAATTTTTTAGGAACCGAAACGCATTGACATATTTGGTAAGCCAAAAAAACACACACCGAAATGAAAGTGGCTTATTTAGTGACAACATAAATTGTGTTAAGGGTTAAATTTTGCCAACTTTTCGGTCAGCACACAGTTGAAGAGTGGCAAAAGGTCAACACATTAAAATTACATTTCAACTTGGCATTCCGCAGCTAATTGCTGTGAATATAAATGACAGATTTCGTTGTTATATGTCGGGCCCACCGCACAATTGAATTGAAATTGTTTTTATGTTGTTGATGTTGTTGTTGTCAACGACATGCACAATAACACCGGCTACCCGGATTCGTTTCGATTCGCGGTGGTCAACCGAAGACTTTCGCACTGCTCTAGCTCTTTGACTTTATCCCTCCGCCTCCACCTGCTAGCCACCGCACACTGGTTGGCACGCTGGCTTTCACACTCTTTCTCTCGCGCGCTCTTCGCATTTGCCACCGCACTGGAATGTCGAGTGTTAATTAGCTCACAAAATATGCTTACGCTGTTAATCGAAATATCAAATTAGATGTCGTGTTTAGTGTCAATAAATCAGCGTGCACACAAAGCGTATGAATATTACCACGATACGGTTGCGTTTTTTTTTCTTCGCTCTTCTCTCTCTCTCCATCGGTCGTTGTAACTAATTCTGTAATAATAATATTATATTTAGCTACTCTTGCTTTTGTTGCCTTCGTATCGCTCATAACACTTGCAACTAGTATACGTATATTTCTTTTTTTTTGTATTCTTTTAATTTGGAATCGGTGGCATTTATATACCTCCAGTGTAATCACAATTTTACGGCCACGTCGCGCATTGATTACGACTTTGTGCGCGCGAGCGATCACAAAAGCCAAATCCAAGGGAAACGAATTTGTATAGAGTGAAAATTAAAAAAAAATTGTGTGGGCCGCAAATTAATTCAAATGCAAATAAAAGCGCTCATAAAAATATGCGCGCGGCGGTTACTAAACAAGTTTGAGAATATAACTCTGGCTGCTGCTGCTTTTTACCGCTATATTTTTTCTCTCGCATTTTCTTTTTTTTTTAATATCGCTTTTTATTATACATTTATAAGTGAACATTAATTTCTTCGATGCATGCATCGAATGCGCTGCATTGCTGCTGCTGCTGCGGCTTCTGCATCACTTTAGCATATTTTTCTTTCTAATTAAACTCATAATAATTATGATAATACCATAAAATTGAGCGCATAAAAATATAATATCGTCGAACGTGAATATTATTATTATTATAATCAACATTCAACAGCGTCACATTTGTTCTCCCATTCTTTTCTCCGTGGTGCTGGTTGAAAAATGGGCATTTTCTCGCGTAAGCAGCAAGTGAGAATGATTTTGTGTGCACACCGTGTGATGATGGAAATGAAGTACTATGCAAAAATTCGACGGTACCAGCCGGCTAGTGTGTGTGTGTGTGTGTGTGTGTGTGTTGTGCGCGCAATTTATGTGCAACGATATAAAGTTGCTTTTATTTATCGGAAATTATTGCCTGAAATAATCTTGCTTGAATATTGTCCGATTATAATTTACAATGTAAATTTGACATTATGTACGGCGCTGCCTAAAAATGGTATTAAAATCGAAGAAAAAATTCCGAAAAAACATAAAAAATCATCCGAAAAGGAAAAGAGGGAGAAAAATTCATCAGCGTAGCCGTTGAGAAAAAAAATTTATGAACATTGTGGTGAAATGTTGAAAGTTTATCCGCGGGCAATATTGGCATGTTTGCTTGTAATCAAGCATCTGGTTTTCTGTTCGATCGCAATTTTTTTTATTATATATCGATGCATGCGATTCACATGCAATTTGTACGTATCGATGCATGGTGCGACGCTGATGATGAAGAGAAACACGGTTAAAGATCAATTTTAATGCAGAAAAATCTGCATCGAGTAACTTTCTATTGTTCTAGGCCTGTGAAGAAGACGATAACGATGAAGAAAATGGGCTGCGGTTCAAGTTTTATATCGTGATTTTGGTTACTTGCCCGGTGTAATAAATACTTGAGTAAATCAAGACTGAAAATTTATTTGGCCAGCCAAAATGGTTTTGACCAAAAACCGATAATTGATGTTCCGATTAGATGTACACCGAGTATACACGTACATCAGCAGCAGCAACAGCAGAAATCGCCGCCACACGTTTCGATGTGTTCCGAAAGTTGTAAATATCTATCGGAAGAGCAACGATATAAAAGCCATAAATCACATCGAATCGAATTTAGGATTCACCCTCGAAGAAATAACTTATTTATTACGACAGCGCCCCAGCAACACACGCTCACACTGTCTCACACATCTCTCTTCGGGAAACGCAATGCGAATCGCACCAAATCCAAGCCAAGCCAAGCCCAAACCAACCGACGCATTTCGGTAATATTTGGTTTCTGGTAACAAGCAAGTGATTTCCTGTGATAAATTATCCAGTTTTTCTATTTCATTAAACGTTTCCTAAATGAAACCGTCTGCCTGCCAGCATTATATCGGTTTCGCATCTGTGAAACTTGGCATTTGGCGAAAATCACCCCAAGACACAGTATACACAATTCTCATTCGAACACGGTTCGATGTGCATCATGAACGAGAAGCAACTGTCATTGCGGTCGAATTGAATATCTAGCAGCGAAAACTTCGAACAATCGATGTAAAAATAGTCGTATATTTATAATGGCAATAAGTAGTTAGTAGATGTAGCAAAGTTCGATTGCGATATACGATAAAAGTGCTGTCAACCAGGCGACAAAAAATAATGGATGGAGTCGTAAACAGTTTTTCGGTTAGTCGCTTGTAGTTCGTCGTCTGCATGCGAACGTTTGATTTGTGTGGCTCGGGGGCAATCGTTCTTTATTCATTAGTCGAAAAAGCATTTTGTAGCCAGTTTTACATATTTGAACGCCTCTGCATTTCAAATGGGTTTGTTTTCTAAAGAAATGCTAGCAAAATGATCGGAAGAGAGAAAGAAAGAGGAAGAGATGGACCGAAAATAAAATGGTATTTTTTCAAATGTTCAATGAACTTGTAGCTTTGGGAATTTACTTTATCGGCGAACCATCTCAATGATCTGCGAATCGCCGAAAGCCGTTTGGTATACTAGATTTGCCAAAGGAAATGATTGAGTCTGATAATTGCTTCCACTTCCACACTGATATATTGAGTGGCATCAGTCGCAGTACGCTCGCGCACGCGAATAAACCGGGAAATGGCAAAAGTGTCAAAATATAAAAGTAAATGATTAATTTCGTTCCGATTGATTTGCAGTTCGGTGCGATAACAGGCCGCCGAAACAAATTTACGTGAGACATATCAATTTGAAATCGCAATCGCAACAATAACACAAGTAGTCACTCTCTTATGATTGAATCGATTTGGCATTTGACTGTCTTGTTAGACAATCGCGGCACGATATACTTGTCGAGAAAGACAGAATTGAGTATGGCAAATCATATCGGCAACGGCAAACAGCAACAACAACACCGGATCGACACGAATGATACAGAACCCGAACAACAATAATCCAAAACTGACAGTGAATGACAGTAAGAAATTAATTTGCCAAACCGGTTGAAAAATAGAGTGCCTAGGCACTCTTTTGTGCTTTTTTACTGTATATTCGTACTGACTGCCTGAGCCGTTTCCTTTTGCCGCTTGCCTTCTTCTTTCTCCGATTTCAATTTCAATCAAAATGCAAAATACTGAAATAAAATCATTATTTTGTCGGCTGTCAAGATAGATTTTCAATTTTCACGTGATTTCACTGACTCAGTCGCTGTATACATTTGTCCGCTCTCTTTCGTCTTCGTTGAATTGCATGAAAAAATGAGACGAAAACGCAAAAAACATGTATATTCATTTCTGTTCCCATTTCCATCCAAGACATTATCATTGGAATATAATTTTTGTGGCTTCTCTCTCTCTCTCTCTCTCTCTCTCGCTATGACTCTGTCTGTTTTTTGTGCTGTTCATAATAATTTATTTGTTTGTGTTACTTATCATGTTCGCTTGATTCGGTTTTATCGACGATGTGTCAGATCAATCGAAGACGTAAAGAAGTTATTATTTTTCCGACATTTAACGGCATTGGCCGATATTCATTGTCACACGTAGCCACGATCAATAATAAAATAGAGAAACTTGTTCATTCCGATTTTTGCCATGATATGACTAAACTTAAACGACAAATTGTGTATCTTGTATCTCGTCGACGATGTGTACAAAGAATATGCAATAGAAGCACGGCGATCGAAACGAGTGTCATGCCTCCAATCGATATAGAAGAAAAAAAAACAGAAGAAAACGTAAAAACACGAAAACACTGACCACATCAACTCACAGCAGTCAAGAGAGAGAGAGATAGAGAGATATTGAGATTGAAGTATGAACTTAAGCAAGTGTGTAACCATAATCAATCATCCATCAATCATAATTCATTATAAATGAGTTTTATTTTTCTTTGACAATTTAATATTGAAAAAAAAGCGATTCGAATGAAGTAGAAAAAAGAATATGACAAAAAAGAGAAGAAAACGTCTATCAAATATGTTCGACGTTCCATGCACGCCGGGAACTGTGAATAATGTGTGTGTGTGTGCATGAGATAATGTCACATTGATAATGTATACTTTAGTCACATATTTTTGTGTATTGCCGTTTTTTTTCTGGTCGTTTCTCTCTCTATCTCCCTCTCTCCTTCTTTCTCCCTCTCTATTTCTCCATCTGTTAATATTATGCGGTTATGGTGCACGTTTCGGCTGTACGCGCTGCTGTTTCTGGCATTTTTGTCCCCATTTTTTTTCCATCTATTTCGCCTCTCTCGGTAATATGAATGTTTGTTGTCTTGTCTTGATTTATTAAAATACATTTCAATCGATAGATTTATGTCACTCGTTTATATTCAACTTGATTTGATAGAAGATGAAAATAGGAACGATTCTCTTCGCGTCATTGTCGTCATCTTCTCCTCATTCGGTTCGTTTTTGTTTCGGGCACTGTCGAAATGGATGAATAAATATGTCGAGCGTTTTAATGGAAAGTATCAATTTGAGCAACCTGAGCGCTCAGTGGGTAATACAAGACAAGACAACCGACAGAAGAAGATAAAA
This sequence comes from Sitodiplosis mosellana, assembly GCF_009176505.1. NCBI lineage: Eukaryota > Metazoa > Arthropoda > Insecta > Diptera > Cecidomyiidae > Sitodiplosis > Sitodiplosis mosellana. The sequence continues at coordinate 1,540,355 of NW_022595248.1, read as the reverse complement.
AAAACTGCATCTGATTTGTGGTTTTCGACTCATTTTCAATTCTTTTTCTAGCAACCGACAACTTACTTTCAAAAATGTCAATTTCGATTTTTTGATCGATCCTTCATTTTGTGTGTTTTTTTGTTGTTGTCTTTTCTTCTTTTTCTGTCTTTTTTTTTCTGGAGGAAAAGAGGAGGGTTTCCGCACTGTTCTGCGTTCAATCGGTTATGTTTGTTTCCGACCGACACAGCCCCGAACCTTGCCAAAAACAATATCAAAGTTAAATGAAATTTCTTTTCTGCTAACTATGGCCAACGACATAAATATTTATGACAAAGCGGAAAAAACAAATAAAATGCCTGTGCTCATTGCTCACACAACAAACAATTCTGGCAATTTTCTTGTACTCGCCTCAGTTCACATTCTTACTCTGCTGTTACTGGCTGCTGCTGTTGCTATATTGCTAAGGAGGAAGAAAGTAAAATTTATGAGCGCACATATTGTGTGTTGCGTTGTTCTTTTTTATAATTTTTATAGTGCAATATAAATAAATAAAATGCTCATCATAAATAAGAGCAAGTAAGTAAAGCAAAACCGGCAAAGTAAGAATAGCAAATGTGTATGTGTGTATGTGTGTGCAGCACGTCTGCATAAAATAGTCATCATAAAGAGCCCCGAAAACTAAATAGATATGGAGAGAAAGAGCTAAGAAATGCCGAAAGTATGTTGCGTACGAGCAAAGTACAAACACACACACAAACACATACCAAGCATGAACGGCACTAAGAAGTTTCGTTGGCGAAGAAGAAAAATAATTTACGAACGTTGGTTTTATAGTTCTTTTCCACTTTGTGCAAGCGTCGCCATTTTTTCATCGCTTCGTTTCGCAGCTCTGGTTTTTGTCAATGCAGCACGAGAACACTGTGGGCGAAAGTAGATGCGCTTGTTTCTATCGCATAATCGTTTGTAAAACACAGAGAAGACGTAGTAATTCGGTTACAGTTTACTCTCTCTCTCTCTCTCTCTGTGTGTGTGTGTCTCGCAGTCGGTGCAGCTTGCGATGCATGTGTGTTGAACATTGCATAATCGCCGAGTGATGTTACAAACACGCACCAAAGCACCAAAACAATTTATAAAGTCAGAAACCCAACAGCATCAGTAGCAGCAAGAGCAATTGTGTACGGAAATGAGCAAGAGCAAATGCAACCGCGCCAAAAATTGCAAAGACACACACACACATATTCCCTCTAGTTCGCATACGAATAATACGGCGACACGATATTAAATAATAAAAATATGTGAGCGCCGTCGCTACTATACGAGATAAATGCACAATTTAATAAATTCCACAAGAGTTCGAACGGCAAGAACGAAAAAATGGAAGAACGAGAGTCGTTACAATATTACAAAACTATTCACACACACACACACATTCTCTCTCCCGTCGATTTGCTTGCTTGTTTGTTCGCTCGCGAAGTGTTCACTCGAACACATTAAATGTCGTGTCGATTTTTTATGGTTGCTACGACAAGAAGAAGAAAGGAGCGAACGAGAGAGTGTAGCTATCGAAAAGTGCACACACGAAATCTATAAAAGAAATCTATTTAAGTTTCAATATGTCGAGCGCTGATTATTTAACAATGAAATGGAAAAGTGAACAACTACTGAAATGAAACCCGAACGAAATTTTTCTCTCTCTGTCACTCGCTCTATGTGAGTCGATTGGTCGTGCGAGTGCGAGTGCGAGTGCGAACGCGATCCGGATGACTTAAGTCAATTCCAAAACAAAGAGCAGATCGACCAATAACAGTAAGAATAGAGAGAGAAAAAAACGGGCCAGTCTTTCGTGTTTCGCTTGGCCACCAGAACGAGATAGAACGAACCCGAAAAGCTGACGTCTGAGTTATGGATGTGAATGTGCATAGTCAGACTATTTTGTGCTGGTTTGTAACCAATAAATTTCTTTTTAATGTGCTTTAGTTGTAGAAAATAGAACCATCAATGTTATTTATTACCGCTTACCCACCCTCGACAATAAAGCTTGCAAGTTTAATGTGTTTCAAGGTAATTTATGAACACACAAGCAAACACATCGGGAGACAGGCGAGGAGAGAGAGAGAGAGTATAGTATAGAGTATAAACGAGCTCTCAGGCGGCCGTCCGCCGTCGTTGGTGCTGTCGATGACGCCGCGCGCTCATGCAATATACTAATAATATTTACTGGTGATTTTGCTGTCTTCTGGCCGTCGCATATTCAACCGAAAAATCCATCGACAGAATTGCATGCACTCATCCACTTGCAACAAGCGCCCATACATAACAAACAACACAGTCCGAGTGCGCTGCGCACTGCTCCACACCGAATAGCATCAAACGATATTTTTTGGCGTGTAACAACGTTTTTCACGCTCTTTCTCTCTATTCTAATTGCTAGTGGTGGTAGTGGTGCCGCTGTTGCTGCCCATCACCATCATTCACTCAACTTCTCGCTCACTCTCGGATTCGACATTCACTCACGTCTATATATTTCCCTTTTCAACTCGTTTTCCCTTGGTCATAAATTCAGCGTTGGCAGCGCAACCGTTTATATTTGCACCAACAACAGCCAAAATGTGAACGAAGCCCGAGTAATGGTTCCACGAAAAAGCAAATACAAACTATAATTTTCCTCATTCTTCGTTCTCACTCTGTCTCGCTCACACACACAGTATGCACGGTGATGGTGCTGCTGCTGTTTTTTTTCTGTTCTATGTTCTGGACGAAATTGCATGCTGTCGTCTCCATGTACGACGGTGTGTGTGTGTGTGTGTGTGTGTGTGTGTGTGTGTGTGGCGATGTGGCTTGGTAATTTGTTAAGTAGAGTAAAATAATTGCCCGTACATAATTTACACGTTCACTGTAAATTTGTATTGTTCTATATATGCTCTGTTCCGGTCTTGCTCTCTCTTTCTTTCTCCATTTCTTGGTCGGTGAGTGTGTGCCTGTATGCCTGTGTGCATCTCTCGTTCACGCGCAATGTTCGGTTTGTTTTGGGCTGCATAACGCATCAAATAACGATATTTATACTGTGTGCACGAGTCTTTATTCCTCTCAATCGGGTTTTCTCAACTTGCCGGAGCGAGCTCAGCGGTAATTTATGGTTTGGCGTTCACATATTAAGAGTGAAACAATGATTCGAATGCCGTTGAGAATGAGAGTCACTCGCTCTCGCTCTCTAACTCTCTCACCAGCTCGTAAATATAAACTGCAATGCCGAAACTGAATTATGACCCAGGCACACAATTTAACTTCCAAAGAAATAAATAAAACAAATTGCTGTTTTGTTGTTTTATTGTCATCGCTTTGTGTGTGCGCGACTGTATCGTTCTCTGTTTAAATTAGTTTAGATCGAATTAATACCAAATAAATTATGTCCATCGAATAGATTTCTGGGGGCTGAACTTTGATCATTTTCGACTATGTGCTGTTGGCACTGCTTGATGTTGAGCGATGGGAATGTGTCTTTCATCAACGAAAACCTTTTCCGCTCCTTTCACGTCAATCGAGACTGCCATTCCATTTTGCGTATACTGAAAATGGATGGCATCATATTTGTCATATAATAATTGAATGCCGATGGCTGTACTGTGCGGCTGCTACCAAATTTCATCAAATAGATCAGTCAGTCAAACGTCAAGCGTCACACAAAGATTAGAATCAACATTTTCGTCGTTTCCCATGAGCGAAACGAAACGGCTGCCTGCCAAAACTATTCGATACTCCGTTCGAAAATAATAGATTGTCATCAATTTAAGATGTGTCAAAAATCTGGTTTTGTGGTACCGAAGATTTGAAGAGAAAAAAAAATTCATTTCAGTTGCGATGCTGAACGATGATAATAGCTTTTGATTCATGTCATTACATTTGGCAGCTGTTGTCGCTCAACATCGACCTCTTTTCTTTCTTTTCTTTCACTCGTATACCGTTTCGTTTCGTGTTTTTTTTTATCTTGACGTTGTTCGTTCGTATGACATGTTTTAGTGGTACTTAACTGTCAATATGTTCATAATCTCAAGATTTTCGGTGGAGTTTGAATGCGAAAAAATATCATTCATACACAATCGAATGTTGTGAGCCCATCTCACTTTTTTATCGATTGCGAAGTGTTTCGTCATGTTTATTTCTATTTATCTCGAGCTTTTTGAATATTATCATTATTTTCCACGGAAAGTGACAAGAAAAATGTGTTTACTCTCTCTCTCTCTCTCTCTCGATAAATTATGTGCCTAATGTAAGTCACGGTGACAACGATGACAGAAAACACAAACACTCGCCCGTATGCTAGCGGGTGTGAGCGATCGGGCAAAGGGAGACATAGCGAAAATGATGAAGGAAAATTAGTGACATACAAAATATGATGGATTATTTTGGCGTTTTCGAATTTCGAACGAACGAGCGAGTGAATGTATGGCATTTTATATTAAAAGCAATTCATCATTTTTGGCTTTGGCACACAATGCCAGAAAAATGCGCGCCAAAAGAAAACAACCAACCATGATCCAAAGTGATCGAACAATGTTCGGTGTGTGTTTTCTTTTGGATTATCATCATTGATGGCCGTCGATACATTTTGCTACCTCTATTGATATGTATATAGCCGAAGTGATCGTAAAATGAGTAACCAAGAGAAGACAAAAGAAAAAAAACTCAAGCATTGAGTGAATGATGACAACGAGCCATGCATCAAGTCATCATTTCATCATAAAAGTATTATTGATTGACATTTTGCGAATGAACAACAAACACGATTATATTTCAATAGATTTTTCGCCCCCAAAAACACAAGACGTGCGCGCTCATCGCACACCGTGCAATATTTCTGGCTGTTGCCGAATGACGAACGAACGAAACCATATTTGATTTATTACATTCAGGAAAATCATTACAAATTTAGATAAATTGGTTGCGTTTGCCTTTCATTCTGACAACCAATGATACATCATCATCATCAATGGCCCTGGTCGATTTCCTCCGTCGCTACGAGCAGTGACGCCACACCGATTTCATTTTCAAATTATAAAAATTGCGATAAATGGATTTTCTTAATCCGGGCAAAATTTGTCATAATCAACGGCAGAAGAAATATCGTTGGGTTGTCAAGTTTGAATCGATCATAATTTTTCGTTTTCTTCTGTTTGTTTGACCTCATTTCACACCAAACTTATTACTTCACCTCTTCTTCTTTTTTTTTTTAAAAAAGAGAGCACGAATATTATTCTTATCGTACACAGCTCTAAACGTATATATGTTGTTTCAATGACTCCAAAGGCGTGTTAAATTTATAACTCAACTTTGTACAAATTATCTTAATTTAGACGATAACCAGACACGTTTTTCTCGATTTTTCACCCATGACAGAACAAAAGAAGGTAAATTCAGCACTGGGCTTAAATCAACGTGAAAGTGACGAGACATTCAAACACCGGGTAAGCTTAAATCAACGGAACAGTGAGTTTAAATCAACGGTGAAGGATGTAAATTTCTATGACATGATGATGATATTATAAAACAATTTGCATTTAGTAAATCTCGCATGGGTGTATAAATTCCTGACCATTGCTATCTTCTTTTTTTTATCATTATTATCACAAAACACAAAGCACAACGTCAATGTTCTTCGTTTATCGTTCGCAACGCACTCACGCAATGTCAAACAATGTTAACAAAACAGATTGCCTCCACCTCACTCTCTTTGATGAGACTGAGCTAAAGGAAGAAAGCGAGAGAGAAAAAAAAGGGGGTGCAACCGTAAATATTCGGATTACTGTACGCACCGACAATTTATATGCGCCATATATAATTTTGGGTCGTATGGGAGATTTTAATCGCAAATGAAATACATTTTTGTCATTTTTAGTCCGTGTAATAAAAATTGTTTAACGCTGCTTATGCCGTTGCCTAAATTGTTGTTACCTTCTTCTTCTTTTTCGAATATTCATACAATACTCTTTAATCTCCGGCGCAGAGTGTGTGTGTGTGTGTGTGTGTGTGTGGGTACGAGCAAGGCGAATATGACGCGCAGAGAACAGCAAAATGATTTATTATTTTGTTTGACATGTTTGGCGAGATTTAGCAGCTCACTCGCCCGTACATAGATTGGAATGTACGCGAAAAAATGATTTATAACCCATACCGGTTGAAATGTGGTGTTAAGTGAAGATTATTTGAAATTAACTCTATTTAATGAAGATTTGTGCGCTTTTTTCTGGTTTACAATCACGTTGTTGACAACATGTTACGAAGTTTTTTTTTCATTCTCTCCTCCATAATACCTTTTTTCTCAACGGATTCAAATACAAATCATCATTTCAAAGTAAGAAAACTCGGAGAAGAAACGCTGTTTATCTGTTGCAATTCATTATGAATTTTCTTCTCTCTTTTCGTTGATTGCATGAATTGAACGACAAAAAAAAATTCCACAAGCAAAAACATAAATTATTTTTTCAAGCGTCTTTGATTGGGTGCTGATTTTGTAATTTGTGACAAGAGACAAAGTGAAAAAAAAACAGTCGTGCAATCGTGACTACTTAACTATAAGAATGGAGCACTTCAACTTGCAATGTTATGTTGAAGTGATTGCACACGGGGCCGATTTTATCGACGGTGTGAACGAATCAATCACAAACAATGTGTAGTTGATTTTTGTCATTCGCCATTGTACATTTCCACAGAACACAATGTTAACGTACTTAAAATGTGTGGCGATGTTATCGCAACGGATCTTCGAACCCCCATGTCGACATAAATCTTCATGGTTTCTGATCGAAATAGCTGATTTCAGCCAGTTTTACACATTTTCTTCAGAAACTGTTCGAAAACACATGTTCCAGCCACAATTTTGAATGCGGTCGATGCGGTCCAATAAATGATGTCATCTTTTCTGAGTGCGAATATAAATTATATCGAAATTTATTAAAAGTAATTATTATCCAACATTCTCATACATTTATTATAAGCTATCGGCCTATATTTGGCACAGTTAACTTCTCACATGAAAGGAAGGAGAGAAAGAGACCGCACGCCAGAGCTCATTCGCTCGTATAAAAAGCTATAAATAATTCCCGTACCCTAAGCGAAATATATATTCAACGACAACACATAAAAATAATAAAATCTCTTTTCCGCACACGAGAAATCGTAAAATATGGACACATATACACATACATAATTTTTGGCCATGGCAAGGGGAAAAGGAACATACACTCTCCCAGCCACAATAGAAGCAAACGATGAAGAAAAAAAACACAGCACAGAACACAATTTATAAAGTTGAAGTTGTAATAATAACAACAATAACATTTGAAATACATATTAAAATGAATATATTTCATGCAGAATATTTAGATGTGCGTAGCATGTATGCACAAAGGAGGAGAGAAAGAGGCCCGGGACACCCAGCCACTGAATGAATTATGCGAATATTTGTATGTGAAAACGACCGAAAAGTGTATAATTCAACGAAATTGGCGTATATATCATTTTCAAAGCGGCTAAATGGCAATGCTTGAAAATGGATAAAAAACGACGACGATGACGACCGAAGGAGCGAGCATGTACACATACGAAATTTACCAGAAAGAAGTGTAGTTCATTTCGCATATAGGGATGATCCGAATTTTGGCTGGAAAAATGGAAAAAATCGTCCACAAATTTGTTGGGCAAATGAATTTAGAGGTCAAATTTGATGAACAATCAAATTAATTTCTGCATGAGAATGTTAGGAAAGAATTTTTTAGAACAAAATTGATCAACTGATCTGTATAAAAGAAACATCAAAACGTTTCAAGAGAAATGAATCTTTCAACTTGTTAATGGCACATGAAATTATGTCAACTTTACAAAAAATGTCGGACGAAATCTGAATCGACCATATCATATGTATGTAACTGTCAACGGCTGTTTTCACCCTCCCTGCAACAAATCATACTAACAAAATAGCTGACGGCCTGAATATTTACTCGGCAAATTTAGCGTATAAAGCAGTGGAATGGACGCAAACAAGATATTGTCGTTAAGTTGTCAAAATCCAAAGAAATCGATTCATTTTTGTCGCAAACAAATCAGCCTAATTGCGGCGTGCATGTTCAAGCATTTGATAATTGAATAGCTGTGAATCGATATTGAATTTTCCATCACAATGACCACCATTTCAATGGTTTTTCAATCAAATCGTCTATTTGCCGAAGTATAATAGATTGAAAAGAGCCGCCATCATTGTTGCCGTTGCCGCACACAAAATCACTCGAATGTTTATTCTAATTTCAAGAACACACTTGAGCACTTCTGCTCATGAAGTGGATTTAACTTTCTTTCGATTTGTGTTTGTGTGTGCACTGTGCATGTGCATGTGTTCTCGGGTCGAGTTGTGTAAATACCACACAAAATATCGAAAATAAACGGCATTTTGATAGATTGACAGTGAAGACCTCACGCACTTCAACTTTTTCACTTATCAACTTTTTGATTTTCCGCCCGCCCAAAACCGTCATCATCATCGTCAATCGTTCGCCGAACGAGCATACTTGTTGTGACGGCAAAAATTCAAAATATTTAGTTGGCAACGAGAAATTGTTTGTTATGTTTTTTCTCTCTCTCTTTCTCTCTCTCTCGACTTGAAGTCAAGCATTCGATGCACTTGAGATTCTTTGTTTGATGGACAAGTGAAAGAAGGCGAGGATTTGTTTGAGGCAGGCGATAAAGTTTCAGAAAATTGGATATTTTTTTCCTTCTCATCTTTGAAATATGTTTATTTTTTCTGCATTCATTCGATCAAGATTTCTCCCATTCAACACATTGAAGTTACCTGCAGGACTAAAATGGCATGGACAAAAAATGGCATCTGCTAGTCAATTGCCAAAAATAACGATGGCAAAATCAAGACAAGCGCTCAACAACTTTATACAAAAAAGGACGGAACAAACACACGCCAATTTTGTTTCCAGCGAAAATTTATTGAATTATGTTCGAGGCAGTGCTATGTGTAGTAATGAATAACAAATACATACATTTCTCATTGAATACATATCAATAAATTATCGCAATTTCATTCAAAATATGTAGACATTTATTATTTGGCTTTGTTCGATGGCGAGCCCGAGCGCGTATTCTATTCATTGCAAAAGATGTATTTATTACGTCGAATTGCATGAAAGAAGGAACGAACAAGAGAGAGAGAGAGAGAATAATTCTGTACAGAAAGAGTGAAAAACCACTTTTCACCCGGTATGTCATTGTGAATTGCGTTTATTTCTTATTTGTGATAATTTATGGCACACGAAGCCATATTTTATATTCCGATTTTGTTCTCATTTTTTCCTTTCTGATTTGTATTTCGCTTGCTTGCGCATTCACGTAGTCTCTGCATTCTGCAAATAACGAAATGAACAGGAAAAAAAAATAAAAAAATGGAAGTACTGAAGCGCGTTGCCGGGAAACGAAATTCTTTTGTAGTTTGTTGTGTATGTTCTAAGTTTTGCATATCGGTCCTTCAACCGATGACGGCTGTTTTCTCTCTCTCTCTCTCTCTCTCTCTCTCTCTCTCTCTGCGTCATTAGTAATTGACAAGTTTGGTGTGTTCCTTTTTTGTCGATCGTGTTCGATTATGATTGTGTGTGTGTTCAAGAACAATCTAGTGCACGATTGTTGTTTTCTCTGCCTGTCGCCTGTTTGATTGCGTGGTTGCGTTTTCAACATATATACGTGTTGACGAGGAAAAATGTCAAGTCAAAATAGTTATTTGACACTTAACGAAATAATAATCAATCTTGTTTCGCAACGTTGACAGTTTGAGATCGATCGATTTTTTAACATTTTTTCCACTGGTATATTAGCGTTCACATACGTGTGCTCTAGTTTTGATCAACACAGAACATACATTTCGATTCGCTAATCGCCTGCAATCTTTCACATGAACATCGAGAAATTTCACCCGAAATTGGTTTGCGCACAATATTGCGCACATCCTATACAACCTGTGATCCATACCTGGATTAGCTTGAATTCATCGTTTTTTCTGTGTAAATCACGATAAAAAGCACACAATGACACTTGAATATCACATAAATCGTTCATGGCTTTTATCAAATTATGGTGTTTTATCATCCGACATGGCATTCATTTTGGGCTGTTATTCAATGTGCGAATGGCGTGCGTTTTTCATTTCTTCATCATCGTTGTTGTTGTCGTCGTCGTCGCCGTCATCATCATCATCGTCACAATATCTCGAGAGCCATAAATGAAATCATGTGTTGAGTTATGTGTGTATGATATGTGTCACGCACCAGTGGCAAAGAGTGCGAAGCACCTCAACATCGATTTATCTCGTTTGGGATGAAGATCAAGCTCTCTCACTCTCTCTCACTCTCTCTAGCAGCCGATCTGTATTTATTTAGTCAATTTCTCTTATCGCCTTCCTTATGAAAGAGATGCGACCCGAGGAAAAGATGACAAAAAAGTGCCTTGAAATCCCTTTTACCCGTCATCACTACAAGCCGCTCTTTGCTTCAAAGGAGAAAAGTGAATACGGAAAAGCAAAACACATAAAAATAGATTGCACGCAACATTGAACGAAATTCATGTAGCGTGTGTGGATTTTCCTCTTTTTTTCTCTTGCTCCTACTTTTCCATTGCGTTGCCGTCATCATCTATCGTTTTTACGCTCACTTTCTTTCCGCTTCTTTTCTCTTCTTTGTGTTTGGTTGTGGAATCTGTTAGTTTTTATTAATGTTTTTATTCGGTGGCTCGTTTTATGTTTCAAAAGGCACGAGATTATGGTGGGTAGTGGTGTGGTGGTGAATTGCAGTAAATGAAGTAGATTTTAGTTTTCTAATATGCTCTCTCTATGCCACGTATATGTGTGTTCGAAGGAAGCCGCATTCATGTAGATAAATCAAACTAATGTCGTAAGGGCGTAGAAACATTTTCGCTTTACGACACTCTCTTACACATACACATTTACTGGGTTGTGCATGTTTCGTTCGGGCTGGCTGGCTGGCATGTTGTAATGTGTCCATTTGTGTCAGAAACATGATCCAAACATGCATTGCACACACATATCGCATCTGGGAAAGCAGCGGCCGTTTCAATTGGATCTGGGTGACAATTCGAGTTAAGACATTACTACGTGTCTGTGTATGCTTCCGTTCATGTTGTTTTCGTGTCCCATTTTGGACATTGCTCATTGATTTTGGCGTAAACAGCAGCCGACACTTGCCTTCGTTATTTTTTCTCTCTCTCTCTCTCGTCCTTCTAACATGACACAATAATATACTCTCAGGCGATAACTGGAAATGAGTTCGTATCTTTTCCGATGGTCATGTTCGCTCCATGTTCGGAGAAATAGAGGCTTCTCTGCTAGATTGGCATCTCTCGAGTGAAAAATGAAGTCAAAGTCGGTTTGCGTTTGTCGTTTCACTGACACTTTTGCTCACATTTCACACAACCACTTTGAGCAGCACCATTTTACCATTTTATTCGTTATGGAATTTATCATGTTGTTAATATGTGTTCATTTTTTCCCCTTCTCTTTCTCTCTCTCATTCTCTCTCGAGCTGCTTTTATTTTTCCTGTTCGTGAGATTGTCTACATCGATTTGGTAAAGCAAATTTTTGGTTGTCGCCTTTTATTTTCGGCAGCCACAGCTAGTGCACACGTAACGAATCAAGGATTATTATCGAAGAGCGAGCGATATAGTGTCGATGAGCTTGTTCTTTTTCCCTTTTGAATAAAGTGCTCGATTTCGTGAGAGAGCATTTGCGTCGCCAAGAATGTGAACTTTCGCCGGGAATCGAGCACGAAGATGACACCGAAAGAAAAAAAAAAATTGCTGATGAACGGATATAAGATCATACATGGATGTTTGTTTAAATCACAATAAATTCGAACATTACCAAACTTCGGCAGCGAATGTGACAACGTTCTTATCTCTTCTTCGTCGACTGATTCTATAAACAACATTGATATCTTGTGTTCGAACTATAACGACGAACAAGCGCGCCACCGAGAATGAATGCATGAACAAACGAGCAAACACCATTTTCACCCAAACACAAGAGATGTGCGGATTTTCATGAGCGCCGAAACATATGAACCATGTTCTAATGGACCTATCTATTTTTCTACTCACTTGAGTTTAATGCGCTTGTAAATGACTGTGTGGCAAAGTGGAAATTGCCAAATGGCAGCGCCCAATGTCGAAATCGGCAATAAATAAATTCGATTAGATTATAGTTGTGTGTGAGTGGTGTGCGCTGCTCGTCCTGAAGACGACGACGACGACGATGGAGTTGGAGAAAGGGAGAGAAAGAGAGCGAGTGAATGAATGAGGTTCAGGATCGTGTGTGTTATGTTTTTATTTATTGACGTTTGTTTACGATGTGAAAGCAATTTTCAGTTTCTCGATGCCTGCTTACTCTCTCTCTCTCTCTCTCTCTCTCCCTGTCTCGTTCGTGTACATGTGTATCGTCTTAAATATTTAACTGCTGAGCGCTGAAACATTGTCACAGTCACTTTTATTTATTATTTACATTCGATTTGCGAGATTTGAGTGACAAAGCACATACCATGAGGTCCCGTATCTTTCTCTCGTTGTCTTTTTTATGTGTTTATCACACGATGGTCGATGTTGTGGCTCGTTTATTAATTTGGGAACAAAATCGGGTTTTATGTGTGTGTGTGTTTCGATCGATGTTCGGTGCCATGACAGGCGACCGTGAAAGATTAATTAATTCGAAATCTAAAGTGCTTCGACAGCACAACGACAGTGACATTTTTCGTTAAGCGCGCGCACGCCGCGCTACAACGATGATGATAATTGGAACGAAAATCACATTGATTTCCATCACCCTTGTCAACATCAATTGATTTTGACAGCTTGATAGTTAGACGTCTTCCTCTAGTCTCTTTCTCACCACAATCTATCTCCATTCCGACAGCAGCCGTGTCATTTGGAAGCAGCACAAAAGCTTGCGTTTATTCACGAAATTCTTCTTCTTCTTTTCACATCGCTATGTCGAAGCAAGTACATTGTTGCACGTCTTTTTGCCGATATCAAAAAGTGCAATTTCGTTGTTAGATTGTCAAAAAAAAAAAAAACGTCAGAATGCTTCGCATGAACGCCGTTGAAAAATTGGTTCATTGCACGAACACTTGCAAATTGAGCTGTATTTCATTACATTTCATGACTTCTATTTTTAAATTTTCTTCAATTGTGCTGAGCTAGTTTCTTTTTGTTTGGTTTTGTCAGTGATTTTGATTCGTGTCTACAACAAATATCATATTTTAGAATTAAAAATTTGATCGAATTTTCCACATTTATTTCCGAAATGAACCACAAACGTCGTCCGGGTAGCGAATGAGAGCGAAGGGGAACGGAAGCAAGTGGAAAAATAGAGAGAAAATGTAATCACGCAAGAATGTTGCCCGAATATTCGTCAACGATGGAAAATGCTGAGCAAACAATTTGATTTGCGAAAGTTTTACAATCACATGGAATGATGGTGATGATGTGGGGGATGAGCGCCTGAAGCGCATTTATTTATGCCATTGGAAAATGTATAATCCGATGCCAAAAATTCCAAAGCCTCTCTTTCTCTGGTTTGCTTGCTCGCTCGCTTGGTCGGTCGATCGTAGACGCAAAGAATCAACAAGATGAATTATTAGATAATTTTGTTCGATAAATTATCGTCGAGGCACACGAAAGAGCTAGTTCCGTGTTGGCACACTCACTCTCTCTCTCTCTCACTCTCCGACCCAGTATATTTCGAACGTTCGAACGCGGAACATATCAAATGCGCTCGCGGATAGAAAAGTATTAATCAAGTGGCTTGAGAAGCAGAAGAAGATGTGCGAACGAACAACACCAGAACACAGATTCATTTTGTGCACGATTGCGAATCACATAAGACACACAGCGGCTGTGTGGTGTGCGCGACCGCCACGCCACGAGTAAATCTTTTATAATAAATTAGAAAATTTAGTTGTAACGTGACATTTTCAACTGTCGACTAATTTATTTTATCGAATGATTTATGCGATTTAATATTACCCAATTCATCATATTGTTCACCATGCCGCTTATTATTACCATTTATTTTCATTTACCACCACTTTTTCCCCGTAGACACGTCTCGCTCATTTTTTTCTCTCTTCTTCCTCGTTTGCTATGTAGGGAATGGAGTTTCTTCGTGTAGTCATTCAATCTATGGAATATTATGACAAAGTCACAGTAAAATACAAATTATTTATTCATAAATGAGCAACATTTCGCTCAAACATTTCTGTCGTGCCATTTTGAAATCACAGTCATCCGCCAAGTGGCAACAAAATTGGAGAAAAAAGCATTATTGACAAAAACGGAAACCATTCCATTTGTCCAAGTCATTTTTATAATTTACTGGCATTTGTTGAGCGCATTTCAATCATGCCATGTGTCAATTTCGTACACGAACACATGGAAATCGCTTATTTGTGTATTTTCAAATCGTCAAAATTGGTATACGTTTTTATTTCTGTTTCGGTGTGTGAATGGGTGCAGTTTCCAAAATTAGTGTGAACTATAAATTTTCAACAAAACACCAAACGACCGTTGTCGTACCACACATAATTTTGGTCAAGTTCATACCGAAAATACTATAACGGTTATGTAAAATGAAGTATAGATGTTTCATCGGAATGATTTATTGGTTTGCATTCGATTTATTGGTCTTGTTTTTTAAAACCAGAAAATAATTGCTAATCATAAATTTTTGGGCCGATAAATCGATATGGTGAAACATAAATTTTGAGCTAAACAACCGAGAGGAGAGAGAGTGAGTATAGATTGGTGGTGTGTCCTCAAAAGTTGTCTTCGTTCATCGTTTGCACCGCAAATGCGGCCAGAGACAGACCAAGAAGTGAAAGAGCACCAACAACGTTCGGCTGAGCCAACCGAATTCCAAAAGGTTAATTTCAATTGAACAAGCAAGATATCAATGATTAAACCCTGATTTCGCATGCATTCCGGAGTAGTAAGCGCGCTCGCAATAGCAATGAGAGTGTTACACGCGAGAAATATCTCATCCGCCCAATTTTGCCCGGGCATTTAATACAACGTGTGAGTGTGTTACTTGCACAAAAGTAAGTGTAACTCGTTTGTTTCCCTCTCGATATATATATTGTAAATTATATGGTGTCTGTGTGCATGGTGAAGCGATACTCATCTTAAATTACGATTTATTATACCTTGTGAACAATTTCCACACATAAGCGCAATTTAGATGCTTAACAAATGTGCTTGGTTGAGTGCTGTTTTGTTTTTTTCTCGGCCCGAATACACTTGCGCGTGCAACTGAGAAAGAGAGACGTGTTCACATTTTGGCCATTTACACCATTTGCGTCGTTGTTTGCGCGCATCAAGATCAACGTTTTTCCTGTAACAAAACATTGACCAACGAGTGAATGCGCTCGTTTGTTGGCGCGAGTGCGCGAGCGCAGCTCAAATCAAGTACATGGGAAACGACGTAGTTGCCATCGTCATCGTCATCGTCGTCATTTTAAATTATTATTGAAAACCATAAAAATTGTTCAATAAATGGCCAATGAAAAAGCAATCAATCTTTATAATAAATGAAAAATAATTACGTTTCTTCTCTCTTGCTTGCGTCTCTTGTGTTTACGAAGTTAGGTCGTTTGGTGTGTTTTTTTTTTGTTCTTTCCACATTTTTTTTTATTTCGTTATAATTATATGGAATGGGTCGACAATTTGCTTCAATATACGTGTACCACGATCAAAAAGAGTACCAAGCGCTTTTAGCTGGCGGCCAAACTTCACATTCTTCCGACTTCATATTTTTTCTGCTGTTTATATCAGCTGACGTGTGACACATGTTTAACTGCAATTAAAAGTTCACATCGAACGAGTGAACAGAAAAAAATGAGCTTATAATTATCTCTCTTTACAAAATTATCCAAATTAACGACCTAATTGCCATAATGCTTCGGATTGATTTATAATAATGAATCAATTTTGAACATTTCAAAAATCGGACAATGCCACGCATTTATCAATCGTTTCTAAATTTATGATGTGTTCAGTTGAAATTGAAAAGAGTCAATTGTGTGTCGAATTTGAAAGAGAGAACCTTTTGATATTTTATTGAATGGTTGAATGCCAGGTGTTTTGATTCACATGAATGGGTTTCTTTTTTGTGAGTGAAAAAGATATGTTATATTGGATGATGTGGACTACCTGAATTCGGTGTCCATAGGTCGATCGTGACCATGACATTATGATTAATGACGACTAATCCGAAAATGAGCTTGTTAATTCCACATAAGTCACATATATTCGATATAACAAAAGGATTTTTCGATGATCAACTGGTTTCTTTTGTTCAGTCGATAAAATAGAGAATTCACAATTTTGAAAATCAATCGATGTTCAAATGTCAACATTTTTCAACACGTCACATTCGTTTCAATTAGGTTGAACGGCATTAAATCGAACATTTCGATGAAAGATATCGGAAGTTCTCACATTGATAAAGAGGCATTGACAACGGTTTCAATTCGATTGGTTGGTTGGCAGTCGGAGAAGAGGCGGGCAGACAGACGGGCAATCGAAGTGACTGACATCAACCAGACTCGGTGGTTTTTCGGATACTTCATTTGTACCGTATCAATGGTGGAAAACTTTAAACACGACTTATCGAATGTCATGTAAGTTTTGCACTATCGCAGAATGCGACACTCGATTTCTGTCGACTGAGCGAGTGTTATCGCATTTGGCATCAGCATCGGCATCGCACCATCGCCAGCCACTCCGATTCATTTGCTCATTTCATTGCACATCATGATCGTACTCACGTGTATATTTTTTCACATTGTGTGATAGAACACAGGCGCTACCATACTACTGCTGTTGCTGCTGTGGAGAAGCAATGAAATGAGACACACACACACACACACTGAATGAGCGAGAAAGACTTGAGAAATGAATGCGCTCAACAAAAATGTTTCAAAACCAATCTGGCACTTGTCACACACTTTGTTTTCACTTAAAATTGCAGACACTCGCTCGCATCAGCATCGCCACCACCATCGGGGAGTGTGAGAGAGGCGCGCACATCGTTGAGCACCGAGCATAGGATATTCGTTTGCCATCATTCGCGTGTGTAAGTGAGTACAATATTCCTAATGATGATACGTCATGATAATGTCTGTTACTTTGATGACAGCTTCAGCGGGATGTCAGTTTCGTGCTGTTGCCTTGTGTGTTTGAGTCTCGATGTATTTTTCTCTCTTCTCTCTATGACTTCTTCTATTCGGCTCGCCGTTTTTGAAATGTTCAACATTGGGAACATTTATTTTCATCTTGAGCCACGGAGCGACTATCTCTCACAATTTGAAGAGTATAAATAGACGTGTGTTCCATGTTTTCAGTTCGGGTAAAGAGCAGCAGCCTCAACTTACTTCTTTTTTTTTACGGCTTACACACTGTAAAAGTTTGTAACGACCTACTCAGACTGCTTCGGTTCACTATTCCCTCTGTTTTTAGACAGACTTATTGAATATACGTTGCACTTTTTTTTCATTTACTTACCTCGACTCTCGGTGTTGCATTTTGGATTTTTGTCAGATTAGCAGACATTTCACATCCACATATTTGGATGTTCGGTATATATATATGTGAATTGGTCTTTGGTCGCGTTTGACGTTCTCCTCTCACATATCCACGCGATATATGTTATTCCACCCGTTTTCCAGATCTTATTACATCAGTTAACATGTAAAATGTGTGAGCGCGCCCGCAAATGCAACAAAACGATCCAGAGAGAAGGAACAAAAAAACGAAAGAATTACGATGTTAAAACGGTTATGGTATCGTGTAAAGCGCCGTTTTGAAAAAGAATCGAATTGCTGAACACCGCTACTGAATTGAATGAATGTTTTTCGTTCCGGTTTTTTTTATGTCGAAAAACTGGATTTGCCGCGCATGTTCGTGCCAATAAAATGTGATTATTCGGATTTTTTGTGTTATTTTTTGCCAACAAGCAAACGAACACTTCCATCTTTGAACATCGATCAGGCGATAAAAATCGAAAGCGTTACTCCGCCAAACATGACGATTTAACGAGTCTCGCTTCGAAAAATTCTGTTGAAAATGAAACGGAGACTTTGTTCGAGGCGACAAAACTGCGAATTGAGTGCATTTGGATTGGATGAAGGGAAAATATGGAGCATTGCAATGCCATATCAAATATCCTCATTAGAACCATTCAATATTGACCAGTCAAGCGGGGCGATAACACATAAACTGCACTCTCGTAACACAATATTGTGCATTTTATTTATTATTATTGTGCTTATGAAATTGGCGAGCGTATTTCAATGTAATTTATAGCTTGGACGACGATAAATGAATAGGTGTTGATTACGAATAAAGAGTAAACGTTTTTAGTCGTTGCTTTTGGTGTTGTTGTTGTTGTCAGAGCTTCACTCTTGCCCTCTCTGTGTGTATAACGTCTCTACCGATACGATTTCAAATCGAGTGGCATGCAATAAATCAAATTGAAACATTTTGTTGTTTACATACCTTAAAGTACACACATAGCACTCAGTCCATTGAGCAGCTGTTCGGATTGAGTCGACTTAGTTTAGCTTCGTTCAAACATCAAAACATTGTGTGTCTAGTGGGGATTTGTGCTATTATTGCCTGTTTTTTTCTCTCTCTCTCTCTCTTCCTTTTATTTCTTTTCATTTCATATAGAAATAGCAAAATCGCAATCGTACACACACACATTTTATTTATGGATTTATTGATGTTGTCAAGATAACAGAAAAAAAAACCGCATTCAGCAGTCAGTTTATCGAAAGTGGAAACGACTCATTCGGTTGACGGGAAGAACTTTACCTGTCAAAACATGTATAAAAATAGTGATTATGAAAGAAAAAAATTCTATGGAATTGTACAATCTGAATCACGGTATTGCTGCATGAGCTTGTTTTTTTTTTGGCCATTATCGTCATCTAAATATCGATCGATTTGAGGTGACAGTTTATAAAAATTGCTTTTTGCCTTAAAAATATACATTTTCCAAATCAATTTGAAAAGAATAATTTTTCAAACTCACATCTATCGCAGCCAATAAGTTCGTCTGTCATCGTAACGAAATATTTCCCCATTAAAATTGAAAATGTCAAGTGGAAATATTTATGATTTGATTTGTGTGTTTAGAGAGTCTAATTGACTGCTGCTATCGCAGTGCGATATTTGTCGTAGCAAAACACGACTTGATGGAATGAAAAAGCGAGTGGAGAGAGAGAGAGAGAGGGGGGAAAAAAACTTGGCTATATTTGATGACGCTTTGTGCAAAGTGGTATGTATTAAAGTGTCAGCACAGCGTTTCAAGCATTTGACACGCAGAAAATGTGAGCCTTTGAAATGCGAACGAATTGTGTGTGTGAGTGCACGTCGACAGAACAATAAACAATTTTAGCGAATTATGTCGTTTATGACCATTCAATTGAAAATGAATAATTGTTCGTGATATTTTCTTTCGCTTCATTTATCACTCAGTGATTTTTAGTTTTTGAAAAATCAGTTTGAAAAAATGCAATTGTCTTTTAACAGCAATTTCCCCATATTTCCAAACAATCCACCATTTCGAGTACGGATTAATGCCGACCGATTTTGTTTGCCGTGTGTCATTTCAAATCGTTCCATATGTGCGTTTGGCATTCCGGGTTGGTGTGTCGATTCACTCTACGCGCTATCTAGCTATTATTGCTTTGATTTGGATCGTTTCGAATTGCGAAGTGCATTCACATATATAATTGCGGTTATTCACGTACCATTCGTTTACTCTTGCTTGCCTGCCTGCCCGCCTTGCTCGCACACTCTCATACTCGTTGCACATCACATCGCAAAGTATGACATAATTCACTTGAAATCGTGCATTCAACGATGTATTATATTTACAATACCAAATTCGATGGGGTAAAGTCATGTTACTGTCAAGATTATATGTTATTGTTTTGATGTCGGGCTGTTGTAGTTTTTCTTTCTTTCTTTCGCTCTCTCTCTCTCTCTCTCTCTCTCTCTCTCTTTGTGATTTTTCATGTTTTTCATGTTTCATATTTCATTGAATGCGTGTCTGGACTCGTTTCCCGGTGCTCGATGGCTTTGAATTCGGTTCGGCTGCTCTAGGGTTTCAAAGAAAGCAAATCAAAACGTTCAAATGTTCAAGTAGTAATTTCCCCGAAACATCACACCGCCCAATGAGCAATGTGTTTTCGTTGCATTTCTGAGTGTAAAAAAAAATTCTCTCTGGCATTTCGTTGATACGACTTTGATTGATGATGTTGATAATGATTTTGCTGTTTTTTTTTCTCTCTCTCCCCTTCTCTTCCAATTCAATTCAATTCATTTTGAGATTTCAAACGAAACGACAACGACGTCGAACACAAAATCATTCATTCCCCTGTTCAGAGTACGCTAAATTTAGATTTTGATGGATAATAAATTAAAAAATATATAGAGAGAGAGAGAGAGGGAGAGAGAGAGAGAGGGAGAGAGAGAGAGAGGGAGAGAGAGAGAGAGAGAGTGAGCGAGAGGCAAATAACATGAAAAAAAATATACACGTCCAGTTGAGTCATGCGATACGCGAATGTACGTGAAAATTACTAATGAAACTGATAAAGATTGATTTACGTAAATATTGTGGGCAAATCCGAAACCAATCGATCTTCATAAATCAAGTGTGTGCAAGTGGCACATAAATTATATTCTCGACTTTCAATTGTTGTTGTTTATTCGCCATCATCGTCATCATTTTCTGTCCTCTTTCTCTCTCTGTGTGCCTCGCATTCTCTCGCTCGTCTGCTCGATCATCATCGTCATTGTTAAAACAGCAAACTGTGTGTGTGTATACTGATTGCCGTTCATTTCGCTCATATATTTGTGCTCTTTTTTTCGTTGTCGTTGTTTAAATGGTGCTGTGTGTGTGTTTTATTATTTGATTTTATAAGTGCCACTTCACGTGTGATTTTTGATTCTTCGCGTTATTGTGCTGTCATTTGTTTGTGTGTGTGTTATACTGCTCGCGCATATCATCGAACAATGTAATTATATATCACAGGAATATGTCATCGTATGTTTCGCTGAGTTGAAAATATATCCGTTTTTTTTCCCGCTTCGCCATTCATTTTCCATTGTCGTGCTGTTCTTTTTATCAAGTCATCAAGGATGTGCCAGTTTATTTCAGTTTTTTTTTCCAGTTGTTTCTGATTGCCTCATTCCTTATTCAATGTGAGAAATTTTTCTGTAAAGCGGGAGGGAAAAAAAGTGGCAAAGTCGAAGAGCAGAGTCGCCAATTGAAATGAGCCGAGTCGAGCCAAGAAATTTCAATAAACTTCTCTCGACCGTTTAGCAGTTCTCGTACAAAGAGTGAAATATTTTACGAGATGTACATGTCAAGTGAAGCCGAGAAAGAGAGAGAGCAAAAAAACGGGAATGAAAAGCGAAAAGCAATGACAGCAACTGAATGCATCTGTTGAGTGGAGAACGATAGAACGGGAGAAGAAACCGATTCGAAGAACCGTCTGTGCATGCATTGCATAATAATTATGGTTTCGCCGACTGCTGCATGCAGAGCGTACATATTCGTTGGCATTGGTACCTGTTGCCCCAAAATGATTAAAATTGAAACACAAGCGAATAGCTCAAGAATGTTGAACATGTATTCGGTGTCTGTTCTCGGCCATTGGCAAAACGTACACAATGGTACAAATGAATTAATACACTGAGTGCCGTTGGCAATGTCAAAAACATCAACATCATTTTCCATCATGGAATTAGACAAAGTGGCAGGGCAGACAAAAAAAAAACACATACACACAAACCAAGATCAGACATATATCGTTGTGAACATGACAAGACCTCGGGGCTCAAGGAAGGAATGCACATCGTCAAAATGTGTCGTAGAAAACAATGAAGCAATGTTCCTTTTTTAGCAAAAATTCTATGCTCTTTCTGCCGTCTAGTCCTTTTCAGGTCATGTGTCATATCACAAAGCACAATATGTCACTTCAACATGTCAGTTTCACATATTCATCATTACATACGAGATTATTGCTTTTCTTTTTCATCCTTTGTCTCCTTGCATATGGTATTCGGGCATTTTCGGGTCGCGCTCTTTCCGGTGTACACACTGAGCGTGAGTGTGTGTGCCTCACTTACAAAGTCGGCGACAATATGGAATTCAAAACCTCTATTAACGCAATGGGGAGGATATAGCGACACATAATATCGTTGATGTTTGATGTGTTTTTGAATACAATCACTCGTTCTGCTCTCCCTCACACACACACACACACACACACACACACACACACGCGAGCGCTGCTCAACCGAAAACCCGAGAAGAATGACACGAAAACAAAGCTGAAAGAAGAGAAGAGAGACGAAAAAAACTAAACCATTGATTATGATTGTTGTTATAACATTTTCATTACGTGTTAAAAATCAGCTGTCAACTCAAGTAATTGGCAACTTAAAAAAAGCGACACTAAATAGAGAGTGAGATAGAGAAAGAGCAAGTGAGATAGAGAAAGAGCAAGTGAGAGGGAAATGAAAGACTGAGTGAGATGCAGTGTGACATGAAGTAAATGTGTGTGATTTGTGTTGGTGTAGTGGCAGCGACCGGCAGCGGTGTTGGAACGGGAATAGAGAAACCGAGAGCGTTTAGTATTCAAGTCGATAAAAATAAGTGACAGTGACACGACGACGCTGTACTTTCGTTAAGGTTGACAAGCTAATGATGTATTATTAACAACCGACCAACAACAAAAAAAGCGAAGCCTTTAATCCAAACCATTCATTCAAATGTTGAACAGGAATCAAACAATAGATTTTTAGGCCACGTAAGTGTTATTCGGTGGATATTTTTGGTCGGTTTGTTCCATTTTTTTCTCTCGTGCTTGTCTGATCTTCCTACCGTGTTTGTTTGGTTGCTCTAATTTTAGAGAGCGTTTCATTTAATTGAAATGAATGAAAGAGCCAAGACTCAATTGGCGTAACGAGATATACACCATTTACCAAAAGTCGATGAGAGTTTTGGTTTTTTTTTATTACCTTCGTTTCCATTCTGGCAAAATTGAAGGGACAGAAAAAATTGCCGCACAATCATTTACCGCCGCACTGCAGCAAGTGAACACACAAAAGCACACGTACATAAGAAAAGGAACAAACGAAACGAATTGCATTGAAATTGACGACAACAACAACGACGACGGCGGCGACGTTCAGATAGACAGGCACTTTTCGGTGAATGTGTCAGAATTGTGTGCTTTTGATGTAGAACGGAAATGGCCATTCATTTAACGTGCATTCATTACAATGAAATTTATGTCTAAATAAATAATAATGAATGGCATTTAATGACGTTTTTTTTTCTTCATTATTCTCTCTTTTGAAGAATTCGTTTTTTAGTCACTTTTATTCTTATGGTCTCGCCTCTTCCTCTTTTCCCTGGTTTTGTCTGTGCGCTCATCTCTCATTCCGTCGCTTTCATCCGCTTCACTCGTTCATTTGGCTCAATTCATAAGGTATGCATTATTTATTCGACATGCCATGTTTTTTTTTGTGTTCGATTCTTCTCACAAATCTTCTTTAATTCTTTCGTACATTGGTTTTTCATTCCAGAGAAAAGAGAGGTGTGTGTGTGTGTGTTTGCTTTGTATGAACTGTTCGTTCATTCTCTCTCTGCCATGCAACTGACGTCAGTGTTCATTTTTAAATGAGGGGTAACACAAGTTATTGGCACAAATGCTATAATCCATTTCGTTTATTACGTAATAATTACGAATGGATTGACAGCGAAAATGAAGCTGAACATTCTTCCACTTGTCATATTTTGACGGGCGCATTTCAAATGCAATAAATATTCAGAGTCGTTCTGTCTCGCTCTCTCTTTCTCTCCCTCAGACACACACACGAGCGTGTATGTGTGCGCGAGCGCGATCGCTCATTCACATAAAATGATTAATGGCTTGTCGGCTAACATTTGCCCGATAAAATCTTCTAGCGCACGGGAAAATAATGAAGTAGCCAACGAAAATGTCGACAGCAATAAATAATTCAATGCGATCGACATGGTGAAGTGAACAAGCCAGTGCCGCGCTGCCGATTTTTTCCCGTTAATTTTGTTGCTGTTGCTGCTGCTGCCCATGCCAATGGCGCATTTCAATCCATTCAAATTAATCGCATGCATTTTCATAGAGTGTAATCGCCTTTAATCAGATTGAATGAATAAATGAGTGAATGAAATGAAAAAAAGCACGCACACACACCAGAGAACTTGTTTAATTAAATTCCCAAGCAAAAGCGAAAGAAAACGATTTAACCTTCAAATCGGGTTATACTCTGCTTCACCGAAAACCTAATTAATGCCAGTCGCGCTACAAAAGAAGCAATAAAATACACGAAGAGCGAACGAAAAAATTGGCTTAAAGAAAAATTTCCCGAAGAGATGAGAAGAAAAAAACATCGCTGAAAAGAAACTGATCTTCTGAAGCCCATAAAATCAACACGTATAAGCAGTCTAAATGAAATAAAAGAGATAAGATTTAATTTTTTGTGTATATCTTCACGTTATTTTGCTTTTATTATTCGGTTTTTTCTTTATCTTTTTCGTATTCATAATTAAATCCATTTGGTTGGGGTTTATATGTGTATTTTTCTTTTAAATTAATCGAATTTCATCATTAAGTCAGTTATTATTACAGCAATATTCCATATACAATTATCATACATATACAACTTAAAAAGAGAACGTTAAATCTTAATAAAAACTATTTTTGTTTTTCATTTTGCTTTTTTTCGACAAGTTTTCTTTCTTTTATTTTATTTACAATAATATTTACTTTTATTTGTATTATTCCATTGCAATCATGTGAACTCTGATGGTGTGTGTATGTGTGTGTGTGTGGTAAAAATGAGCAAACACGCTCGCCTCTTGCAATTTCAAATCTATTTAAAAACAAAACTTAAACGCACTGAATAAAAAATTGAGATAAATTGACTTCGCTAAATCGATCAAAACTCAAAATAAAATGAAAATTAAATATTTGGTGAAAACTTCTTCTTCTTCTCCTTTGCCTACTTAAAATTCTTTTGCTCATTTTCTATTCACTAAACTATCATTGAACTCTGCTCTTTATCGGCTTGAAATCCTTGAAACATTCGTCATCATCATCATTTTCTTTTTCTTTTGTCATTTTTAAAACAAATCGATAATATCACAGAATAGACTTTACAAATGTAAGTTTTTTTTTTTTCTTTTTCGTTTTCATTTCAGAGAGAAACCGGACAAAATAATTCATATTGAAAAAATGTGTCACGAATATCTCGACTAATTGAATTCGTAATGTGTATGTTTGCTTTGAAAACTGATTACTTTTGTGTATGTGTTCACTAGGTGCTTCAAAATGATTGAAATGAAGAAAGAAAAAAAGAAACGGTTGAGTTTTGGGCTGCGCTGTGATTTCTCTCTTAAGGTTGATTGATGGCTGCAGCGGCGGCAGCTGCATTGAGTCGTTGTGAATACAAAGCGTACGGTGAATAGTATGGATTGTTCAATGCAGCTGGATTGAATGTTGCATAAGGTGAACCGGGCAGGGTGGCCGATGCAGCGGCACTTGGTTTTGCGTATGGATGATAACGAGCGGCCGATGATAGTGGGCTCAATTGTGGTCCAGTTGGATAGCCACGATGCAATGATGATGCAAGCGATAGTGAACCGAATGGATGCATTGAAGCGAGTGCTCTTTGTTGGGCTTGCATTAAAACGGCGGTTGCTGTTGGGTCGGATAAGTTTGGTGTATGTGTTCGTAAATGTTGAACCAATTCTTCGGACGACGAGCAACGTTTTCCACAGTATCCTTCGGCAACGATCCATGTGCACAGATATGGTCGATCGACGGGTGCGGCGTATGGATGATTTGGCTGTAGACCCGACATTGCCATGGCCAAACCATATTTTTGTTGTTCGCACTGTGTGCATCCGGCTGGACATGGGATGCCCAACATCATTTGTTGATTGTGTTGCGAGAATTGGCAACCGGTGCAGTATGGATCCTTGCAAATCGGTACAATTGTTTCGCCACCTGATGGAGTCTTGATGCGTGTATAACTAATGTATGGATTTTGTGTATTTGGTGGATAGCTAGCGGCTGCGGCCAACATAGCGGCATGATGATGGGCAAATCCATTTCCGAATGGTGGACGAAATGCTGGATTTGTTGCATGTTGTTCCATACCGGGTGGGCAACACAATGCAGCCAATGGATTCAAACCGAATGCATTCGGTTTGAATGCACCATTTGATGAATGACCGTGCAATACTTCCAATCCGGATCGAATGATTGGACTGTTGCCACGTTGTGATCCACTTGGTGATGTTGATTTGCGTTCGGAACCGTTGTTTGGCGTTTGTTTACCACCACTGCCACTTTCTGATTTTGTTTCACGGCTGTTATTGTTATTGTTCACTGCACTTAATTCGATTGGCGAGCTATTTGTTTTGCTACGCGATGGCACACGGGCACTTTGTTTTGTTTTCTCATCATAAACACTTCCATTTGTACTACTGGCTTTTGATGATGGTCGATCGGATGATGGTTGGTCACCGCTTCGTGTCAGCACATTTAATTCGTATGGCTTGAATGCTAATGGACGCACCTCTTGCGGTGATGTGTTTGATCGTGGTGTTTTCGATATGGTCGATGGTGATTTTGATGTTGAGTCTGATTTTTTATTTTTATCCAACGATCCAGAGCTTGGTTTTATTGCTGCTGTATCAGCACCAATTTGACTGCATGTTTGGGCTAATAGCGCCAATGGGCTTTTCTTTGCGTCCAACTGCAAAATTGAGAAAAAAAGGAAAGGAAAAGTTAGTTAAATGTTTTTTTTTGTTCTAAAAGAAAATCTTGTGTTGAAAGGAAAAAATGAATATTTCATGGAAAAAAATCGATTTTTGTCGAAAAATATTGAGTTTTGATTTTTTTTTCGTTGCAAAACATTTCAATGTGATTGAAAATTTTTACGAACTGTTGAAAAACTGAAAAATGTTCAAAAGTTCCGTAAATTCCAAAGAAGACATTGAATTTAAACTTGAAACTGTTAACTTCTCGAAAATGTGTTGAATTTCAATTTTTTTCGATATTTTCCACAAAAACCGATTTTTTTTTTCAATTTTTTCACAATTTCATCAAAAAAAAAAAATGCTCGAACAAAACCTACCGTAGTTGGAAGTGGTGATAAATAATCCGGTTGTAAATATTGTGTGTTACCGATGGTAACCATTGTGCCTGCTGTTTCTAAAACGACCATTTTATTCACAAAATATTCGTCGAAATCAATTTTTTCAACTTTTTTCTATTTTTCTCGCTGATAATTTGTTGATCAGTTTTTTTTTCTCTTCAAATATTTTCAATAAATTCACTTTTCAATTAATAGTGTTCACATCTACACTTGTGTTGATTTCTTTTTTATCAGAATAGTCCATATATTGAATAATTCAGTGGGAACTTGGTAGAATTGTATGTTCCTCTTCCGTATTTGTATATTTGAGCTGGTTTCAAAAATTCACTTTATTGAATGTGTGATTTTCTCTGGTGACGGCACAAGTAATTTGAAAAAGCGACCGATTTCGTCAACGTTTCAACTCGAACTGAGTGGCTGAGTGTGATCGCTCGTCGTGGTTCACTGTGACTTCGTTCGATTTTCCAACATGGCTCTCAGTTTACGAGTGTATGTACCAATAGAAATCATGCGCGCTATCCCTACCCCTCATTTTATTGGTATGTATGAAGCGCGCACACACATACGCACCTGTTCCACACAGTTCTGTGTGCATGAATATGTGACCGTTCAACGTGTATGCTTGCATGTATTGTTATTTTGAGTTGAGCTGTTGCTGTGAATGCAGTCAATTTGTGTATCGTCTCCTCCGTTAGTTCGTTCCTTCGTTCGTTTGTCGATCGAAAAACTGCAGCTAACGATAGAGGAGGCAGAAAACCCATCAATATGAATTTGGTTGGTGCGTTTCGTTTGATTTCATGACTCTAGTTATGATCTCTTCACTTGAACTAGCATTTTTTTTCTCTCTCTCTTCATCACTGGTTTTCTTCTTCTCGGCTGTCTTCTCTCTTCTCCTGCTCTATCTTTGTTGGTTGCACGTTTAGCCTCTTTTTATGATGCGTCTTCATTTGTAAATGTGTTAATTTTTTTTTGCCACCCATGTCGAGATAAATATGTTTGTAATATGTGTTCGCTGCTCTGCGTACGGGCCCCGCGAACGTCAAGCGCAAATATAAAACGGAAAGCGTTTCATCGTTGTTATTAATCTTTCGTTTGATCTTGTCCGCTTCGCGGAGAGATCTCAATGCGTCTTGTTATGTTAGGATGGCTATATGTTGCTTTTTTGTTTGTTTGTGCATGTCTCTCACACTCTGTTGCTCGGTTACTCCTCGCTCTTCGATTATTATTTTTTCGTATATGTTCGCTTGGCGCATTGTTTATTCGCCGCGCGGCTCGTCGCTCATTCATATATTACTTCTTTGTTGCTGATTTCTTTATTTCTTCTATATTTTTTACAATTGGCGAGACAAACGATTCAATTACAACTCATGTTCTTTGTTCGATGCTGCTGCTGCCAACTCGGTCTTTTTTTCTTACTTCGATTCTAATAAAACTAAGTAAATTTTACACACAAATAATTTATCTTTTGATATTTTCTGTCGTTTGCAATTCCGTAATGTCTCTATTTATTCGTTCCCCCTTTGAGTCGGCATCTTTCTTTCCGATACACAGCTCCAATCGCATTTATCAATTCGCGTATAAAATTGCAGAGAGCAAGAAGAAGAAAAATGATTCCAGTTGTGTATGCGATTTTCACGCAAGATCCCCAGTTCCTTGTTTATAAAATGCCGCGCACACAACGAAGCGCATTCTCTTTGAGTCGATGGGCTTTTCGGTGCGTGTTTAGTCTGGCGCTGAGAGTGAGCGCGGCGTATCGGCTCGATTTTTTGTTTTTTGCATTCAACTTGTCTAAAATGTAAAACAGTTCAATGCGTTTGTGATATATATTTTAAGCGCCAATGCTTTTTCGCATTCCATATTTTGTAAGCCAATGTCTCTCTCTCTGTGTGTCGGTCTCTCTCTCTCTCTCTCTCTCTCTCTCTCTCTCTCTCTGTGTGTGTGTGTTTGATGTATAATTCATACGGCAAATGCCGTCGAAAACATTTCTATTTATGAAATTCACATGAAATCCGGTATTTATCTGTTTACACAATGTACAATCAGTGATGCCATCAGTCATCGTGTAAAATACCATGTTTCAAAACGGCAGATTTTGAGCGGATCCAAAGCGGCAGCAGCAGCAACAACAAACAGCCCATAACAAAACCGAAGAAAAGACGAATTATGAGGAAATGAGAAAGAAAAATTAAACCATTGGCATTAACAACACACAGACAGTGATTAGTTCAAGTCATTTAAGCACAAACAAAAAAACCAACTAAATTAACGCGCATCGTTCACTCAAACGAATGCAAAGCGAAACGGAGAAATGCCCACCGAACAATAGATGTTTCGGCGTGCGCGAGTGAGTGGAACAATGTTGCCGATAATCACACTTGTGCCCGACTTAAATAACATTGTAATGCGTTGATTATGGTTATTAATTGTATGTTGAGCAAAAACGAAAATCCTCGCTCGTTTCAATAATAAAGCGCTTGACGAGAATGATAAATGCCCATTGGCACAGAAGAAGCAGAAGAAGCGGAATCGTCAATTCAACCACAGAGAATATCACCGTTCCGTCCAAAAAAACATGATTCACATAAATTCTTTGGCGCATCGACATAAATTAGAAATAAATTGAGAAGATAAATTTAATCAGTTTTTCTCGTTCGTTTCGATTACGAGATTATCCGAGATAGCCTCACAACATGCAGCTAATCAATCGCCACTCTGCTGCTGCTGCTGTGGCCGTTGTGACTTTGATGTTTTGTGGCCACATCAACACTGTGTATGTATACTGACACAAACTGTCGTGTTCGACATCGTGCACAGCCACGAAAAACCAATTCAACAAATTCATTTGTAAATGCACTTTGAAGCTCGACGTGATTCATCGCACCCAACCAACCAACCAACCAGATTGGATTGTTTGGCCGAAACGAATAATTTCTTCATTGGAAAATATCATAAATTTTGAGATATCGTAGTATGTGTGTGCGTGTGTGTGTCGGCTCAAAAATAGATTATGCATTTGATAAATTATATCCGAGAACATAACAAATCGCTTAGACATTGGAAAAAGGCATTAATTTAAATTTACTAGAAATTGTTGAAAACGTACGATTTGAAGAGAGAGAGAGAGAGAGAGAAACAATAAAAAGCAGCAACAAGATAAATAGATAGTCGCTCATTCAGCAAAATGTGTGTTCACGATGAAGAATCGACCAAATTGAATGAGTAAACGTAAACGATATGAAGCGGAGAGTGAGAGAGAGAGATGGCATGAAAATGAAGCAGGCATTGAGCTCGTGATGAATAAACTCATCCATATCCACACACCATCCAGCACAAGGGAGTGAAAAAGAGAGAGAAGAAGACACAAAAAACCGGCACTATAGTGATTCAAACATAACAGCAACAATAAGCAAATAAAAATGAATGTCATTAATCATTTTATTTTAATTTATAATAATGCGAGGTAATAATTCATGCAATCAAACAGCAAATAAAAAATCCAACAACAACAACAGCAACAGCAACAACGGCAATAAGCGTTGGAAAGAAAAAAATACGGCAAAAGAAGTTAATGGTGGATAGTTGATGTGTGTGCAGCCAGTCGATTAAGTATGTGCGAGTTGAAGAGCGATTGAGAAAGAGGTGGAAATGAGACGCAACACAATTGTTGTAGATGAGCATCTCTGATTTCAACACTAATCTATTTTTAATAATCACAAAACACTGAATTATATCGTTTAGTTGTTCGCCATCATTCGATGTACGCCAACCTAAGAGAAAGAGAAACAAACGAATAAGAAGAAGAAGAAGAAACACAACAACACGGCGTCAGACAGCAAACATTTAATCATTTCGAAGGGTAAGAGATAAGAAAAAATGAGCAACAATACAGAAAGAAACACATCGAAAAACAACCAAATGGAAGTTAAACTGACAGATTCCGTACACAAAGCGAGAGAACGAGAAAAGAGGAGCGCGCAAGAGCAAACGAGCTCTGAATCACGGGCTCAATCGAAAATGCCAAACACCACACAGCACACGTCTTATTAACGAGCATCGAAAAAGATTGGT
Organism: Sitodiplosis mosellana; assembly: GCF_009176505.1. Classification (NCBI taxonomy): domain Eukaryota; kingdom Metazoa; phylum Arthropoda; class Insecta; order Diptera; family Cecidomyiidae; genus Sitodiplosis; species Sitodiplosis mosellana. The sequence goes on along the minus strand of NW_022595248.1, from coordinate 1,508,971 downwards.
AAATGCGATAGCAGAATAACACATGATGGAGCCGATTGGCAAGAGCCAGTCTCTCATTCACTCATTCACTCACTCATCCACTCCATCTTCGATTGAAGCGATGCAAAGACCGAAAATGATTTTAATTCAACTTCCATTAGTTGTTATTAAAATGTGTATAATGAAGATACATGTCAGCAATTAGCCTCTCTGATTTAACATCACAACATTATCCCATCGAGCGCGCACGTTCGTGCTCTTGCTATCGTATCATCTCTGGGGCGTGAGCGCGACCAACAAAACATGTACATGGCGATACACATTCGATTGCAAGTGATTTGTGAATGCCAATACATACGTTTAGTCCGAATTTGAACCGTTTTGTTGTGTGTTTTCTGCGGCAGAAAATACAAAATCGGTTTCGTTTTTGCATTAGCCGAAATAAATCAGGCGGCGTGATGTTGTACGACAAGTTAAGAAATAAGCCTCGATGATGAGCGCTCTGTTGTGGCCGATGTGTGTTCGAACCGCATACAACACCGACCGAGAAACAACCATAAATATCTGACATAAATAAACTATTGAATAGGTCGTGTTGTGTTGTGTTTTTGTGTGTGCGGCAAAAAAAAGAGACGAGTAAGTGGGCATCATCATCGTTCAGAACAAACGAACGCCAAAACGTGCACAATTCAAAACGAGCCAAACGCATGCAAATCATCAACAATGCGCGAGCGAACGCATAATGAAACACAAGCCGAAGCACACATCACACACCACGGTCACCACAAATGAGATAAATTATTAGCATGTTTCGAGAACGAAATGATAAAAAAAAAACAATCGAGATCCATCGAAACGGACAACAGCGCGCCAAAGTAAATATGTTTTGCATCATTTATGCACACAGCAAATCCAATCGACGATGGCAATTCGTTATTTTCGGTTTCAGTACGTGGCGTTTTTATGGTCTCGCTCTCTCTCTCTCTCTCTCTCTCTCTCTCTCTCTCTCTCTCTTTATCTTTTTCGTTCAAAAAGTATGTGGCGGGCGCGTTCCTTGTGAACAAAAAACGAGAAAAAAGGGGAAAAATGCAATAATAAAAAGTGCTTCGGCCAATTTATTTCATTTAATATATCGTCGTCAATGTGTCAGTGTTGCAGATTGTACGTTGGCACAGATCATGAGAAATTTATCCAGCGGCAAAAATCACGATTTTTTTTTCTCTTCTGCCAAACTCCATCGAAAGAGAGATGTGAGTAGGAAAAAAAAACCCAACCACGCACGAAAGACGAACGGAAAAAAATGGCTTAAAGAGCTTCAAGTGAATGAAGAGAGAACGATAAAAGCCAATGTGCGAAAATCAAAATGGCAAAGGCGAAAAGAGCACCACTCAAATTCAAATACATGTTATGCGCGCAAATACACACCGAAGCCGCCACATGGGAATGGATCACACACTGAATCCCTCTCGCTCTTCTCGCCGAGTCGCTTCGAAATGCATGTCCGAAGTTCATCGAGCAACAACAGCTCAGAGATCGAGCGAACGAGTGAGCAAGCAAGAGAGAGAGACATTAATAATTCAACCTTCTGATTAATGATCTACTGGAATCATCTTGAATTCAAATATAATAACATTCGTTTATATTATGGCATGCGATTTATTTATACGAATTTCAGTGAATTTCACTTCTCTCTGTCCATAACAACATCGTTTAGAGACCGTGGCATCAACGCTAACATTTTCAGCTGACTGAAGAAAGCAGCGAGAGCAAAAAAAAGACGACTACGACGACGACGCAGCGCTAGTATACACACATAACAAATGTCCGTGCTCAAAAAATTGATTGCAATACATTAATTCTCAAGACCATTTACAGTTGAAATGTTGTGTAGCTGCTGTTACCGCGTTGCTCGCACTCTCTATCCCGCTCTGGCTAATACTTTCCGACGTAGCTTGTGTTTGAGTGTGATATGTTCTCGCACACAGTATTATTTTTTTTCCTACGGCGGTTGTGTTCTGTGAAACGTGCGCGCTGTATTCAAGCTGTAGCCAAATATTTCTCGCTTTCGTTGGCAATTCGGTTTCATTTTTGCCGAAACATTTGTGTGATGGATCAACATTGGATGCCAACATCAAAATGAATATAATAAAAGATATATATTTTTCCCCTGACTCTCGTATCCATCGTTCGGAGAGCATGCTGACAGAATAGATCTATCATAAACATGTCGACGAATTTAGCTCAACTCCGGGAGTGATTGAAACGAGAGCAGCATTGAAATTATATGCTGGACACATAGCAGGGGAGAGAAAAAAGCACACGATGAGATCATATAACGAGCAGTAGTTTTTGGCATGATGAGCGATTTTCGGACAATCACTCTCTCTCTCTCTCTCTATCACTCCATTATGACAGCTTGATTGAACGCGAATCCATTTAGTGGGCTCAATGATGATTAATTTGCATTTGATGCAATTAGAATTCTCTGCCATTCGCTCATTCTCTCTGGATTGATCTCTGTCTATTTGTCTCTCTTTTCCCCTCAAATCTATCTGTTTCTCGCATGCTCTCGCTCGCTCTGTCAAGATTATTCAACATTAAGACTCACCGTCTCAAGCCCCATAATTTAGATGAAAAGCGATTCTATATGCTCAATCATCATTCAAATTGAAAGCAAACACGGCCAAAGATCGATGCTCCGTACGACTTTTTTTCCCTCTTCCCAGAGTGAGAGAACACAATTTCTGACAATTCATTTTTTTTTTCAACTTTCCAAAATGAACAAATGTTTTCCTCCCTCTAAATAGACAGTCTCGATGCCGAAGATTATGATTTGCTCCAGCATAATTGATTAATTTAGAGAAATGGTATAAAGTTATCCAAAAAAGCAGGAAAAGAGAAGAAAACAACACAATCGACATGTCGTTGGTGGTGTTGTGATTTTTCAAAAATTAAATACGATGATCTATTAATCTTCGGTTAAAAATGAAAAGGCTCATGCTTCATTTATTATTATACGGTTTAAATATGATAATCCCAGAGTCGGTACAAGAGCCGTAGAGAAGGAGAAAAAAAAACAACATCAACAGCATAACAATAACAAAAACAAATTGAAAAATAAATTCGTTTTCGGATGAATTTGTTGTTTCTTCATCGTCTAATTGTTCATTGAAAAAAATAAATCTTCAAAGTGTTAAAGAAACAACAGAGAGCGTCTTACCTCCTGCGTATTTGGAATCGATGCCGAACAACGCACCGAAAGTGTCGGCGGGTGTACATCACACACATACATACCAAGCTAGATTATTCATTTATCAACAAGGCGTACCGAAAACAAAGATCAAAAACTCTATATATCCCATTTTTGGCTGTGTCATCATGTTGCGCTTGCATTTTTTTGTTTGTTTCTTCACTCCACCTTCTCTATTATTTGACACGGTGCAACAAAAACAAAACTAGTCAAAACTCATTTGTTTTTCCCGTTTGTGTTCGCATCGTACAAAGGAAGAAAAACATACCGAGTCACCGACGATGGGAGAGAAAAGGAAAAATTTAATGTATTTTGGCTAATGCTGTGCACACCAACAATTAAAAATACAAAAATCAATATTTCAATGTGTTTTCTTTCACAATTTCACCCGCTCTCATGCTCTCTCTCTTTCTACCTTTGAACTCCCTTTTTTCCATGGCTCTTTTCTCTTGTTATTGGTACTGTTTGTACATTTCCAAACACATTCATTTTTCGAATAGAGTTTTCTATAGTTATATCACCTGTCGAGTTCCAATGCAAACAATTCTAAATCTGTTGTGTGTGTGTGTGTGTTTTTTCACCCGAATGCTCCATCATACACACCGAACACAATATACATAAATGCAATGGTCATAAACTTCAATAAACCCATAAACCTAGTCTCTGTGTCGAAGCAACTTGCACAAATGCAAAAGTCATAAATTATCAAATAAAATAAAATTCGACACACCGACGGCCAGCAGAGACACACAGAGTAAAATCATGTTTGACCCAAGGAAGGAAAAAAAGAATGCGAATGTAGGATATAGTCGTTGGTGTTGTTTCTTTTATTTCTTGTCTCGATGTGTCGAACAAAAATATGATTCAGGGGAAACAACAAAAAAGCGTCTGACTTTGGCAAAGCCACGCTTGAATTGTGCATGTCGGTTTGTTCAATACCTACAATCATATTTAAGTAATTTATTATATCCTTAGTTAGTTCGTTTTTTTTATCGTTGTTGTTGTTAACTTCTCTATTAGAAAATAAATGGTTTTTTTTGCATCGAGAGAGAATGAAAAAAAAACGGCAACGCACACCATTTGCTGCACTGAATGCGGCGCATATGTGTAGTTTTTCTCATTTTTGTTGTTGCTGGATGCTGCCTGCATTCGGCTGTGCCGAAGAGCCAAAGAGCCAGAGAGAGAGAGAGAGAGAGAGAGAGAGAGAGAGAGAGAGAGAGAGA
>NW_022595248.1:1353443-1504509 GCF_009176505.1 Sitodiplosis mosellana | reverse complement strand
GAGAGAGAGAGAGAGAGAGAGAGAGAGAGAGAGAGAGAGAGAGAGAGGGAGAGAGAGAGAGGGAGGGAGAGAAAGAGCACAAATCATAAATTTGCCGATTTGGTCGGTTGACGCAGCATGAATTTATGCCAGTGTGCATTATATTGCAATTGAAAAAGCAATAAATTTTAAACGAAATGGTCTTCGTTCTCGCTCCTTTGCTGCTGCTGCAGCTCATCCATTGAAAATGTGCACAATGAGTGCAGGGGCAGCAGCATAAAAGCACGCATTCTACTTGCAACTCATTGCAATGCATTGAAATTTTCATTTTGTTTGCTTTCGCCAGCACACTCAACTCGTATATCCTTGAAGCGAAAACTTTTCCATTTCAATCGTTTCGGCTCAAGGAAACCGAACCGATCCTTTTACTCGTCTAAAGTGCCAATGAAAGAAACAAACAAAAATAAACGTCCTGTGTTTTCCTTTTGTCTCGATTGATGAGCAAACAAACGTTTATGTCGGTGCGGAAAAGTGTTTGTCAATCGTCAATTGAGTCGACAGAAAAGTACACACAACAAAAACAACCGAATCTACCTTTGATGATGAGCCGCTAAACAAAACCTATTTTCGGATGTTAGTGTGAAATGACAGAACTTTCCGCAATCAAGAAAATGGCTCAATGAAAATTTATCGCATCTTTAAGTCTCTCTTTCTCTATTTGATTTCCTTCATTACACTTTATCTCTGTGCTGAATGCTAATCTTAATTGTGACTCCAGACCATCTATGTACACATTTTAGGAGGGATTTCATTTATAGTAGTGCTGCTGCTGTTGCTGCTACATGTAATGTACTGGCTGGTACGAGGAAATAAAAAAAATATTATGCTTTTAGATTTTATTGGCCCGTTTGAAAGTGCCTGTAATGCTCATATGAAGATTTATTGCAGTCATAGTCATAAAATTATTTAAAAAAAAAATAATGTAGAACATCTCTTGGCTGCCGGCACTCCGCTTCTTCTGTATACAATGAAACCAAACCAAACGGAACGGAACACACACATAAAACTGTAACATCAACGTAATAAATAAATTTCTCGGATCCACAACAACAACAACAACCAGCCGAACGACTAAATGGGCAATTAGGTTTATTAAAACTTGTGTGTGAATAGAGGCAACGAAATAATCATGTATACAGTTGATTTCAACTGAAGTGAGAAAATATATTTGGATAATAAAAATCATGTTTGCATGCGAACTGTAAACAGTTTCAATGAAGTGAGGAGGAGATGGAGACTAGTAAAATGGGAATAATAGCAATGATTGTAAAGTTTTGTTGGCGGCAATTGGCATATCGGCAGCAAAAAGCCGACTAGATTCAGTCATAAAAGTATTGTAAAACGCAACTTCATAGGCAAATAAAATACAGAGCTTCAAAAGGTGCGCGTAGATTAGATTAAATATCGGCATTTTTTGTTTTATTTTTTTTCTCGATCCATTTTTTGTTGTTGTTTGGGTTTTTTTCTTCTTCTCAATTTCCATATTTTTGAACCGTTACCGGTCGTTTCCGTTCCAAAGGTTTCGTTTTACGGCCGAAAGGAACTCATTTATTTGGGTAAAGGAACTGAAACCGGAGAGTGAGGTATTTATCAACTGTGGCGCAAAACACTTCAGCCATTTAACTGTCAACCAAACTGTGAAAATTGGCCGGTTTCAAAAAAGGAAACCGATGAAAAAAGCCCGTCATTTAATCGCAAAAAAAAACATAAACGAGAGAATGCCGTCGCATTTGATGCGCGATATCTTTAAAAATGACACATGTCAGTGATTTTCGTTTCAATCGAGCTCACACTCAATTTACACACTTTTTAAAATCACACACACACACACACACAAAATGCCATACACTTCACCGCTATTGTTGTTATTACTATTATTCATTGCGTTGAGCTGAGTTGTGTGTACTTTTTTTTTTAATTCGGTGCGTCTCTCGACTTTTTTTTTCTCTGCCGTCTGTCAAGCGTTTATTGTTAAATAAATAATAATCAGTAGAATAGAATATTGTGATTGTCACTGCATTTCACATGACACACACAAGCGAATCAAAAAGAGCCAGAACAAATACACACACGTATGTGAGAGCATTGAGCAATCACAATGGGATACTCGAATCGCATCGAGACAAGCAATGAAAGAAGAGTGAAAGAGATTGAGCAGTAACTGAAATGTAAGCCGACACTGTCGCACAATTACAAATTATGAAGAACGAAAATACAACAGCAAAAAAAAAGAGATAAATAAATAAAATAACAATGCGACAGATTCAAGCCATGAGTGTGCTGCAAGAGTGCTGAACAAACAATAGGCACATAGACATTGCCAAGTTGAAAGAGAGCGAAAAAAGAGATGGACAGAGAGGAAATCTCTCACACGGAACGCGGCAGCCACTTAAATATATTAATAAAATGTCCTCAAACGAGAGACAACAACGAATATTACCTACGGCTAATGGCAACGATAATTGTATGCTGCGGCGCAAAATGATGCTCGATGAAGTGCACACGCAATGCACTCATCAAGCGACTATTCACATCACACAGCTCACGAATAAATCAAACCTTTTTCAGCCTCTTGTCACTCATCGATTTCGAGACTTTTTTTTTAACTCTCTGTGTCTCTCTTTGCAACTACTTGATCATCGTCATACGAGTACAAATCGCTGAGAGCGTGTAAATATCGTAAGCGTTTGTTGTCTCCTCCAATCCCTTAAGTGGAAATCGAGCAAACAAACTCATGTTGGTCTCTTTCATCGATTCCACTCTGGTTTCTATCCTCATCATCTTCGTCTTTGTATTTATTTGATTTTAAAGTCGTTAAAAAATTTACGCATCGTCCGATTAAGCTACTGTCTGTCGTTCGTTGAATAAACGTCGCCTGTCATTTAGAGACAGAAAAAAGAGATGCGATTGAATTAAAGACCTGGGCAACGAAGAGAACGGGTCAAAGCAGCTGAATAACAACCGCTCAACGTAACATCAATATTAACATCAACAAATCACTTGAAATACATGAAGAGACAACTCGCTCTCCCTCTCTCTCTCTCTTTCTCTTTCTATCTCGTCTGTGTGCCGGAAGATACGAACGGTGCGCGCATCTCATTCACATTTACGGGCCCAGTGACAATGATTCAAGGACCAAGTCGGCAAATGGACGGTGCACAGAAAAGAGATTTTTTTTTCAACCACTCTCACTCACTGATCCCGTGAAATAAACATAAACAATCGGGCAAAGCAGCGAAAAAAAAAACACAGAAGAACGAAGCACTTTTGGACAAAAATAAACGACAAATCAAATAACCCTTTTTGATTCGGTTTGATATTGTCATTTAAAAAAGTAAATCTCGCTCATTGTACGAATTTGATGTCGTTTTAACCCCATTTTTTTCCGTTCGGTCGCTCGTTCACTGCTCGCTTCTTCGTCATCGAATCAAACGGCGACAGCGGCAAATAAACAGAGGAAAAAGGCAAGGAAGCATGTCACCTCGCTGGTTTGGTCTTATTTTCCTTTTCTGCCTATTGTTGTTTATTGTATTTAATAACCATGAACGGGTTATATTTTGTATCGTAAAAATACCGATTCTTCTCCATTAATTCCAATGTTTTGAAATGAAAAGGATGACGCAAAAGAAAGAAGTTGATTTAGATGAAAGAAAAATACGGGAGAAAAAAAACAACAACAACAGCGACAACGAAGACGAACTGGTACGTATTTTCAAGTTGGTTGCGTTATCTTTCGCGCATATTTAACCCTTTGTCTAATCTGTCACTTCACTTTTTTTCCCTTCCGAAAGAAAAGAGAAGAAAAGCAGAAAAGGGTTCGTTCGATGTGCACACAAAGTAATCTAAATAATAATCAATGTAATCATATTTCCATTTCGTTCCCTACTTCACTTGAAGAACCGTTTCTCGCCGATTCAATGCACAGTCAAAGTCATTGAAGTGTGAGTGTTTCTGCATGCCACATTCGAAAGGTATCAAAAGAACCGAACACACAACAGCAGCAAAAAAAAATCAGTTTCTCCTTTCATTCCGTTGAAAACCGTGTTCCTTCAATGAAATATGTATGGCTTAATTGATGTTGCGTTTTTGTGTGTGTGTTCCCTTCTTGTTAACAACTGCGCAATCAGGCAGCAGCAGCGGAAGCAACAGCAACAGAAATAACGATTTAATTGTTTTGTGTGCATGCGATTGCACAAACGAGAACTAGCAGCGAACAGCGAAACAGCCACTCGAAATTGAATGGTTAACTTCAAACGAAGTGTTAAGTGATCCCGATCATATTCAAGCCGTGCGCGATGATGTCAACGACGACGAAGACAGCAGCAATAGCAGCAGCAAATGGTTGCGGTGGTCGTCGTCGTCATCGTTGCATGTATTATTATTGATGCATCATTTTCACTCGATGCCGACAGTGGTAGCGATTTGTTCACCGCCGTTGATCAACCTGAATGGAAAAAAACGAGGACCATTCTAAATGTAATCACATAATAAAACAACACGACGCGAGACCGAGTGAATTGAAGAGGAAAATGAAACGAATTCAATTTTCACAACCACTTTTGAACACTTTAAGACCTGCAAATGCAACGGCGCGCGAGAAAAAGACTGTGAGAAACTTTTGCCCCATTGAATGCGAGAGCAGGCAGCAGTGCGAACACAAGACGACGACGACGACGACCATGATGATGCAGCCTGCTTATGCATATTAACTAGCTAATAATAAAGTCATTAATTTAGCAGCCATCACGTAATGACAAACTCATTCTGATAACTTTTTTACCCGTTCCGTCTCATTTTTCATGCGCCGCAAATGCCTGAACATGGAAATTATACAAAAATGAATGCACCACGAGAGAGAGAGAGAGAAAAAATGATTACTTCGCTTTTATTGTGGAATGTTTTCAATTTCGTGGGCATTTTTTGATGATCCCATCAAATTTAAATTAATTTTCAACGAGCAATCCATTAAAACTCTTGAGCGTGCTTCGGCTGCCCGCGATGGAGTATCAATTGTGTGCTTTTGAAAATCATGAGAAAAATGCATAAACAATGAGGCCGGTTTTTGATATCGAAATCACCATTCAGAATGTTTTCAAGATAATCAACGCCCGAAAACACCATGTGAATTTTTGATCGCGCGCACATACAAAACAGAAAAAACAGATTGAACTGGCAGCAATGGCGACGGCGGCGTCTTGACGTCAACGTTGACACTTAATGTGCATTCAATAAATTATATATGTTTTTTTTTTTCAAAATAAAATGTTATTGCCATCCGAATGTGATTTGAACCGATTGTGATGAATACCAATGAAATACATTTTCTCGTTTGCCGGGACGAGCGGCAATGCGAACAACGCGCACAGTCACAAAACCAATTCAATTTCACTTTAATGGATAACAGCAGACCACTTGAACTATGGAAATGAAGCAGAGTCGTTGCTTTTGATCTCATCGACCACATTTTCCCACATTACATCAGTTTTTTTTCGATTTTGTTTTTTTTCCTTCGTCTTTAGTTTCTTTCATTTCACTTCGGCTCTACTCAAACGATTCGTTAATTTGTTGGGTGATTTATGATAATATGCACTTTGTTTCAGTGCGAAGCAGCTGAAATTGAGCATAGATAACGCACATCACGAAGATATTTCAATTTTTCGAAAATGAAGAGATAAAAAACTGTCACAAATCACGAAAATTACTTTTTTCTATTAAATTTTTGAAATAAGTTATGAAAAATGGCCTCGTTTTTTTTCGGTTCATTTGGAAGAAAAAATCGAAGACAAATCAATGTCACGAAAATTTTCTCTCTATAAACTAATTGAAATAAATCGACGAAACCTTCAGAATAACGATTCTATTCCATTTATACAAAAAAAGACTTCAAATGCTCGAAATAAGACGTCATAAAGAAAGAAATCGAACGTCATTAAGAACTTAGTATAGATTCAAATGGCATTGAATAATTGATACAGCTATGTTTACAAAAAGAAGACCATGTTATTTGCATGCAGACATTACCACAAATATACGTGCAACGCGTTGCTATCTCTGGAAACTTTAACAGATATACCAAAATTCCGCAAACACTCGAATAAATGATGATGGAAATAAATCGAAAATTGATATTCCATACTGCAAAAAAATGTGTTGGCGAAGCAATTTCGGTCTTCAACTAAGAACGTTAAATCCTCTTAAAAGACAATCCTCTCAATATCTATATTTGTATATTTTCCCAATTTGTTTTTCTCTTAATTGATAAGCACTAGGATCACGAGCTAATTTTCATTCGAAGTATCGATAGAAGCAGTACGAATTTTATTATCCATGTAAATTCGTTCAAATGAGGATCAATGTTTGGAAAACTCGTGGATGTGCTTAATTGAAAATCCGAAAAAAATAATTCATTGAACACACAGTAAAACCGCCCGTTTTTTATCAGCATAAATCCGGGCGAAAAGTAAAATGAAATAAATGCAACTAATAAAAATCTCATAAATATAAATGAAAACGGCGAAGAAAGAGCAGTAACAATAACAGTGCGGCGAAATAAATTTCTCAAATTTATGAATAACAAGACGGAACGATGCATTCAAGCCCAATCAGTGTCAATAAATCAAAGGCAGCAAATAATCATTTCGAAACAGCCATTTAAATGCGCAACACAAATCGGAGTAAACCGAAGAAAATCGTTATTTACACGTTTTTAACACACACACAAACACATACGGTAAGAGAGGGAGAGAGAGAGAGAAGGAAAAAGAGCCATGTCGAAGATTGCGCTTGTACGTTTTTAATTTTTATGTCTTTTCACTTCTTCCCGTTCGGTCGTTTATTTCTGGAAATTCATTTGTTTCGTTGCTCGAGCAAATCGTGCGCATTACGTTGTTCGGTGCATTTTTTTCGGAACTCTGAAAGAGTCGGAAAAAAAATACTTTTTTTTATTTACGATTTGCATTAACATCAAAATGAAGCTAACGAAATTGTTTACGACATCGAAACACACATAAACAGTCGTTTCGAACGCACATTTCTCTTTTATTGCTCGAATTTAAGACGCATCAAACGATACCGCCGTTTGTTAATCACTCTCTTTCCGTCTCCCGCCCGCTCACCCGCTCCGTTGCACCGGCCGAATTGGTTCATTTAAAGAGCGAACGCGCTCGCGCGCACCACTGTGATGGAGTGTGAGTTTTTGTGTGCTGAATTCATTCCCATTGCGATAAATAATATTTATATCCGTTTTTATGTGTGATGACTTTCGGTTCTCGCTGAGTGTGTGTGTGTGTTATTATTATTTTGCTGTGAATCATGGATTCGTTTGACGTGAAAGTAATCCGACTGTGCGTGTGTTATAAAAAAATACGAATCACGTTTGTAAACACACACCATGAGCCACTAGCCAATTCTCTCAGTGTTCTCCATATTTTGCCTTTCGCTTTGGGCTGCCTTTTGTCGTCAATACAATCGCTCGAATTGTATTCCTGCTTTTTTTTCTTCTTCTTCGGTAAATTGTGTGTAAATATAAATTTTCAGATTATCAAAAACACCGAGCGAGAGACACACAGAAAGAGGACGCATTGAAAGCAATCAGAAAATAAGACTTTGGAAGAGATAAACACACCAACATACAAAGCATGTCAAATGAAATTGAAAGAAAAACGACCGAAAAAATACCGAATCAATTCAGAAGGAATTAATAACAAGTTATGTGTTTTGGGTATTGATTTTACAATGAACTACATCAGACGTTAAGCTGCTTTTTCTTTCTAAAGAGAGACAAGAAAAAAGCAGTTGAACTGGATGTGTCATACCTACCGGCGCACCTAACCAAAGACGTAAAATAACCGCCCCATTGTTAACGGCTAAAAAACATACATTTTCATTTTGCCAACGTGTCAAATCGCATTTCAAATACCTTCGATCATCGAATAACATAATTGAAAAAGATGAAATATGAGAAACCTCCATGCTGCAAACACCGGAGAGAAGCAAAAACAATTCCCAGATTAAAAAAAAAAATTGAAACGAAGCAAATAATATGGAAAAGAAGTGGAACAACGAAATGCCATTCAGAAAAGGCAAAAACCCGAATAAGATGATTACCATGCCAATGAACATGCTGTAACAGCCCAACAATGCCAGGATATATGTACATATAAATAACGTTTCGGAATTGAGAGACGAAATCCTTCGAACAGAGAGGAACTTGTCAAAATTAGAAAACTCGAAAATCCGTTTTACCAGTTTTGTGTTCAATTCAACAGCACTTAATATGCTTTATGCTCTTAAAATATATATTATTCCTCTTTTTCTTCGCTCTAGTTCTGTGCTCTCTATCTCTTTTCTTCGCAGGATGAATTCTCTCTGTAGCTCTCTCTCTCTCTCTCTCTCTCTCTCTCCATCTATCGCTCTTGCTCTTGCTTAAATTCTCGCATTATCTTTCGTTGTCGAGTCGCTTTGTCGAAGGATTTGTTTTACTCGCTTGGTTTGGCAAAAGCTCTGGATTAAAATGAACTCTAGTGATGTTAAATAGCAATCAAGATTTCAATCTTTATTTCATTTGATGCTGTTCGTTTATTGTCCAAAAAATATTTGATTTTTTTCGGCTGCTGTTGTTGGTCGGGCTACATATTTTTGTTGCAAAACCGTGTCACATTTCAGGAAACGACACACACACACAGAGAGAGAGAGAGAGAGATCGAGCGAAAAAAAAGAAGTACCTATTGAAGTGTTGTGTGCAATATTTCGCATTGTTGTATTAACTCGAAAAAGTCTTCTGTTCTATTTTTTTCTTTCTCATTTGATTTTTATCACTTTTGGTTTATGGTTTATTCGGTCTTTAGTTGTGTGTTGTGTAATGAAAAGCCAGTTGCTTATTCTTATCTCTAGTGTATTTGTCGTCTCTGGGTTGGATGTCATATAATAGCATTTGACAGAGACCTAATTCCACTTCGTGCTTCGAACTGCAAATCCATTAAAAAATTGCGAATATGAAACAAAAGAGACCAACGCACAGTTGCACACGCACACAAGGCCCATCACAAATCTTTCATGCTTTTGAATGCTTCCTTATCGAATTCGTTAAATTTTCTTCGTGTTTTTTTTTTCGTTTTTCATGACAACTGTGCAATAAATAGACAAGCGAAACAGAACACACACACACACACACACACGAGGTTTTTGTCTTTTCGTTAACAGTTCATATATCTAAGTCTTTGGCTCTCTCGGTATTTACAAAAAGATTATTTTGATCTCTTTGTTTGTTCATTACATTTTGAAGAAACGAAATATAAAAAAAAACACACACTGATTTTGAATGGTTTGCCGAAAAAAAAACGGCTGCAATAACAAAAAAAGCACGGAGAAGAAGAGAAAAACAAAAGACTGAGATGTGGAAAAAAAATTAAATGTGCACGAGAAATAATAAAAACAAGTCATAAATTACAGAAAACGATCATGTTCCAAGCCAAATGCTGCCGCCGCCGTTGCTACAAATGGTTCCATTTGTGAACTGGAATTGCCGTTTGTCTGTGCTGTACTTACTCTGCTTTGTGCACATTAAACAGACATAAAACGACGAAGACACACCAAGTGCTCGCTCACGCCGTTGAGCTCCTCTCGTTCGTTATATCTCGCTCTCTCGGCGTGTCATGCTATAAATTCTATTTGAATTGTTAAGGATCATAATAACGCCATATAAACTGCATGGGGTTTCCTATATATATTTCTTTCGTTTTTGTTTCTTCGTTTTTTCTTTTTACAATTACCTAATTTATCTGCCTTTTTCGGTGTTTATCTTTGCTCTCTGCATCTAGGCCCGGCCTCGCTGTGCCGTGGCCAATGTCTTATCGGGCAATGAGTCAGGGCGTGCGTGCGAGAGAGCGTATGTGTGCTTTTGAACTGGATTCTTCTCTGAGAACCGAAATTTTGTCTCAGTTTTGTTCTCTCGTTATTTCTCCATTAATCTCGTCGTAGCTGAAAAATGTGTAAATAGTCTCTCTTTATTATTACCCACCGTCGTAACGATGGAATGATGAATTCGTCACTTTCATTCATTCCAAATGATATTAAAATAAAATTAGATCGAGTCAAATGTCGATTCAGCGATCTGTTTAGTGTCGTAGAATATAATCATCGGTGAAAAATAGTCGATGAACAGTTGAACACATTCCTCAATGAGAAAGAAAGAAGTAGTGTTTTGTTTGACAGACGAAATGCCGGAACACGACAGACAAAAGAAGTCGAAAATAATTTCAATGCTCATTAAACTCATGACTCGAACATTTCGTCATTCTTCAGAAGAGTGAATCAATCTGTAAACATTGAAATGGTACAAAGAGAGAAAGAAAACATGTTTATTTACATGTTTTATTTCCACCATTTCATTCATTCATTGTGGCTCGGCGAATATTCTCCACATTTGCCCGGTTTGTTGTTGTTGTTGTTGTTCTATGTTTGCTGAGTGAAATGAGGGTAATTTGTTATTTACTCAAGCGTCTCATTTTCCTTTTCTCCATTTCTTTCATCGATGTGTGATCGCACCGCATTGAAAGCGCGCTTGATCTTCGCTTTGAAATCAAGCGTCATTTCTTTCATCGCTCTCTTTGTAGACACGATCGACGCACCACTGTGCCGAGGAGGTTTTCGATGCTTCAATTAGGATGCCAAGATTTATGGCACACACGCATTCCTCTTGCCTTTTCTCTCGAAATTGAAACCACAAAATGGAAAGACGTGCTCTCGATTTTTCTCAAAACATTTTTATGTCCCAGATCCTGTTTGTGTGAAATGCATTCCGATCATTTTCAAAAAGGCCTACAATTATCGAAATAATTAAAAACAGTTTAAACACATTTTTCAAATCGAATGAAAAATGCCGAACGATCTATTTGGAGCGATGTCTTGATTCTCCCGTGTCATTCGATGTTTTGTTTTCGTTTTTTTGTTGTTGTTGTTGTTGTTGTTGTTGTTGTTTTCAACGAATTTCAATCGTTGGCAATTATAAAGATAATACTGGGATCGGTTGATTTAATGACATGCCGGTTCATTTAGTTCAGTTTCTTTATCAGCAGCGCGGCAGCTTTTTCGTGTATTGCTCTGGGGCGCGCAGTGAGCGCATAACATCAAAAGCAAACTGTGGTCGTTCGTGTCAGCGCACAGCACACAGGAAATCACATAATTTATATGCAAACGAAAAATGATCTCAGTTAATTTGTTGATAGAGAGTTTAAAATATGACACGACCCTCACATTTTTTACTCTCCATGTTCTCAAGATGCATTTGAAGAACGAGAGGGAGAGAGAAGGAGAGAAAGAGAGAGGAGGGGAAGAAATATCACTTAAAATATGACAATTAATTAGCATGAATTCAGTCGTCGGTCATAAATCCAGAGGGTTCTCGCTTGTTTTCCGTTGGCTCTAAATTTCCAGTCGCGCACAATATAAAGTACCCAGAGAGAGAGAGAGAGCTAGTAATTCCGGCAAAAATTATTACTATCGCATTTGAAATATAAACATGAAAATGGTTGTGCATTTGGTCGGTCAAGTAGCGGTTTCCTTCTAGGTCGTTTGGTTCGAGTTTTTGTTTGTTTGTTGTGTCTTTCAGGCTGGTGCGATCATCATGAAATGTGCAACATATGCGACTGAATGCACATGGCAAGCAGGCAAGCACTGTACATATCGTGTGTCGACTACATAACATTACGGGCAAAACCATACATTTCAAGCTCAACTGCAATAGCCATTTCAAAATTACGGCTTAGATTCCGAACGAAAAGAAAAACCGTACACAAAACCAAAACTCGGAGGAATAAAAAAAGTAATGCAAGCCAAGATAAAGCAGAAATAAAAACGAGTAAATAAATCACTTGCATTATTGCAATTAATCAATTTCTATCGTTTGAAAGCTGCCGCTCGGGTGAGCGCAACCATAGTGCTTCAATGCGCGCGCGGGGTGAAAATATTCGAACGCTGAAACGTTTTGCATGGCAATAAAACTATTGTACATTTGGATGTTTGACAACAGCTCAGCGAATCGAAGAATGAACACGACCAGCAAATGAACGGACAGCAAAACCAAAACATAGGAAATGAAAAAAACAAACGACTCAACGGAGTTTAAACATAAGTTAGAAATATTTCATTGAAAATTAAATACACCGAATGAAAGAGAGAAAACGACAGCTCGCGCTTGCGAGAGAGCCAAATGCATGTACACGTACATATTGTTCGCATTGTAATCGAGGGGAAAAATCGGATTGGAACAGTATGAAAAAAAAAGCCTTGAATAAAACGCATAAATCTTGAAAATTTATTATTATTGCAATTATTACATCTAACACTCGAGCATTCGCGTATATTGCTGCCTAATATCGCATTCGGACGGTGAAGAACAGCGGAAAAAAATAGAATTGTGCACTGAATGAAACAAAAAAAAGCTTCACCCAAAACACAAACACACAGACGAGAAAAATGTGGTTACGTTAGGTGGTACGATTGCAGCTATTAGAGAGCTAGAAACGACTTTTTGGACATGCTCGAAGACTCTTTCGATGAACGGACTCGCTTCTCTGCACGTTCATTCTAAATGCGCAACTAATAAAACAATTTTATTTCAGTTTGCATTTTTGTCTCTTTTTCTCTAGCCCATTCAGTTCAACTCATTCGACTCTATCTGTTCGAAGGCACTAGCCCTTATTCAAAATGAATAAGAGAGAGAAAAAGAAACGAGAATTGGTGTGTGTGTTTTTTCGCGCGAGCATATTTTTTCCCTCAATCACCATACGTGTACAATTTTTTTTTCCTGTTATTGTTGTTGTTGTTTCTGTTCCGTTTCGCTGTATAATCGTTCGTAACACTATAAATTGCCATTCATCATGCGGCAATAAATTTTATCGTTGAATGGAAACACTTTAAAAACATAAAACAACAAACTGTCAGTTTGATTGTACACAATAAATCACATAAACATTACACACATTTTCAGCGATTGCATTCAAGCAGCGAAGTCAGTCGACTTGGTCAAAAGGACGCGAACGACGGTGCGGCTCACACGACACCGCGCGTACCACACTAACAGATAATAGATGGAGAGTGTCGAGCGCAAATAGAAAAAAATGCATGTGCATCGAGCTATTGGACTAGTCAGAGGAAATGAGCACGCGGTCATATCAACCACGGCCTGTGAGTATGTGTGTGTGTGTGTGTGTTGAACCGATGGATAAAACGCCACAATAAATTTATAATTATAAAATAGTCAAAGAGGCTACGCGCACGCGGGTGCAATGCGGCCCACAACGAAAGAATTGCATTCATCGCGTCAGCTCAAAAGTATCTCAATGTGGCGTTGAATTCTAGTAGCAATCCACGATCATAAAACAATTGCCATTTTTCTGTCGGACTTAACGAAAACACAAATAACAACCGACATGTTTTTTTTTCACCATTCACAAAGTCGAAAAATTAATTTATACTTTGTTTTTTCTCTACACGGCTATTTTTTTTATTCCACCTCAATTGCAGCTCATGTGTAATAATGTGAATTAAACGTCAACTGATTACATCGAAAATGCCAACGGATAAATGATTGGAATTGGGAATATTTATTATGTGAAAAAAATGTACAATCGGCCTGACACATGTATGACACTGGCACACAAATCGGCTGGCAAATTTTCGAATGCTATTTCACAGGTCATAATTTATATCGAGATGGCGGATGATGTACAAAAGGTGAAGCCATGTTATGTGTCAAAGGAGGAACAATAGCCGTGTGCATTGTGCATATTGTTTTCAGTTTGAACCATGAAGGTGTCAGGCCATTCTACTTCATTTGCATTCATTCCCATGCATTAATTGTACTATTGCAATTACACCTGAACTGCGCTACACTTACATGGCGAATGGGTATATTTATTCTTGCCCTCCGGCAACCATAATTTAAAGTCTTCCTTAATTTACTTTTGCTTTTTGTTGCAAAAAAATGTGAAAAAGGGAAAAAGAAAGAAAAAAAGAGAAAAATGAAGGAAATAATCCACAGAAGCATAGAAAGGCGCGAAGCATTGTAATGAATATCATCGTAAATCGAATTAAATTCTGATGGTTAAACCGTCATTAGTGGCGAATGGAATTATACGCATAACAACTCTCCTTCTCTCTCCCTCTCTCTCTCTCTCTCTCTCTCTCTCTCTCTCTCTCTCTCTCTCTCAAGATTCTATGCACACATTAATGTATGTAAATTACAGCGTGATTGCATTTCCATTATGCGCGCTGTCACCAGAAGCACTCTTTTGCATTTTAGCTCTCGCTAACTCACTCTCTCAACTCTGACGATGACATCCGATTGTAGTTTAATCATATTTTCATCAAATTTCCCATTCACTTGGTAATGTGATTTCAACACATTATAATTAAATGTCATCGCAAACGCCACTGATGTTGATCACACACACACACCGCATGGAAAAATATATGTGAGAAAACACTTGCTGGCTGGTTGGCGCGCGTTTTTGCTCTGTGTGTTGCGCGCATATTTCCATTATGATTTATCATGCAGCTGACATTAAGTACAATTAAATAATGCCATTCAGATCTCCTTTTTTCCGTCATGTATTCCAACGCCAGTTCTGTGTGCGCTTTATGACTTTTGCAACTCTGGCACAAACGATTTTTCTCTCTGTATAATGTGTGTCTGCCCGAAAAAGTTTTTTAATTTCAATTTTGAACTGATTGCGAGCATTAAATTTATGTGACAAGGGAACAAGAGTAGCTGACTGGCACCAGAACACGAAAAAAATGGAACTACACAACACGACGAAAATGCATCTGATTAACCTGTTTGGTGTTTGCGTGTTTTTTTCTCTCTTTCTCGCCTGCCAACGTCTCTTCATGTGTCTCCGTCACTGGATGTGAAGTTTAAAGTGTAAATAGAATTTTGTGTCACAATCACAGAGAAACCAAACAAAAAAATTGTTTCGTCGACAGCGATTCCCTTTTCGTTTATAATTTTACCAGAGAATTGCACAATAGTCAACACATCAGTTCTTGTGTCATTGTGTCATCCGAATGCTTACTTCATGAATCAAAAACGCCAGGATCTTCGAAGAAGCGATGAAAAAAATGATGCTAACAACAACAATGAAGCAGAAACATGCATGAATGTCACATCACAGCGAAAAATTCGATCTGCTCCGAAGTTTTAACAATGAAATAATGAGAATGTCTACGAATCCAGAACGAACAGAGACTCCCAGACACAGAGAATATGAACTTATCAACATTTTCATATGACAAAAATTTACAACTCTTGGTTCTGTATGACGGGAATGTGTCTCGTATACACGAAACCTCCCCACACATACACACACATCACCGTCTCTTCTCTTCCCGATACAAAACACAAACAATTCTCGTCTATTCATTTTTACGCCATGAGATTGAGGCAACAGAAAAAAAGCGAACGAATGACAGCCCGAGGAGGATAAGATTGTGTGCTCACTTGTTCCAACCATCCACCAGGAGCAAATAGATATTTTCATAAACACGTCGTGGAAAAGTTTTTAAATTGCTTATCAGTTACCATAAAATGTGCGGAATTTTCGGATTTTTTTTTCACTCCATCTCTCTGTGTCTATGTCACTCTTTTTCAATCTTGTTCCTTCTCGCTCGGTCTCACTCATATTCCTTTTCCCCGGCGTTCATTTTGAAAAATGCCAGTTTTCTTGCTGCAAACAGCAGGAAGACCATCACACAATTACACACAAAAAAGAACACCGAAATGGACACAGCACATACACACAGCGTGGCTACATATTCTGGAAAGGAGTACAACAAGTTCATTTTGTCTGAAATGTACGGAATCGTGTGCTTGTTTCATGCGGCATTTTTTTACTTTTATGACACATCAACTGCGGTGATGGTGAACGGGGCGAGTAAGTTTGTGGATATATGCGTCGCACAACTGTGTGACACTTCATTTTTCGAAACCGAGCAGAACAATGGCGTTTAAAATTAAAAGTTTACTACGGAGTGCCACGCTTGAAATGTGATTTGCCGAAAGAAAGGGACAAAAGTATTAATCGTACCGTTGACAAAGACAACGAAAATGACTTTAGTTACGAGAAAAAACAAACGAAAAAATAGAGAGAGAGAGAGAGAGAGAGAGAGAGAGAAACTGTCCTGCCGCGCGTTAAACAGGACTACTCACAATAGATAATTCTAGCTCAAGGTTTTCAGCTCGGCGCATTTACATTCAAAAAGTCTAATCTTTCTTGTGTGAAGCGAATTGGGTGGTGTTTTTTTCTGTAGTTGAATAAAGTTCAATTCTGAGATAAGACCGAGAGTGTATGCATTGTTGGCGGGAGCGAAAACAAGCGCGTCATCATGATGATTGCGCGTTGTTGGTGCAGCAACGGAAATGGTTGGTGAGAGTTGCAATGACAGTCGCCCTGTTTCGATGCCATACACACAACATCTACACACACACACACTCATAGTGCAAGGAATTGCAGCAAGATTGGAACCGAGTTTAATATTTCGTCTGACAACTGTCATAAACAAGTAGACATTTGCTTTTGTTGACGCTGTCGTCATCTATTTACTACTGTTCCACGTTATGGTTCTTGTTCCAACCTCCTTCACCCACACCGCAGCACGAGCGCGATCGCATTTTGCAGTTTGTTTTGTCACATACACAGAACACAGCGAGTTTTTGACAACATATTTTCGCTTGAGCTCGTTGCTTGGCATGCACATTGCACACAGTTTTCCGGGCCAAAGGAATGCAACGCTTCCCATGCAATGTAATTTTCGTGAAATTTTTTATTTCTCGTGCTAACCTGTCACAAAAATGAATTCCGTGCTCTAGTTCCCGAAAACGAAAAGTTAATCAGTTTGGTGTTTAATCGTTTGGTGCAGCAAAATTTCAGCACTTTTCTTATGCACGTCAATGTGAAGTGGAGAGAGAGAGAGAGAGAGAGAGAGCAGGAGATGGATGGAGAAACATTGGCAATTATAATGAAAAATTGAGTTGCAAGATTGATTGTTGTGTTTATGAATGCTGTAGAAAAATCACATAAACGTGACCAGCACATCAAGCAGCAAACTATTCACATTCGGAGTGGGATATGCGAGAATAATGACAGGTGATATTAAGTTACGAAGAGTTTGCCATTATTTCTGTTTTATTTTCCTTTGAAATTGAACAGAATAAATTGAAAATTGTCATTTTTCCATGATGTTGTTCAGCTCGGGCAAATCATTTATTATTGCCCCTGAACATGAGACCAAAGACGAGAGAGCGAGAGCGTAAATGAAAAGGTGTACGATGAAACAGCTTGAAAATCTTGAAAAGTCATAACTCACCGAAATCATTTCCAGCCATTTGCACGGCCAAAATGGCATTCATCGAACGCTTTCATTCGGCCAAACATTTATTATCCGGTTTTTATTACACAGATGAGATGTGCTTTATGTTTCACCATTTTGCACACACTTCAACACAAGGTGAAGAAAGTGGAAGCAAAGAGGGAACCAAACTATTTGACGTACAAATAAACAACAGCAATAACAACAATAAAAAAAAAATAGGAATGAAATCGCCTGAACAAATAAGAGGAAAACCATTTGGAGAATGGATGAAAAAAAAATCCAACCGTAATGAAACGCTCTTCAATGAATAGACGTGGATAATAGACATTGATAAATGGAGACGATAAACGCTCTTTATTTACATTGATCCAGAACTGTAGACACGTCACGTTTTGTTCGTTGGAACGATCTGTCAGAGAGAAAAAGTTAATTACTGTTTTATGTGACTAGATAAATTTTTCGTTTTCACCAAATAATACACAAAATCACAACTGTGAAATGTGTGTGTGCAAGCCAAAACTGATCTGCACACAATCAATTTGCAAACAATAACACATTCTATTGATCATTAAACATTCGAACAAAATAGAAAATTAATGTTGTTGTGTTCATCATGAACACAATGCGACCGGTACAATTGATAAATGGATTATTAGTATTATTTTGCCGTGTCGATTTTTCGGTGTGATTGTCATTGCCATGGATCCTGGCCATTTCATTCCGATTGGTTAAAATCATAAGAATGAGTGAGTGAGACTGTTCATTGAACACACTGTGTGTTCGATATATGGCAAATGCATGGGTGAAAGAGAATGGCAGTTGGTGTGCTGCATTTTCTGTGGATTGCAATTGTTTGTGCACAAAGACGAAATGAATTGCCTGGAGGCTCTATTGTTTGGGTCATAAATCCAATGTCATGAAATGCCATAGACGAAAATAAATAATCTTTTGACATCGACATCGACACACAAACACATCACAAAACACATATTTGCTCCGGTTGTCAATTGTCAGCGAGGAAGCGACGCTGTTTTGTTGATTCTTTAGAAGGTTTTTTTTTCTTCTTCTCCATACTTAACATTTCAAGATCAGTCATGTCATCACACGCTCGGGCACAACCGATTCAATTAAAAAATGTTAATTTTTTTTTTCTCGGTTCGGTTTTTGTTTCGTTATTAAGCATGCCGAAATTTTTCCGGCGAAACTTCGTCGTAAACGACAACGATTTATGAGCGACAAATGGAAAGACATGCAGAGCGAATGCAGAAAAAAAAAACGTTGCTCAAATGATAAATTGCACACGAAAAATGCATTGCAAACACACAACAAATGACTTGGCTATTTGTGGAAAATATATGCGATTGCATTCATCTTTCTACTTCTTCTTCTTTCATACAACGACGATGGGCGAACCAGCAGCAAAAATCACCATTCGAAATACTTGGGCATTTGTCATAATTCTCTTCTAAATATATAACGAAACAATGTGCAAAAGTGCACACTGCACACAAAGCCCCATAGCCTCACCACACACACACATACACACGCTCATTTATCTTGCGACCGATTGCATGCAGACATTGCATGTCGTCGTAAAATTGTACGTATAATTTCTCATTTGTTATAAATTCGCTCCTTTTGTTTTGTGTCCACATTTCTCGTTATTTCTGGCACATGCTCTCGCTCGCTCACTTGCTTGCTGGTATGCAATATGCAGGACCTAAGAAAATTGAGTGTTGGTACATTAACAATGTGCTTATTGTATGGCATGCCATGTTTAAAAGGCCGAAAGGAATAATACGTTATGTTTTTGTTCAACACACACACACACACACAGAGAGAGAGAGCGAGAGCGAGAGGAAAAAAACTGTGAATTGCGGACAAAAAAGCAATATTCAACAAAAGGAGAGCGTGCAGAAAGATGGAAACAAATGAACAGAACGATCAAATTGTCAATAATATTGTTAAGATATTTATTTTATGACTGTGCAAAATGGAAAAAAAACTGCAAATGTGGCCAATTGAAAGCGAAAGAAAGCAAAATCAACCGACCATTTGTTACAATTCTGCAGAAAAAAAAACACAAAAACAGCGACGGTACAACAGGCTGGGCTGAATTATGTCATTTTTAGACAGAACGTGTAATTGAAACATTTTTCCTTACTTTTTATCACAATCACGTTTTATCCAATTGTTCCGTCACACTGGGCATTGTTTACGTAGAAAAGAGCGTTTATATTTTGAAAATTACTTTAAAATGTTCACGATTGTTTTGTTATTTTTAGAACCGGCAACAATAGATATTTTATAATGAAGTTTTTTCCATTTCAATGTCACATTTCGCTAATAATGACAACAATATTTTTGACATTTCACAAGTTTAAACGGTTTTGATAGAGTTTTGCTACCGTTTTTTGGTAGAAACTAAATGATTTTGTGGCCGGTCAAATGAAAAAGAACCATGTATCACTTGCTTGTAATCAGTCATAAACGATGCTCTATAAAGTCATCAACCCATTTAAGCCTGAACGGTGTCGGTCCAAGTTCAATGAGCTTGAAAATTTGAAATGTTTTCGAAACAATGTCCTAGCCTACTGCCGATTATGATTGTGACAATGAATACACTTGTGGAAAAACAAGACTACATGGAATTCCGAAGCCCCATGTAGCAATAAAATAAATTGATTATGCTATTTTGGAGCGACGGCGTACTGAATGTGGTTCAACGTGGCTCGGGCCACTCTCGTTTGGTGTTGTTAAACCCTTGTCTAATTTACATCGTCGAAATGTTTCTGTGTCTGTGTCTGTGTCTCTCTGTGTGTGTGTTTATAATTGTTTTTCACCATTAATCTTTTGTCGGTTCGCAATGACTTTTATGACTTTTAATTATATGAAGTGAATCGACTTCGAAATATGCGGAAAAACATCTAGCAACAGCAGCAACAGTGAAAATTTTCCATAGAGCGCACAGCGCAGAGCACGGCGCGCGTTGTCATAAACGCATTATCACAAAATGTTTGTTCGTTTATTAGACTTTTAGATACCCATCGTCTGTGTTGAAATGAGATTTTATTGCGATATTTATTATGAACAGTTTTGGCCGTGCATGTGTCAGAATGCGTGAATTTCTCTTTTTCTATATGGCTGGGTGATGATGATGACGATGTTGAAGCCGTCGCCGCCAACAACGACGGCAACGACGCACAAAAGAGTATGATGGCATCACTGTCGAGAGCAGAAATCGAGTTTTACAAGCCAATGAAGAAAAGGAAATGGGTATGGTCTGAGAGGTAGGGGACAAGAACATGTTCCAAGTGCACTTAATCGTTTCGAATGTGCGAAAAGTTTTCATTTTAGCTCGATTCGACTCGAGACTCCGACCACAACGCAATATCTTAAAAATCCATTTAGCCATATTTCACGGCGATTATTACTTTTTCTATTACCCTACACACCTTCCATCGCGTACGTATATATATATGTATTAACATACGCAATTTAAATTAGTTCTTGAACCGCTCGTTTCACTCATTCTATTTGCTCAGCTGAATGAACTAAGATTGTGTGTTTGTTCGTTTGTTTGTTTGTTTGCGACAACCGCAATTTACAACTATGGCGATAAGCATTTGTGAAATGACTATGGCGATAGCCATCATCGAGTCTGTGCACCGATTATCGTTTCGATGCGAATTAACACAACTCCATCTCTCTTATTTTGATATCGAATCGTGGTTACTTTTCCATGTTAATCGCTTTCCCATAAATAGACTCGATGAAATGCTAGTCACAACCATCTCAATTACAATTTTATATCACTTCTCGGTTACTCATTGGAATTGAAATTTTATTACCTACCGCGAGTCATCGTGTCTCTCGATTTCCATTTGCGTCCATAATTCCACTTCGAATGGCAGCGCGATTGGCATAAAAGCCATTTGGCTCGAATAAAACTAGTGTAAACCCGGTCGTAAATGTCAGCAACGGTAAGACAGTTGATTTGATCATACGGTTTTTTTTTCTATCCATATAATGATTTTATATAGACTTAATCCGTCGACTTATCAACATTCTTTTCTATTCGTTGATGAGAGAGCGTTCGTGAGCTAGCTGGTTGGCATTGGTGCGTCAAATTTCATGAATTATAATTTCTTTTGCTTCTTTTCACTCCATCTCTCGATTGCACGATATCGCCTTTGCACCACTTCAATCTGGGAAAATCGGTGGGTATCTTATAAAGCAATGAGAACGACGAAGAAAAAGAAGATGAGGAGCAACTGCAGCAGCAGCAGCAGCAATAAAAAAGAAGTAGCTCGTCTTAAGCCACATTAACTGTCATTTAATATTATATTTTATGTCGAAAGAGAGGAAAAAAGGTCGACGTAATAAGTATTAGTATTTCATTTTCCTCCGTCTCGGTATTGGATTATGTGTACAGCTTGGATGAAAAGTGGCCATCGCAATTGACGATATAAAATTTTTATCTTTTATGTAAAACATTTACTATCTCTATCACTCTCGTTTTATTCGGGCTTGTGCTCTCTCGTCAGATGGATGATGGCTATACCTGGTTCCGGTTAACATTTCACCATTATTACGGTCTTATTATTTGGTGCGTATGAATATAAAAACGAGGAGGAATACGAGATCACGCTCGTTGAATTTTAAATGGTAACTTGATGCCATCGCTTACCTGAACTTACCCAAATCCTAATCAAATCAAAACACTCAAAACTTCGATGACCCATCGACAATGCGGTCGGAGACTTGAACGTATTTGTTTATTTATCTAATAAGACAAGCAACGAATAAAATGCCAGATAACTCATCGAAGGGGATCGTTATATTAAGATTTTTATCGCTATTTCTTCTCTTGAGTGATTTAGTATGCGAAATTTTGTTGTTTTTTCTTTCCATTTCGATGGAAAACGAACGTTCTTCGGAAAGGAATAACAGAGCTGGAAGAAAAAAAGAATATTTGATGGGCAATAAAGCTGTCTAAAATAGTTGATTGGCTGTACCTCCGGTGTGTCATCTGTTTACATTCGTTTCAACAAAATTGGTCGTATTTGTTTATCTTTATTATTAAATTTACTGCATAACACAAATTTCCTGTAATTTTTACCATTAATTTTGTTTGTCCGAATTTTGCCTTTTGCATTGCCATGGGCCCATTGTGTGTATGTGCTAAGAGTGTATGAGCTCGGTGCTACGGTCAATATTTCACATAAATTATTTCCATGTAAGGCATTTGTCATGGATGTGAGAGAGTAAACACGTTTATGGGGTGAAATAAACCAGAAAAAATGGTTAAGGACGAAGCAACCATTAAGGCGCATAAATTTCCAAAGCTACTGTCAACTGTGTGACGACAACGATACACACACACACACATTGAACCTAACACATTGTTGTGTGTTGGCATGTTGGATCTTTATCTTGGACGATTTCTTAACAAATAATTTTTGGTGTCGTTTGTTATATTTTTCTTGCTCTCACTCTTACTCTCACTCTCCAGGCATGTCGTTGTGTGTGTGTGTGTTTTTTTTTTCGTGTGATAGCAGCGATTGCATTCGAAGAAAGAATATAATTAACAATTAGGCTGGCATTTATGTACAATGGGACAACACAATAGAACAAGCTGACAATATGAACACTGACGGCCCGAAATAGACAATCGCTACAATGAAATATGAAGAAAAGACAGCAGTCGACTTGTTTCACATGCACAGCATACGTACACATTGCACAAACATTGCCATTGAGTTGGATTGCTGTGGATGAAAAAAAAACAGAGAGAGAGGAAGAGAGAGATCGTTGCCCATAAATTACGTCTATGACACATAGAATGAATATACTGCGAAAGCGGTCATAAATTCTTCAAGGGTTTTAAACAGAAAAAAGGCACTCGTTTCTTTTGTTTTGCCCAAAACCATTGTGAGCCGTCATCAAAAAATCGCTTCTGTTCTGCTTATTATTGCCATTATATTTTTCTGTTTATGGGACAACTGAAGTACATACTTCTCTACCCTTCGTTCAATAGTCACTTCTACTTTTCTATGGTGCTGTCTCTATAGTTCTCACATGTGGATTTTTACAAGGACAAATCATTTGAATAACATAAAATCGTTTGAAATGATGAATTTCATAAGCGATGAAATTCGCAAAGGGAAATTCAACTGTTTGAAATGATATCACTCGATAGAAATCGAACATTTTATTTCGAAACCAACAATATCAGGCTACTATTGGACGGTTATTTTAATGCTCGTCGAAATTTTTTGTTCCATAGTCTCATTAATACTACGGAGCGGTATATCGATGATCCATGCAAGATTATATCTCTTCTTAAACATTCGCCTAGCTTCATCCTCGGTTCCGCTTGGATTGGTTCTACAGACACAATCACAGCCGAAAATGTTGCATGGTTCATATCCACAATAACGAAAAGCCTGCGTAGTTGTTCCATCAAAACATATATTCGACACACAACCTGGACCGCCAGGTGCAAGCAGACGTGTGCAGGGGGGGGGGGGTATTCCGGTTTTACCCCCCTCTAGGATTCCAAAATGTGGACCCCCCCAGCGATTTGGAAAATTTGACACTAGATATAATCGATTTTCAAAAGTGAGGACCTTTTTTTTTTTTTTTTTTAGGTCTTCACTTGTTTTTTGATACCCATTGGCAAAATTTTAGACCCCCATTGTGGAATTTTGACTGTTTTACACTAGATAGAATCGATTTTAAAAAGTGAGGACTTTTTTTTTTTTTTTTTAGTCCTCACTTTTTTCGGAGACTGGTTTTACACTAGATAGAATCGATTTCCAGACCCCCCCCTGGCAAAATCATTTTACCCCCCCTAGAATTTTTGACCTTGCACACGTCTGGGTGCAAGATAAGTATATCTTTCGTGGGGTGTTTTACCGCATTCATGTTTAATTAATAATTCTACCCAACAACATTCAGCATTTGTTTCACATCTCAGCAGCAGAATGGTTATGAAAATCAAAATTGCGGATACTCTGTGTGTAACTGTCTTCAACATGATGAATAAATTGATTCTAGTGTAATCGCTGATTACTAATCAGAAATTAAAAGCGAACATTACATTTTTGATATATATATTTGAGACTCAATTGCTTACCTCCAGAATGAAACGCATGTAAATCTAGAACTTTATGTGAAGGCTTCTGTACGCAAATGAAATCTCAGCAAGTATAGTTCCTCATTTCATCATACACGAATGCTGTTTCTTACGACAAATTAATTAACTTTAGGAAAAGGCATTGAAAATGCATTCGGTACGAATATTTATTTCTTAAAAGTGACCTTAATTTCTTTATTTCTGAAACTGAAATAGAAAAACATGGTATATTTCATCATCGTTTCCAAACTGACCTTCAACAAGTATTCAAAAAAAATGTTATGCTGATAAAAGGGTTACATTTTGTTCGTCTTCAAGAAAACATTGTAAAAAAAACAAAAGGCAAGATTGTTTCCAAATTTCAACCTTTGCACATATTCCAACCGTAGTCGATTGAGTTGATAATTTGATTATAGGCAATATGTATGTTTCTTGTGTATTCTGTGCAAAGAAAGGCACTTATTTCTATTGTGCTGTTCAAACCATAGAATGAGCGTTGGACCTTCATCAAAATTGTCATTCGGTTCTTCTTGGTTTGTTATTGTTCATTATATTTGCCTGACAATGGACGTGCATACCAACTTCCTTTACCTCGATACTTCCACAGTAACTTCTATACCATTCTGTTGTGTCCTTTCTTTTCTTATGCATATGAAATTCGGCAAACAAACAGCCCGGAAAAAAAACCATCGCCCAAAATGTGAAACAAGAAACCTGATGGCATTGAAGTGATCATTTTGTGTGTCTCCGACTGGCAAAATAGCAATAAATTCCCGGGGTTTTGTTCCGTTGGAAATCAGAGTCTCCTTTTTTACGATTATTATTTTTCGTCCAACGAAATAACATGCAATTAAATCGTTTACAACTATTCCACATAGACAACTATACACACAATTGCGTACACAAAGAGAATTTTTTCGAGTAGTTTTACGACACAGTGCAACTTCCTAAACAACAATCATGTCATGTTTATGAATTGGTATACAAATATCGAATAGAAAATTGCCGGGTGAATAGATCAATTATGGTTTTGAATTTCCATGTCCGAGGCTCGTAAATTAGCTGCAATTTCAGAAAACAGCATAATATTTCGCTGTAATTCAACCATTTCTTGTTTACTGATAGGAAAAGATGTATCCATAAAGTGGCTGTTTATGAATTTCGGAGAAGTTTTTTTCTTTCTTGTTCATCTTCTCAGAGTGTGGTTGTTTGTTTGAAACGGAGGAACGGGAAACATATTTTTACTGGAAATTCTGATTTATTTGAAAAGTTGAGCCATAAAACTTAAAAGTTTTTAAGTGTTTGTATGTCTGCTGAACGATGGCAGTTCTCATTGAATCGTGGTTATCGATTTTACAACATTTGGTTGAAACCAAAGTCATACGTGCACTATCTTTTTCATCTTCTTCAACAGAAATGGACAAAAAAAAATTATTGCCAAAAAATCTTGGTTCATATTTCACTAGCCATAAAAAAATGAACGAACGAGAAAAAAGTGTTCATAAAAGGAATCAGTTGGATGACAAGAGAACTAAACGTTGTGTAATATGATGCAAATTGACGCCTTTTGTCACATGTTCATGCTGTTGCAATGACGGGCATATGCGTTCCCATCCATGTTCATGCGGCCCTAATGCCATTCAAGGAAAACCACTTAAGCAGTTCAGTACCGAAATTGATTCTAAATGCTCAGTGATTTGTGTTGATTTGTGGCAAGCACATTGTGCGAACGGCATCGTTTTTCTTCATTTATTTCGTAGAATCAATCGTCGTCTCCGACCGAAGTAACCGAGAGCGAAGGAGAAAAAAAGAGATTCATCTCTGGATTGTCCTTTTTCAGCTGTCGATCGTCGTTGTCGTCGTCATTGTATGTAACATAAATTGGTTAAGCTACCTTTTAAGTGTGTATGGGTCCCATATTGAAACCGGAACTATAAATTTATTATCATAATTTATTGAAGCAAACAGAGAACGAAGAAAAAAGCACACACCAATGAGAAAACATACAATGTCACCGTCGTCGGATTTGCTTGGCTCTATCGGAAACGTTCAAGCCGACAAGTCTATAATTTATTCTATTATTTATATGAATATCGTTAGAAAATCTGGACTAGACGGCACTTGGGTTGTTTGCCGATATAGGCGTTTAACCCGACTCTCTCACACTCTCTTCGGGCGCTCGTTCACTCTCGTTATGCATGCATGATTTTCTCCGTGAATTTAATATCCATGAGAGTGAGATTAATTTACCGCCTCGCTGGCGATGAGACGAGTCACTGTCACATCTATCGAAAATTGAATGCATTAGACGTACGAACAACAGTTTGCCATCGATTTTTCTTGTGCGCGTATGCAAATGATAGATAATTTGCTGTTGACGCCCAATTAACGATAAACTACATGCAAGTAATTATTCAATCGTTTGCGACTTATGTCGGGGTAAGACACATCAAACAGTCAACACTCATAAAAGATTATTCCATCACTTTTTTTATGATTCAAATGCATATTTTAAAGTTCACATGTTGGATTTGATGGCATCAATCTGTTGTCAACGAATTGAAAAAAAAGAAGAATTCATTTTATTGCCACAATTAGAAACGGCCGTCATTCCGATCGATTCATTCAAAAACAGCGCATTTTTATTTGAAACATAAAAATGGTTGGATTCTTAAAAAAGGCATAAATTCACCATGCATCTGGCCAGAGATAATGATCGATGATTAGCAACTATGAATTCCAAAAATTTGTAAAAAGCCACACTTTTTCACAACTAACCAGTCGATAAAGTTTTTAATTAGTATCAGTCGTGTGTCTCTCGGTCAATCGTAAAGCGATTATTATTCGTTTAATCGAACCTCCGAGATCGTGACAAAATGAAAAGTGCCCACCGTGATCATTCTAATTATCCGGCGTGTGTCGACAATGTTTAAATTCCTCGGCGACTTCAATTTGGCGACCATTTTATGTGCTCAGTTTTCAAAGAAATGAAATGACAAAGTAAGAAAAAATGCATTATTTGTTGTCATTTTAAATGACAAATTCGGACTTCGTGACAAATAAAATTGGCGTCAATGGTAATAAAAAGCGTCTAATTGCTGAAATTAAATTATGGCAATGCCAATGCGTTTATGGCCATCTTTTTCATCATGACTTGTTTGTATAATTAACTTCTTTTTTTCCCCCCGTTCCAAAGTGCCGTTTGTTTTTGTGTTTTCGTTTTTGAATGCAATCGACGTCAACAAATTAACTGTTTGTTGTTTATTATTGTGAAGAATTTAATTCGATGGAAATTGGCTAGATTATTATGGATAAATTTAATGAAATTAAATGCTGGGCAGGTCACTCAAGCAAGCGGCATATCAATTACACACGCATTAATTTAATTATATGTATACCTTAAAAATAAAGCGACGCACGAAATTGATTGCGAGACACGGTTTTCCAGCCAGTCGATTACAGAAAAAAAAAACTTACTGAATGGTGCCATTTGTCAACGTATTTTATCGATGACTAGACGAAAATTGAAAAATTGACATTTTCATTCACTCTCTCGCATTTAATTTCAATGTTGAAGGAGAAGAAACAGAAACGGTATTACCCAGGGAATACATTGTTTGAGTTGTTTGGCCACAACAATTTCAAAATGCATACATAAACATAATACGTATTGATAACGATGAAAAGCGGCAAAATTGAAGGCAAAGAATCGTGACGGCCTGTCAATAAAATTACCAAACAAGCTCTCATTTGTATCAAATAACCGGCTGAAAGACAACGTGAATCGAAGGGAAAAAAAAGTTGATTGCAAGATGCCGAAGACGTGATGGACGTTGCCATGTACAGTTTTTTTCTCTGCTCGTCGCTCGTTCGTTCGTTTTTCTCTGTAATTTCATGCAATATGTCTTGATGGTCGTCTCTCGGTGCCTCGAATTGAACGCGTCAATAAATGAAAACGTTTTTATTAAATCGAAAATGAGCTACGACACTTGATCGTCAACTCCTTTTTGGAGAGAGCGAAAATAAAAAAAGACCGAACGATGAATATAGTGGATGCATAAAGTCTCAACGGACAAAAGAGCGAGAGCATAAGATGAAGAACGCGAAAATGGAGAAGGGAAAGAATGACGCGCGAATTGCCGCAAGAGGGCAATCAGCATAAATTGTGTGATATTCCTGAGCATGGTTTTTTTTTCATCTTTCAACCGGGCAAATGTCGAATGCAGCCACTCGAATCAAATTGAATCGAATGAAATGGAGATAAAAAAAAATCAACTGGAAAACAGGTCAATCGACGACTGAACGGCCAGGCAAAATGCTGACAGTTTTGGATGAACAGCGACCAAAGAGATATTGACAGAGCTGCAGCACACAGAGAAAATGTCATGCATTTATGGGATAATAACTCATGGCAAGCGAATGCGTCTGCGAGCGTGTTTTATATAATTGTAATTACAGATAATAGTTTCATTGCGACGATTAAACACTTAAACGTGCATTTTCATTTTATGATGATTTTATTTATGGGCCCACATTAGCAATCAGGCCGTGCCGCGCCATGCCTATTCCGCTTTTAATACGTACACATTATTCTCGCAGCTCTGTAATGATACAATTATTAAACGCAGCCAGAATGTTAGCGGCGGACAGTTACGACAGAGACAACAGAAAGCAAAAAAGAAAAAAACACACGAACAATTCACTCACTTCACCAATGAAGTGCAATTTATGTACCGTGTGTTTGGATTGTTTCCCATTTTTATGACACTTTAATAACCACTTGAGCTCGAGTAGACGAACGTTCCGTGTTTATACTGTGTTGTTGCGGCATAAAAATTAAATTATCTGACATTGATGAAAATTATATTGAAAATTATATGTGCTTCGAACTATTTATGATTTACGCGTTGGCATTCTGTGCATGTGGAAGTAGCTGTCAGTTGGATGCATGACGCGTCGACTCTTTGACGAGGGTTTTTTTCACGAAAAATTGATCAGTTTTCTCTTTCTGGTCCTCGTTGAAACTATTTCCCTTCGCCAACCACAACCCAAATACACCTTTTTCAACACGTTGAATCCAATCTCTTTTTTTTGTTGATTCGAATTATTTTCTCGAGTTAAATCCAATCGTTTGAGGTGCATCAACGAATCGATGTGCGTGTATGAATCATTCGATGAATGTTCTCATTTTTTTTTCCATATTTGCCCGAGCCGATGCCATAAGCTAACGTCATATAAGTGAAATGTGTATGAGAAAAGGTGGCAGATAACACCGATGGAACGAAAATTTAATGATGGATCATTATGTATTAATGAAATGGCGTCGTCGTTGTCGTAGTCGTTGTCGTTGTTGTTCGTGATTGCATCCGTGAACACTTGGAGGTGACAGGCAGGCGAAATGAATGAGAAACTGAGCGGTTAGATTTTGTGTGTGTGTGTGATTGGCAAATCATAATTCAGGGCGCTAATAATAATCAGACAGACGCTCAATCTCTCTCTCATTCCGTGTCTCTTCAACCAACTGCCGTATTGCATTAGTCGTCCTTTTGCATAATAATAATATTTACTATAGGCTTATGCTTCAATGACATGAAAGCAATGAACGGCTTCCGGTGTCTGCGTGATAAATGTTAATTATCTTAAATGTTCCTAAATTTTGAATTGAACCATTAAGCGATTATTGTGGATTAATGTAGCTGGGCTTATGATAACAACAGCAATATCCAATCGAAAATGCATGCCATTCAATCACTCGATGTGTTGCCGAACAATATGTGTGCATGTGTTTGCGCTTGTCAATAGATTTTATTCATGAAGTAAATTGGTTTAAGTATTTTCCGTTGGACGTCGTCGTTTGGTCGAGTCTTGTCGATTTGTTTACTTCGATCAACTCTATTCACACAGTCAATCTCTCTCTCTCTCTCTCTCTCTCTCTCTCTCTCTCTCTCTCTCTCTATCGCATGCTATGTGAATGGGAAATTGTTTATTGTGCTTAGAGTCAATCGAGATCGTGATGAGTCAATCGAAATTTGACAAACACAATAGATAGAAGGGCTACCGGTTTTCACATTGTTTACATTTCGATAAATTAATTCCAGAATCGGCGCCTTAAAATAGCTCATTCTCAATGGATTTATTTGCTTTCCGCTTTCAATTCTCCTCACCTCGTTCGCCTGCCACCGTAATCAATCATTTTTTTTTTTTCGAATACAA
Source organism: Sitodiplosis mosellana (assembly GCF_009176505.1). Classification (NCBI taxonomy): domain Eukaryota; kingdom Metazoa; phylum Arthropoda; class Insecta; order Diptera; family Cecidomyiidae; genus Sitodiplosis; species Sitodiplosis mosellana. The sequence continues at coordinate 1,473,746 of NW_022595248.1, read as the reverse complement.
TTTTTATTTATCACGACGACATTCATAAGATTGTTGAAAATTGCCGGTTACGACACACACACGCACACGCACACACTCAGTTCTCGATGTGAGCACAGCGTAACGAGCACACATGGTTTATTTGTTAGCTGTCGCAACTTGGAATTCTAATACGTTTCGCGCTGTGTGAATAGCATGAAACATTGACATTTGTATTGACACTAGATGGGCTCCGTTTTTTCAATGAAATGGCTTTATGGCATTGTGTTTACCTCCGGTCGCCTCAATTCTGTCGGATTAAAATTCGACGAGAGGCTTTTATGAGCAGCGACGGGCCCAAAAAAACGCATTTTTTGTATACTCAGTTGCAGCTACCGGTTCTACGAACACTCAGAATGTTTTTGTCGAGAAAAGAAAATCTCTTTACCTGCAACTGCCTCACATAAACAATTTCATTATCCGTTGATTTATTATTTTCGTGTTCGAAACGGTATTTACGATAATTAAAATTAACTTTGTGGTCACATCATCTCGGATGTACTTCGCATAGATTTTTTCTTCGTTTTTCTTTTCATGTGTCTACGCAGTTTTCTCTTTGCCTGAGTCTGATTTATGAGTCATTTGCTTTTCTTCGTATTTTTAACTCTTTTATAAAACAATGGCATTTCTTTTATTAGCCCACAGAGATTCGCTTAAAATACCCGAAAGGATTGCTTTGAAATGCAAGGAGATCTTTTTTCCGCTGCACATGAAACTGGCAGGCAATCGACTTACAAGAAAATACTTTTCAATTCTCTTCATAAAATCAAACAAAAGTTGTTCGCCAAAAAAAGAAAAGAGTTATTTTTGCAATTTGTGAAAAGTGTTGTAAAGGATTATCCCCAAGGAGAGAGTATTCATTTGTTTTGGGACGGGATTAGAGTCGGATTCCAATTAAAAACATTCTCCGGCTCAGCCAACCACAAACGGTCGAAAATCCCTCGAAAAACAACTGCCTAAGCACTCACAGCACATTTACACATTCGGCCATTAAAGTGAAAGGATTGAACATTCTCTCCCTCTTTCACTTCCTTCTTATCTATCGTCTCAGCTAGAGTCATAAAACGAAAGGTTTCAAAATAATCTTTTCGGATAAGGAAATGCATTCAATTGCCTGCACATTTATGAGTGTTGCCATTGTTTTTATGACTTGCAATAGCTAAATGCAGGTAATTCGACACAGTCGTAAGCTACTGTGCGGCTAAGCGGAACATTCGGAGTTCATTGAAAAGCAATTGCATACCTTATTACTTTTTTCTTCTACTTCAAAGTCGTACGACTTTATGATGGCTTAGTTTTTTATGATGTTGTTAAAAGATATGCAGCCATACCTGGCCATCTATTGTAAATGAATAAAAGACAACCGAGACCGCTTACTTAGACGCATCGGTAATGAATCCTGTAGAGATGTGGAATTAGCAGAAATGTTTTTATGTCGGCAACCCAATTGGTCATAAAAAAAAAACCAAAAAATTCCAACATGTCAAATTCTTTGTTGAAAACATTTCAAAAGGCGTTTCGATTTTCAATGAAAAGCGAGCAGTTGGCTTTAAACCGGATTTGCGGTTGACTTTGTGGTAAATTAGAAGTTTTAATCGCATTTTGAACGATTTTTCTCGATATTTCTCTCTCGTTTCGTTTTTTCTCTCCACATTTCAAAAACTTGATCGACAAAGAATCATCTCACACGATTTTTTCTCCTCATCTTTGGTTGATTGTTGAATGACCGACACAAATAAATGACTACGCGCAAAAATTAGTGCTTCAGCTGCAAAACCACTGAAAATTACCATCATTTTCTTTCCACCACATCATTATCTCGAAATTCACATTTCATCGTTCTTTTTTTCCCCCTCTTGGCTGGCTTCTTGTCATGACGTGGCATGCATTTCCGATTCCACATCATCAACATCGTCGTCGCCTCGCCTCACAATGATTAATTATTATTTTCGATTCATCTAATTACATAATTCGTTTTAAATAACATTTAATTTTGTTCGGTAGTGACTGCCGAACTTCTGAATTTTTTTTCGCGTACATCAAACTTTTTCGACATTTCCGAACCTTTTTCACACTTGAAAATGCTTGCGTAAATGAGTGTGATGGCGAATGCATGTCAGCGGCAAATATATTATTCTTCAAACAATTCGTTTTTTGATGAATCATGAAAAGTCAACACACGGCCAAAGTTGGTTAACTGTCATTTAGGTGGATCCTTAAAAATGAAAAAAAAACGCACCAAAGCGGATGCGAAGCAAAACAAAGCAACCAAATATCTCGTTAGCAATGCGCACTGAATGGTAACAAGGACACAAAGCAAAGCAAAAGCAGAAAAAAAAGCGCGACACGATGAATTGAAAATGTGCGTTTTTCTCATCAATATTACTTTGCACGTAGCGATTTTCTACGCTATCATTATAAAAAATATTTTCAAGATCCATTGTGTTCGACGAATGCAGGAAGACATATCGTGCGAGATGAAGAGAGACACACAGATCGCACCAGAGTGTGCGATTGTGAGAGTAAAATGGAGTGAAGTGAATCAACCTCTGGCAATTTGGCATGGAATTTTCGGAATACATTCCGTATACGTAATGTTTCGGTATGCATCAACAGTGTACTTACCCTATATTTATTATACCATACCCATCATACTACACACGCATCTCTCGACACGTATACAATGAGCACGCAGAAATGAGAATGAAGCAAAGTGACAGCCAATGTCATCAATCTTCTGCTGTTTAGACAGGATATACATCACTTTGACAAGAACGCGTCATAAATTAGATCACACAAACCAATTGATGGGCATACATATACATTACGTACACGGTTCGGTGTGGTTATGTTTTTTTTTCTTCTTCTCTCATTCGTTCATCGTTTCGTTTGTGGCAAGCAATTTTCTCGTTTGGCCACTTCTCGCATTGACCGAAGAACGCTAACATGCTTTTAATTTGCTCACTCTTACGGCAAAGAGATAGAGTGCAACGATGCGAAAAGCGGTAGCACAAATTTAACGGATGAAACACGACCTGAATTGAATGCCATGACATTTTTATATGGTTTTCTTTTTCGTTAAATAATTTATCAGTCAAAGTTGTTGCAAACCAGAAAATCATCAATGGTTCTCTTTCTTGTGGTTATGTGTACCCTTGAACCGTTGTATGAGAGTCTAACGAATTCAATGACTTAAGAGATTGAGAATAGATTTGTTTCAACCTTGAACGGCGGCGTTCGATGAATACGATCGAATACAGCGGGAGTGATTCAATGGTGTGTCACCGAAATTTTGATAAGAGAAAATTAGTTAGTTGAATCGGGTGGTCGAAAGGTAAGCTAGCCCAACACCTCAAATGCCAAATGCAATTTATCAGGTAGTGAAGCGAATTAGACAGATGACACATTTAATGTCTTGAATCAAACACTCGGTGTAAATTCATGATTCACATCACAACACCAACGAAATCGCTTCCATTTTCCCTTCAACTCCGACTCAGGCTCAGGCCCAATGCCATTAATTTTGTTTTGTTTGAATCGAAAATCTGATAAATCAACGACGAATTCACCATATCTTGATGAACATTTTGTTTTTGCTTTTGTTCCTTATCATTTAGAACTTTCAAACACATAATCAGAGAAAGATGTAGCACTTCCCCTTTGTATATAAATAAAAAAAAAGAACGAACGAAAAAAGAATGAAGCAGCTTTATCAAAATGATAATAAAAAAGCAACAAATTTTCAACAGACAGAACACAACGCGATGAACAATGGCAACAGTGGAATGAAACAACAACAACAACAACAGAGAAGGAAAAAAAGTGAAAACAAAAGTAGACCCATTGCCCTAAAACCTATAAATCTTTCACTTTTGCCATAAATTTTCCTCTCAACGAAGGAAAATGACAAAACAACAACAACAAACAACAATTGAATTGAATGGCAATCGCAGCCGAACAGTGAATGAATGGGAAGCGAAGCGAACGAGCGCACACGGTGAGTAACGTATGTGGCACGTCGTCGTTGTTGTCGTTGTCGGCCAATCGTAACACTTTAGAGATTTAAAAGTTGGTGCGTTTTCGACGAAATAATCGTCTTTCCTCGTCACTCGACGACGATGGCTTCATTCCTCTTTCTCTTCACTCGCCGTGACTTCCACACAAAACACACATTTGTTCGTGTCCGACAAGCAGATTTCCTATTTCAACCATTTCATTACCGTCGACAGTCACACACAAGCGATATCAATTTATTGCTACAACATTCTAAATCAAATAATAGCACTTATCCCGGTTGGTCCTGGCCCCGAACACCCGAAGCAAAACGCTACGAACACGAAATAGAATTAAATTTATATTTCCAAGCAAATAGAAAAAAACAACGACAACAACGAAGCAGAAAAGAAAACACCAAATAGAATTTATCGCCTGTTTGAATGTTCGATATGGTGACACGGCATGTCTCCTGCATGCGCTTGTCTCTATATCTATTTACCAGAAAATTTATACTTAATATATCTATTTCAAGATATCAAACAACAAATGCACATAAATTTTCTTCTGCTTCAAGAAAGACAAAGAGTGTCAAGAGAGGAATGAGAGACAACAAGAAAAGAAAAGAGAAAAATACGACGAAATTCACTTTTAAACACAAACAACAATTAGATGAGTGTTTTTTTTCTAGATGTGCTCTAAAGTTTTGGGTCGTTGGATATATGTAGGTTAGATGGCACGTTCACCGTGTATATTGGTGTGCTTGTCTGATTGATTACGTGGATAGCATGCCTGTCTCTTTCTGCTTCTCCATCTCTCTTTTTTTCACTCTTGGCAATGTACATTTTCCAATTCGATGGCGTCGATAGTAGGGATGTTTGAGATCTTGATTTGTTTTCCATGTGATTTACAACGCATACAATCGTTTCCCGAAAAACGAAACGAAACCTGGAACGGATGGTGTGAGGTCAGTTTTATCAACCAAATTCATTGCCAAGAAGGGGAAAAAAATGTGAAAATTAACTGAATCTGTAGCCAGAATCCCCGCTATATCAATGTACACGTCACAGTTCCGCTATAATTTCTCGTAAACAAAATTGTACCAAGCCAAAAAAAGCCATTTCTGATTATTTATGAAAATATTACTCATAAACTGTAATCCATGTTTCGTATAAAAAAAAGGTAAACGTGATTTCCCTTTAAAAAAAGGTCGACACAGCGAAAAAGAAATAAACAACAAGAAATTATATCAAAACAACCACGAAATTTATCTCGCCTTAAAATCATCGTCATTTTTTATTTTCATTGTGCTCAACACAGAATATTAACTCGTAAATTTTACTGTGTTTTTTTTTTGTTTTGCTCATATCTGTGTCTACCTGAAAGTTAAAAAACGTAGCTCTTAAATCGCAGCCTGTCTCATCCACGACGACGATGATGTGAATACAGAAAAGTTTCCTGGAACATTTTAATTTATGAATATTTATGAAAATCTCTTCTGTTTTTCGTTCCTCTCGCGCCGCGTATTGTTGTGCGGCCATAAAAAAAAAGCCAACGACAAAATTACCGAGAACAAAGAGGCTGACACAAAGTGCTGTTGCACTTATTAAGAAGCATTCACGAGCACTGAATGAAACCGAAATAATGAATAAAATTAAGAGATTTATTGAATTTCAATTTTTTATTATTCAAGAAGAATGTGCGTTTTACGATTATACGCCACTGCCAAATAGTCCGGATTATCTACTTTTTGTGACACATTAAGGCTATCATGAACTTCGAATGTTATAATCCAGTGCCCAGCAAATATTCTTCGTCTTGCGTTCTGGGTGTACATGTACAGTTGGAATCCTATCAACATTTTACTATCGTATGTACATTTCAACCAGAATATTTATACTCATTAGCAAAAACCATGTCATAAAATGAATAGAAATAGTGAATAATCCGTTGAACAAAGTTTTGTTCGTCGAAAATTCCACATCTATTTTTACGTTAATTCGATTCGCCGAAAACGGTCTTTTCTGCAGTTTCCAAATGACTGTGTGTGGGTCACGTAGGCAAATAAGTTAACATTGGCATAATTAAGGTCCTTCCTAATGGTTTCGATTGTCAAAAGACGTACAAAGAAGGACTCAGATTGAGAAAGTAACTTGAAGGGCTTTGGCTCATCGATACAAATTCACTTTTCAAAGACACGTCGAAGTGTACAGATCATTTAAAATTGACACAGTTAAACCTATATAAATTGACAAATAACATCAGTTGAACTTACAGTTGTCAGCAATTGATCATCATATATTGTGTTCGTTTTATAAAACACTTTTACTTAAGGTAAAACAATTGATTTTCATGGCGATAAAAAGATACACCTTGTTCAAATACCGCTGAAGTCGTAGAAAAACTTAAAAAGTATCATTTTTTGCTTGTTGATAGTCAATGACTATTAGTCATGTATAGAAGACTTTTATATATACTTTTTTTATTCTTCAGAATTTTCATCGCAATTGAAACAATTCCCCCATAGTAATTACGATGTCAGTGTACAATCCGATCACCAGCGACTATCCAAGCCGAGCGTTTTCTGGAATTGGAGAAAAGCTGTGCTTGAAAGAGGACATGGCGGACGTCCATTTCGTCTTCGATTCAAATGATATATCAAGCGAACGAATTCCAGCACATAAATTTATCTTGATGGCCGCAAGCAACGTTTTTCGAACGATGTTCAATGGAACATGGAAAGAACTGAAAGAGGTGAAGATTGTCGATGTGTCAGCCGATGCTTTCAAGGAGTTTCTTCAGTTCTTTTATCTCGACCGTGTCAAATTGACCAAGGAAAATGTCGGCCAAGTGATGAACTTCGGTCAAATGTATGATATGTCCGAGTGTGTAGCAGTTTGTAGCAAGTTCTTGAAGAATAATCTCAACTATGACAACGTCTGCTCGAGCTATGAATTGGCGATTCTTTTCGATCAAGAAGATTTGAAACGGTCTTGTGAAACAATCATTGGCTTCAACACAAGTACTGTGCTAAAGTCGCCTGCTTTTTTTGCCTGTAACGAAAAGGCGATGGCTCAGATTTTGAAATTGAATTGGTTGCAATGCACAGAGAACGAACTCTTCGAGGCATGTTTGTCTTGGTTAAAGATAGCTTGCAAACAAGATGTTTTAACCAAGGAAATCGTTGAAGCCAAACTCGGTGAGTCGTTCTACGAAATTCGATTTGGATTAATACTATTGAAGGATATTCATGAAATGATTTCGAACTATTTCTCGCACAGTGAATATACTGAAATTTTCCAAATGATTTCATACAATGGGCTGTCACCGGATCAATTAAGCGGAAATCGAGCGAAGCGATTGAAGCCAATGAAACGTGACTCGTTTCCATGGAATGACAACAATGATTTGGTTGGATCCAGTCGATTACTCTCTAAATTTAGGATAGATGCACCATATTTTTTTAAAAATTTAGAAATAACCAAATTTTCCAGCAACACACCACTTTTACTCAAACAATTTGATCTTTGTTATATTTGGGAAATTCGAGACGGCACGAAATATTGTGACTGTAAAAATGTTGCCACAGAAATAACTATAGTCGAATTGAATGGTACCGAAGATTCTAAAACAGAGACGCTACTATATGAAGGAAAAGCAGACTTACCTTCGTCCAAAACAGACACAAGTAAAATTGTTTGTCTGTCTAAACCGATTTTCATTCGCCCCGGCTTTTTATACGAAATTCGATTCAAGCAAAATCCCCCAAAAAATTACGCTATTGGTGTTCCACTTAAAACTGAAGTCCAAATGAAGGATGGCATAACCATCCAATTTCATGACGACCCACTTATACCGAATGATATATCCCGAACAGGCCTTATTTACAGACTCATGTTCTACCCAGTCGGGAAATAGTATTCGACCACATTAATTGTATTCATTTTCGGCGGAAATTTTTCATTAACAGTGGAGTCTCGATTATCCGTCAGGCACCGGACCGCCGGCGAACGATGGCGGTTAATGAAGCGACGGATAATCGAGACTCCACTGTAACTTAATTTAGATGCGATTAAATTTTTCAATAAAATGAATAAAGCAGTCACCTCAAATGTTGGTCGTTTTTTCAACATGACAGTACTACATTTCCACACAGGGCAGCAATAATTGACATTTTTTATACACAAAGTAGACAGATACATGAATGTAAATTAAATCATAGTAAAAATAGAAGATTTTAGTAACATTTGTAGATTCTGTATTTTGACAAATAAGGCAATGCCATAATGGCTTATAATTTGGACGAATTATTACAAACAAATAAATATAAAGACACCAATGAAACTGATTTAATTGTTGACTGTATTGAATAACAACCGTTCTGCTTTTTCAACCAGAAATTTGAGTGTTGGTATTTTGTGACAGAGCAAAAAATCGTTTTTATTTTCATTTTAGATGAAAAGCTGTGATCTGTTGGTTTTGTGAAGAGAATGTTCATTTTCGAAACGTACTGTTGTTTTCTCCACAAACTTCTGAACAGAAATCACATTTAACAATATAAGAAGACCCTATATTTCGTCATAGTTAAAAGTCGCAAGTAAATAGGAGCTCATTTTGGTCTAAGTACAAGGACAATTTTTGAAGCAAAAAATGTTTTTTTAAATGGAAGAAAAAGGATATGCGTTTTCCAATTATATGCCACTGCCAAACAGTCAGGATTATCTACTTTTTGTGACACATTAAGGGTATCATAAAATTTTAAATATGTTAATCCTCAGCAAATATTCATTTGGGCTGGTGTTTCGAAATGTCTGACATACCATAGCAAAGATACTGTACAAATCATCGTGGCGTTGTTGTTTTTCTTTTTGTTTCTTATCCACAGAAGACCAGGAGAACTAAATATCTCACCTTAAGACAGTTCTATGCGCCGCTATCAAACTACCTGCAGGCCCATAATTTATGGAAATGTATGCCAAGGGAATAGAATTAAGCATTATGCATTCCATTTCGGTTTTTTTTCCTCTCTCACATTCGTATGAATTTTATAATCTAGTAGCCAACGAATAAAAATTGGGACTGTCAACAGCTTCTTGCTTTTCATTATGAAGAAAGCGCTTTTTTGATAACAAACTGAATGGAGAATGAGAAAAATCCATTGAAAAAAATCGAACGAATTAAATTGAATGTTTTTTTCTGAAATTTGTTATCATATTTTCGCATCACGTTGAAATGGACGCTTTTAATTTGAAATCATTATCACCTTCTTTAGACGTTAAATCACCCTTTTCTACACGTAAAAGCGTTGATTGTTTTTTCTCCTTCGAATGCAACCTACTCGAAATGTTCGTTTCACCTTGAAGTAACGCATTACTTTCGCTTTGAATCGTCATTTCGATTTTGAAATGCATTGATTTTTCTCCACGTTCTTCCAAAAGATGTGATATGTCGTTAAACTTTTCAATTTTGAAATTGGCTGATAACAATCAATTTCACAACTCAGTATTTTTTATTGTCTTTCAAAAAGAGAAAATCGTGATAGAACATTGCCATTAAAACGAGTTGACAACGTTGAAACAAATACTTGAAATGACGATCTATCAAAAATGTCAAACTGCACTCAAAATTTCTGTCACAGTCTTCTACGGTTTTTTTCCCTCGCTCTGTTGTTTGATTATTTCATTCTAGCTAGAAAAGGTGAAGACATTGGGGTATAAGCAACAAGAGGCGTTTGTTTATTATTATTTCATGTGACAAACTATCAGAATGAGTGAAGCGTTGGAAAGAAGGCAATGACTCGGTTCGCTTTTTTCTCTCTGTGTCACTCTCTGTTCAATGTTTGTGATGAGCAAAAATGCTAAAACGGTAATAAAATTAAATTGAAAATTGTCCAAATAAGACATTTGAAATGATTCCATGCGATCGGAAAAGCTGCCACTGGCATTTCCCGTATGTACAAGAACAACGTCCGGAGCTAAGAAAAAAAAACAAAATCGAAGAAGTAACCTAAACGTCTGTCATAAAAATATGTTTGTGTGGTTTTCCATCTCTGGGTTGCACTATCGTCCCTTTTTCTTTCCATTCCATTTCATATTCGGCGAATATGTCAAGTCAACTGAGAAATTCTTCCTCAATTTTCGTACATTTGAAAAGTGGGGAAAAGGAATTTGACATTTCTTGTTCCGTAATCGGTTTCCTAGGAGTTTATCGGGAGACAGATCGAAAGAGAGAGAGAGAGAGAGAGAGAGAGCAAGCACAGAGAAGTGAAGAAAGAGTGAGGCGTAAAAGGCGATGCAATGTGTCGTCAGTTGTGTGCAAAAATGCTTTCGGTCTATAAAGTGCTGAGACAGACAGACAGAGCAACAGCAAGCAACGAAGCGAACGAATGAACGAATGAACCGACACATAGCAAAAGGTATGATATGAGAGAGTAAGTCAATGACAGCACCATGCGAACACGTTATCAAATGGAAATATATGAAAATGTAAAGTGTCATCCACATTTTGCTGTTGATATTCATTTTTAAATGAAATTTTCATGAAATATTTATTCGATATGTATCTTGACAAGATAGTTGACGTAATTCTTCCCTCCCATTTTCTCTCGTTCCTTCACGTTCGTCTCTCATGCTCTCTCTATTTGGTTCAGTGTTTGTGTGCGCGCGCGGGCACTCATGTGTGCTTTGTAAGTGCGTTTGCATTTATTCTTCAGCAACGTGAATGTTTTGAAAGCATTTGAGCCAAAGATGGAAATTGGAAACAAGAATCTGTGAATGCAATGATTTGTGAAGCAACTGAAAAAGCACGCAGCAACCATTCAATTCAAGTTAAACTATGTGCGCTCAGTATTGCGCTTGTTGAGTGACTATTCTCTATCTTCCTCCGTGCAAAGGGTCTTTCATGTGTCATTTTGAATGTGCCATCAAGTAACGTGACATAAATAGAGACACATTTGATGTGCACAACCAAAATGAAATGCGAATACACAAGCACACAACACTGTGTGATGTGTCTGTTTATCCCCGGTATGCAGATCCAACTTCAATAGGTTATAATAATCAAAAAGGAAAGAAATATTGGAGAAATATATCAACTAGTTTTGTTTTGTATGCGTTTCATTCGTCTCTGCTCTGCTGTTTGCCACCGTTAGCTCGTTTGTTACATTTTATGCTCGGTGTGCGTCGTTGTACTGACAATTTGACAGGCCATGAAAATCAATTTGCAATGCGTCAAATCGTATACCCATTATCGGCTCTACGATGTGTGTACACAATTTTCAAATATATCTCATCGACGATTTGTTTGCTTGGGTCGCTGATGGCTGCGCCATGGTAATATACAGCTCTTTTTTTTCTATTCAGCACCCAGTCTCACTTCTTCGACACACTGGCGGTGTCTCGGTGAGTGTGAGTGTGTCGATAATTGTATAATGTAATAATTATACTCGGATTTCTCTATAGAAAAATAAATAAAATATACGCAAATCACCGCTTCGAATGAGCGCGACAGAAACGTACGTGTGTAATGTGGAAGTGCTTTCTGGTCGTCAATAGATAATCTGGTTCAATGTTGTGTGTTACTCTTTCATTTCTTGTTTAACAATCTAATTCTTCTTTTTTTCCCCATTTTATTTCATTTCGTTTGGTGATTTAATTCTATTTCTGTTCGTTCTGTGTCATTTTCCTCTCTCTCTCCCTCTCTCTCTATCTCGCTCGGTGTCTATTTTATACACAATTCTGCCTCGAATTTTACACATCGACGAGCAAGTATCACTTTGTGTTAACTGCCATACGGCATATGTCTAACGAGTTGTGTTGGGAAGTGTGCGAGTGAGCGCTTAATGGAACGAATGCACAACAACGAAAAACAAACCTGAAAAGTGTTAGTCACGCTCAGAGCCTCATTCAAGACGCCCGAAGGAAATCAAAGATTGTGAATACAATCATCATCATCATCATCATCATCACAACATATGCTCTTTTTCCCGAAGCGAACAGCAAAAAAACGACAGCTCAACTCAAATATATTCATTCATTTTTAACGAGTTGTTCCAGCAGCAGCAGCAGCAGCAGCTTCTTTTGTATGTCTGTGAGAAAAAAATACACATTGTGTGCATTTCAAATGGGATGAAGCCACTTCGTTCTTGTTCAATCGGTTTGAATTCGTTCAGGCCAGGTTCTCTTTTTTTCTGGATCGTTTTGTCTAATGAAAAAAACATGCTATCAAAATCCATAATCTGTCCATCAACCGAGGAGATTACATCTAACCGTTGCGCTAACTCCAATGGCGACCACTCGACCAATTTGGTCATCAAATTTAATTGCATCGATGCTGATATCGATTCACATTACATTGACTTAAACAGGTTGATTACTGCAGAGACTCGCATCGATGCAGTTTTTATGAAGTGTCTCTGCATCGGCTGAGTCGATTCCATTTTGAATTTTCGATTGTTGCAACAACATTCGACTGCATGAACTGCCATTGCACGTATATGCACACACACACACGTTCGATATGCCGTCCATTTCTCTTGATAATTCGAAATGTACCAGATTTATCTGTGACATTGCAACACAAATCAAATGTATAAATTGGTTAAATTATTGCAGTTCGATGCGAACAACCGACCGAATCGATTCAAGTCGTTGTCATTGGGAATATATCATTCGTATTGGCTACAAGCGAATGCCCAGCAAAGAACACACACAAGAGAGACGGCTTTTTTTTTTGCTTCGCCCAATCTATAATATTCTAATATTAATGCACTTTAACGTCCGCAAATAATTCATCTTTGACTTTGCCAATCAAACTCAAAAATGATTTATTGCTCTGCGGTTTTTACAATGCAATGTGACTTTGTCTTCGCATTGTGCGCCCACATCTTTCGTCGTGCCACTATCATCGATCGATCGATTGGTGAGGAGTCTTTTTTTTCTTGATATTGATTTGGTCGTTGTTGTTATTGTAATCAGTGCGTCAAGCCCGCATCTCATCTCATTTCATCTCTCTCTTGTGCGCTTGCCAATTAGGTCGTATTGAGATCGCAGGCAGCACCGGTCGTCGGTTAATGCTCGCTGTTTGTTGTCGTTGTCGTGTCTTGATCGCATTTGATTGAAAATCTCTTGGCTCTCTTGACATGTTTCGCCTTTATCTTTCGATGCTATATTCTCCGACATCGTTCGTTCGATGAACATAAAGTGATTAGACGATTATTTTCGCTTTATGACATTGATGTATTGATTACGGATGACGACGGCCAAGCAATGAACAAATGAACGAACAAAAAACGCACCATATCAACTGAGATTGATGTTAATTAAATCAGACGTTTTTGCGTAAAATGAAAATGAATCGCCAAATGAGACTTGAATCGCTCTGTCTCTCCCTGATGAAATATTTATTTTATGCAGTCGCTTTTTGCATTGTTTTGCATTCGCATTGAGCCGTTGATATTTCCATGCACCAGCATCAATTTAATTGTACTGTCTGTTTAAGGCAAACACCAAAGAAACATCTCTGCAGCCAACAAAATGCCAAAACGATCGACAAAACAACCAAACCAACTGAAACATCAGTTTCTACGGAATTTGTTGTTTTTTTTTTGCAGACTGTTTCAAATGAATGCCAATAATTTGACAGGAAAAATCATTCCGAGAAATGCTGTGTCGTTTGCAGAAGCGAATTTTTTTTTGTTCAACATCATTTCGATTTTGGTTCGAACCAAAAATCGTTTTTCGAACCTTGCACTCACCTTTTTCCCACTTACTTTCCTAATTGAATTCGTAGAAAAATCATTACGCATCATAAATCAACGTTGTACCGTGAATATACATTTATTTTGATGGAAAGCGATGGGGCTAAAAGATGCCGACGTATAACAAATTATCGTTTTCAATTACAATTTACATAGCATTTCTTCGTAATTCATCATTTATCACCTGTAATTGATCGCTTTGCGTTTCTTCTTCTTTCTTTCCTTGTGTACATTGTACGGGGCACACAACACAAAATTGCTACTCATCATTTTTTACAATGTATGAAAAATTGCTGTGAGAGAGAGGAAGAGAGCGAGAAAAGATCAAAAGACGGTACGTAAAAGTATGTTTTGCATGCAAGGCGATTCGGCACTTCTGACATTTTGGCATACATCGGCTGTTAAGGCTGATGTCGGCACTACAGCCACCGCAGAAAGCAAAAAAGAAAGATAGAATTTTGTTGAAAATCATTGTGAAATGTGCCATGGGCTGAACCTGACTATAGTAAACAAATATATCATCCAATTGTCGGCGGAAGATTAGCACGGCTTCTTGATGCTTTACCAATGTGCAATCCAATGTTCAAATGATTTTGCAAAAAAAAATCATTGGTTTTTGTTCTCGAAAAAAGATTGTTTGCCACAATGCAATGAATAGAAAAGCGTATTTCGGTTTGTTAAAAACGGCTTGAAACCGGAGAATGGTTTTTGTATGAGGCTGGCAGAAGCTGAGAAAAGTGCACTTAACGGTCAAGATCAAACAGATAATAGGTGTACAATGATTCGGCACAAATGTTCATATTTTAGTGATAGAGACTTCCCGAAAATGCTCGCCGTTCGTATGAACAAAAGGAGTGAAAAATGAAACAAACACACAAATTTACCGATTATCCGCCCATGAATTCTTTTGTGTTTTCTGAAGAAAAGTCGACAGACACACACACACACAGAGAGAGAGAGAACGAGAAGCAAACAAACAGTGGACACAAAAATTCCAGCTACTGTTTCGTATTTACTGTGAACTCGACGAAACCGATGATGGACAAATGTCACATCTCACATTTCACAGGAATGCAACAAAGCGAACGAATGTACACACATGCACGAGATTTTTCGCATGACACATGACATTCACTCGTCACAACCGAAAATGAATGCGTACTTAACAATCGAGTCATTGATTGCTTATCTCGCCATATATTCGCTTCTTTCGGAATGCATGCATTGCAATGCACACTTCATTCAGTAACAAGGCAATGGGCTGCAGTGGCAGCCACACGGTAGCTTAGCTCCAAACGAAAATGCAAATGATGACAGCGACACAGCAAAAGTCCACAACAGCATCGGGCATATTGAAAAGGACGTGGTCCATTGCAACAACAATGAAATGCACATAAATGTAAATGAAATGCGAAAAATCCTCCGCACGATTCGTTGAGCTCTAAAAATGGTTAAAACCAGCGCGCTTCAGATATACCAGAATAATCACCTGACACACACACACACAACGAGAGGACGCGATTCAAGCAGCAACAGCAACCAAATATCAATCATGTTTCACGCAAAAAATCGATGACGATGACGATGACGACGACAACAAAGCAACGAACGAACGACCAACAACAACAGAAAACTCAAAACGAAAATCAGCGACCAATCAATGTAACGAAAGATGTCAATTGCACTTAAATTAATTCCCAATGCCAAATCAAAGTCAACGCCGACTATTTTATAAATCAACAAACGATTTATGCGAGATTGACAGATGCCAATTTAATACAAACAAGTAGCCATTTATACGTTGGTGCACGGAACGAAGGAAAAAAAACGACAACAGCAGCAGAACCGTCAGCACGAAAATTACAATGCCAGGCCAGGCTCTCTTTCCATTCATTGAGTCTGGTCGGGTTTGACATGAAATCGAATGTGGTGCGTTCGATCAAAAAATCAAAATCCAAGCCAATTAAACAACGAAAGAAGAAAAAAACGGAAGGCAAAGCGCGCTCTCTCGCACATTTTTAAGCCATTTGTGTGTTGTTCGCCTTTGTCTCTCTCTCTCTTCTCAGTTGTTCGCGCTCGTTTGGCCTCATGAATATACAGAGCTCGTTGTACAAGGGATCCCGGTGGTTATTTATGTGCCGAACGAGAACTGCATCGTGGCGGAATTGAAAACGAAAAAAACGAACAATCAAAAAACAACTGAACACGAATCGCCGAGATTGACGAGCTCAAGACAAGGGACAATCAAGCGAACGAAAGAGTAAACGAAACGCTACTATTGCATGCGGAACTGGTAAAATCCAGGAGCTGTATGCATCACACAAGTCATGAGTTATATCCAACGAAAATCATCTGGATACGTGTTTTACATACGTCAATAATTTTTACCTCCGTCGCCCGAATCGATCCGGGCGAATCGAACGCTCAATCAAACTGGATAAACGTTTACGAATGCCAGAACAATGTGAAATACGCAAAATGCAGGGTACTCCATTTCCGCACGATCTAACAATCGTATTTCGGTGAAAGAGTTTAAACGAATCCTGCACACCTTGTGCAGAAACAGAAACAGAAACAGAAACACACACACTACGGATGAACAGATTTATATTTATACGACGAACGAATTAAGTTGATTCGCATCGGCGAGAGAGTGAACGAGAACAAGCCAAAGAGTCCAATGCAAAATGTTCTTGGTTAATTTATCGCATTTCGAATTGGATTGCTTCAGTTCGATTTGAGAAATACGTGACTTGATTTTTGACATTCACCATCCGTAGTTTTTTTTCCTCTCATTCGTTCGTTCTTTTGATCGGATTCGGGTTGATCTCTTGCCTGTATTTCCATACGGATGACAGAGTATCTCGAATAGATTTTCAATCACTTTTCATTTTGCATTTAATTTATGGCCATTCGAAAGTCCGAAACGATCAGGCCAGTCTCTCTTTCTCTGCACTGATCTTGTTGTTCTGGTTTCCTTCCTTGCATTTGCATATCAAATCTGTTGCAAATAAAATAATGACGAATAAGACGAATGGCAGAACAAAAAAGCACACACACACACTGCATTTACATATTTCATGCTGTCACTCTATTAGGCAAACGAGAGTAGTTTAAGTGAAATAGATCGATGAGAAACAACATTCAGCACAAAAAGCATCATTCTTATCGATCAAAATAGTTGAGTTGGTGCAGAAAAAAAATCATTTGCATTCGTTGAAATCGTATTTGCAAAGGCTTCCCACAGTCAAAATGGAATTAGTTTGACACGGTGTGAGAGCGCGCTCGATGGCTTCAATCACAACTGTGTATGTAACAAAAAAGGCCAAAAATTCGATTAAAATCCTTGGATATGAAAAAATCGTTTATCAATTGTCAAAAAATATCTGGCATGTTGACATGTTGTTAAATCCAGTAATATTCAAATATATCAAGCTCAAAATCCAAAAAATGATAAGATAATAAGCACGTGAAGAGTGAGTGTGTGTGTGTGTGCTGTGCATACAAAGCCATCGCGTTTGCCATTCGTCAATGTTCCGTGAAATGTCAAAAATGCCGAGAATTAATAAACAAATACGTATGAACGACAGCGACAGCGATAGCGGCGACGGCGGTGGAGTGAAATGACGATTGCCCAAACAAACAACTCTATTGCATTGGCTGCCAAAAGTGATTATTGTTCAATGTAAAGACGATATACAAAGTGTGCTCGGCCAGGCAAAAGTGAGATAGAGACAGAGCATATGTGTAGTATGTGCGTGGTCTGTCATTGAAAATTAATGTTAAATAAATCATACATGTCATTTATGCAAATTAACATTTATATATTTTTCTGTTTGTTCATTCGTTCACAATATGTGATATTATATTTCGGTGCATGTTCTTGCCCCCGTTACTCGTTTTGCCGTGCGTCCGATCGATGTGGATCGTTTGTATACTCGCGACGCACGTATGTAAATAAATCGCTGAAACTTTGCACAATCATTCGTCTTTCTTCTCAGGCCGTTGCTGTTGCTGCTGTTGCTCTTTCGCATTTCTCGTTCACTCGTTCAATGGGTCGATTCGAAAATAATCGTGCACATAATAAATGAGTTTTTATTCAGATGTCATGTTTAACAATTTCATTCATATTTTTATTAATGGTTATTTATGTTATTTTTGCATTTCTGTCGCCCCGATTTCGAAAGTCAACACACAACGACCGAATGATACAGAACAAAGAACATTTAGAAAGATTCATACAGAAAACGAGTGACAACAAGCAAGCGAAAGAGCCACACAAATACGGAGGTACAACAAATGAGTATGCAAACATTGTAGCACACACTCACGGGAATCAAAATCAAATGTCATCCGATGTAACGAGTGAAGAGAAAAAAATAATAATAATCAAGAATTAACTGACGAAAACAGAATTTTTAAATTTATCATTCGGTGTTGTTAGTCAATTTCATATGTGAAATGTGTGTACCGTTTTTGTCAGATTATCATTTTTGTTTCGTTGTTATTTTTGACTCGTTTTTTTTTTGGTTTCAATGGAAAAGATCATTCAATCACTCATCGAGATAAAAATCTGTTTTTTTTTCAGCATAATCAAAACAAACTGAATTGAAATCTCAACCCGAATGGTGGAGATTTGTAGAATAGACAAAGAAACAAAAAAAAAAACAAAATTTCGAAAAAAGGTAGAAAATTTTAAATTCAGTGGTGATTAAGTCATAATTAATAAGTTTCTTTAATTAGGTTATATTTTAATCTCTCCTTCGTTCGTTTGCACACAATCAAACCGAAGAAAAAACACTCATTATCGCACGACAGATGGTCGTTAGTCAAAAAATCAGCCAATTTATCAAATGTGCTGCGGGAACCAATTTTCAAGTTGAGAAACAGCAGATAAAAAAAGAACGAGTTTCAAGTCCGTTGACTGATGATGATGATGATCGGATCCTGAATAATCGAAAAATTATTCTTACTAACGCTAACGATGTGTGCGTGTATAGTGTATACTCATGACTGTACACTTCTTTCGTTGCCTTCGTAGTTGTTGTTAATTCATAATTTCGCTGCCACCGTTTTGTCTATTTATAAAAAGCCAGGTGTTTTCCATTTCGAACTGTGATTATGTGTTTATCCATCCATTTTTCACTCTCTCGCTGTGTGTGTGTGTTTATACAATCTAATTCAACGCAGAGATTTCAATAGAGCCCATTCACCAGAAATCGCATGCAAATTCGATTAAGCAAATTCAATGAAATCTCACTCTCTTTTTCTCTCATTCTCTCTCGGTGATATGTTAATTAATTTGCATGTCAGAAATGTTTCGTTGCGTTTTTTTCCTTTCCGCACCGCAATGCTTTTTGCCTGTCCTTAGGCGCTTGGATTGGATTTACAGTGATAAATCATGCATCGAGATTTAACACGCCACAGCTTATCAAAAAAAAAAACCTGCACCGAACATAATTATTCATTTCATAACTGTCACTTACACAGATTCCTCCGACCCGCTCACTCGCCGCGCATCAAGAATGGGAATTGAGTCCTTGAAAGCGGGAGAAAAACCATGCACTTTTTTTCTCCACCAACATTCTCTCTCTCCAACCGGAAAAAGTTTTGTATTAGAAAAAAAACAACAAAAAAAACGAAGTGCATTACAGTTTGACTGGAACAAGACAGCCGATGGCATAACAGAAATTAATTTATTTTTTGTTGCTTCGCATGCATTCTCACATTGTGTGTGTGTGCGCGCATGTTTGCTTTTCAATTCCTAATCACAACAAATTCGATATCGTGTTGCATCGACATTTTCTGACACAAATTATGGATAAATGCAGCTGTGCGATGGCGCAGGGTAGAAAAAGTGGCACTCACAAGACAATTAAAAATATGAAAGGCAAAAAAATACGGTCAATTTCATAGACAGTGGATAAAAATGCTGTCAAGCTTTGGTATTATTTTGATCACAATAAAATCGGCCTGCCGCCCCGTACCGGAATGTGTGCAGAAAAAAGCGACAAGCAATTAATTTGAAGAGATCTATTGTCAATAACAAACATTCCAGTTTTTCCCTATCTTCGGCAGAGAATTTCCCATCTTTTTTCTCGTCTAATTTTCCATTTTTGTTCAATTATTCAATTTTTTTCCGTTTTCCTTTTTTTGCGCTTGGCAACGGTGTTCCATCGAATCTAATTGATGTAAACGCTTATCGAATTGAGTGCAAACGATGATACGATATTGAATTTGCTGCTGCGGCTGCTGCTGCTGCTGCTGCCATCGGTCTATTGTGTGTGTATTAGACGTCGATGTCGATTTTTATTCCCCCTGCTACTGTGCGCGAACGCGTTTATACGATCACGACAATGTGGCATATGCTTGCGGTCGGATATTTATGGTTTCTATTGTGTTCGTGTGCCCGTGCACCGCATCATGTCACCAACTGTGTGCTGCTGCTTGTGTTCATCTTTCGTCTATATATTGAATTGATTGCTAATGGCATCGGGTACAATGTCACACAGAAATCAAATGTATTATTCCTTGCTGTTCGTCGGTCGACGCGCCATAGCTCTCTCTCTCTCTCTCTCTCTCTCACTCGCTCCATTTCGCTCTCTTCATCCATTCTCCTGACGTGACATTGTCTTGTCTTCCATCATTATTATGATAAATGAACGATTTTCTCGTTCATTACGGACACAAAATTGAGATAAATTAATGGGAAATGAATTTGTTGTTTTCGTAATTTTTTCGTTCGTTCGTTTTTCAATTTCTCTTTTCATTCGTCGCATCGCTTTTGTTTTTCATGGGTCCCGATTTGGGGTGAGTGCAGCCGATGTCAATGCTTCAACACGAAGATGAATGGTCTAGCCAAATAGTATTTTAACAAAAGCACCACCATTTACCAAATGATTTTCAAGTATTTCGATATCAATGTTTTCGGATGATGATTGCTAATGATTACTGCAACAGATTGACGTCAGCTCGATCAATTAGGTTATTTATGGTAGTTGATGAAACGTCACATTTTTAACTACCAATGACAATCCGATTTTGCAGTGACCTTTTTCATTTAAATGCGGCACCACGATTCGAATGAATTCAGATTTTTTTCTTTTCAAATTTTTTTTCTCGAAAAAAGCGGATTGACGTTTATTTTTGTTCATTCGGCGATGAATGCAACATTCCAATCGGCTTGGGCTCAGTCGCAACGGCAAAAATGCACAAAAAGAAAACAAATATTCAAACATAAATCTCTCCCTTTTTCCTCTTCAAATCATTCCGTTTTGCATTCGTATTGTCTTTCGATTTTACCCATTTTGATCATGGAACGAGGAGAAAAATAACAAACGGAAGGAAGGAACGAGATTTATTTGATTCCAATGACAAAACTTCTCGCTATACAATAGGAACATCGATAAATATTTATAATACTTTTCATCCTGCTATTTTCTGCCCCATTTCATTGTCTGATTTTTTCAGTTTGTTTATTTTTCTACCGAAATTTTGTTGTTTTTTCATTAAATTCTCACTCTTCTTCCAATTCACCATTTTTTTTCCCTTCATTTCAAGGCTGTTGATGCCCAAGCTGAAAAAATTGCAACTATTGGAACAATAAACGATACATTTTTACAAAAGGAAACGCATAAAATTGACAAAATATTATTTTTATTCTGGAATAAGATAGAAAAATGGACTGATGGTGCTATGTCAAATGTTATTACTCATTAAAATATGCCAGAGCCATAAATACTTTGGGAAAGCAACCAGAATATTTTCGGATAATAAGCCTATAGCCTCAATGAATACAATTTAAAATCACAATGAGTTAACCTTAACCTGAACTGAATCAATTCTGATACGTATTTTTACTGCATAACTGCATTCTATTCATCAGTCGCCAGTAAGTTTCTTTAATTCGTCAATGGTGAAATTTTTCAATTCGGCCAGTGGAAGGTTGACATTAACATCACGTTTTGATATTTGTTTGACTTCTGTAGGAACTAATGAATCGACGCCCGTTCTTAAACTCATTAAATCGATTAAAATCGAGTGTGATTCATGCTTTTTTTTCTCTTTTGAAAATATTTGACTATTCAAGTGGAATTTATCCAAACCGAAAGGGAATATGAGAGTACCGTCAAACTTTTGGAATGCATTTCTGACCAAAAACCGATTGTGTTAAGAACGAATTAATTTTCCCAAAAAAGAAGTCGACATTAATATTTCCTGTGCTCTCATTTCGTATATTTTGCCCTTTTACAGTATTTTGCGGTTCAGGGCAATGAATGTCGTCTTCTGTTCGTCGATGTTGTGAAAATATTTGCCGATAATAAAATGCGAATGCAACGCAGCCAAACATCAAATATCAGATGTGCCGCCGTTCAAGTTTGGAATCGTTGCGACATTTTCACGAGCATTTTTGGATTTTTATATGTTATTTATTGCTTTGTCGATGATATGTTCACAGTCTATGACAAGACACGTTTGATTTCGGCGGCTTTCATTTTGCGCGAGTGGTTTTTTTTCTCTCATTCGTCTGTTCTTCTTTCAATACAATCGAATGCGAATGGTCACGCCGAATTCGGCGTTGCATTCACTTTGGGTCGGTCGCTAAACATCTAAAGATGCCCAGATTGTTGGCATTGTTTGAATTTGCAAGCATTTTTGATTAAATTAAAAAAAAGACTCACGCCGAAAGGTCACACAAACACACACACACGACAGAATCTCATTTGGTCGAATGATTAGTGTCGTTTTTTCTCAAAAAAAAAAGAAACCCAAATTGATTGGCGAAATGGTGTGTGCAGGCGACCGCCGAATAAAAGAAAGAAAACTTGTCATTTGCACTTGTCACTTGAACGATGATCAAACGCATTCACGTATTTAACATTTTAAACAGCATCTTCACGCACATTCTCCACCTCTGCGCAACGAGCTATTTTCGTTGATGCAACGACAAATGTACCGCGACTCCTTTTTTTTTTTAGCGCAAACGAAACAATTTGCACAACGAAAACATTCTCTTGCAACAGCATTATTGGCATTGTTCTTCTGATTTGATATACCTCTGTGCAGATAACATGCATATTTCGTACCATTTATGCATGCACACGGAATGCTTGGACTCAGACAGAAGAATGTAAGAAAGAACATCGTCGGACGTGAAGCAAAAATGGATCGAAATTATTATGAAATTGATGCGATTTTTAACATTTATGGCACTCGAATTGTTGAAATAACTGACAATAAATAAGTCATTCCACCACAAATGCCAAACGTATTTTTATTGTACTCAGTTTGGCCATCAGAGCGTTTCTTTTTTCTCGTTTCTTTGATCGTTTTCTCTTTTTTTTCTGCAAAAGGAAAAGATCAAAGCACGTTCAGATATTCTGAACCATGACAATGATAGATTGTTCAGGTCGATAAGCATTTACAACGAAAATATTCAGAAATTAATATTCGTGTATGCACAAATGAATTTGATTTAAATTATATACCACGCCTTTATGTGCACGACAAACAAAAGCTTGATTTTGCGCTAAATTGGCGAGAGTATCAGAGACAAGGCGATTTGAAGAGAGAATGAATTTATTTTTCTATCTTCAAATTATCTATCTATACAACATGAAGGATTTCGTTTTTTTAAAGGAAGAGGATATTGATTTTTGTCTGTAACAGTAACTTTTTAACGGAGATCCATAATTCACGCGATACAATATTGTACGTATGTTGTGAAATCTTGAAGTTATTTTCAGTGATGTGTGACTTTGAAACAAGATCAAATATCAAAAATCGATCAGGCGGGATCGAAAGCAATTACCTTCAAATTGAGATTTATCATATATTTATCATTCCAATAGCCCAAACCAATTCCGAGAACGGCATAAAAATCAGTTAACAAAAACACTCATCAAAAGTTACTTCAAATTTACAATAAGCGCATACATCGTATGCGCTTATTTACTAAATGGAAATGAAAATGAGTCCGAATGGCTAAAAAATAATTTTTTCTCCCAAAATTCTATGTAAAATCGTCAAATTTATTGCGGGGCATTTTAATTGTGTGTATCTGTTAGCCTCGTCTATATAAATAAATATAAATAAAATATAAATGTGCGAATTCTTCAACAACAATTTGATTCCATCTTGAAAAATTTGAATTTGTGCAGTCCGAAGCAACAAAATTGCAAAAAGGAAAAAAAAAGAAAATCTGTCAACAATCTGATCAAGCTGCTGCCATCGTATCGGGCCTGGTAGTCATTAATTCGATGCGGTTAATTGAAATTCAAATGATATTTAAATTTTGGTGTATTTATTCAAAGATGCAGTTGTTAATGTTGTCGCACGGGGTTCCAAACAAGTATGGAAACGAGGCACATTGTGACGACCACCAAAGCGAAATTCTAAAGTGATTAAATGCGATGTGACCGCAAACTGGCGATTTTCTGTAAAGTACCACGCAATTATGCGATGTCAGCGTTGACTGGGCCGTTCAAATCGAAACGTGCAAGCGTTTTGCTTGCGCATCTCATCAACTGTTCTTTTTTTTTTGTCATCCAGATAACAACCATGACGAAGAAACCGATCAGCATACAATGCAAAATTAAACAAGAGACCAACAGCAGCAGTAGCAGCTACAAAACCTCATCTCCTTAAATGTCAACCAATTATTTTTGCACAGCCTGATACCGAAAAATGGTTCATCGTTGACAACGGCGACGACGACATCGACGGATGGCAAAGTTCTTCCTGTCTTGTTTTTGTTCGCCGTCAATTTATCTGTGTTGTCACAGCTTGCGAATTAGGAATGGGTGCTATGTATTCTGCAAACAGGTTTGTCGAAAGGACAACCGTATTCATCACCTATCGATCCGCATCATCGAACAACAGCCACAGCCGACGCACACAAAAAGTGAGTGAAACAAACAATAAATTGCGTTTTCCGACGAGCTGTTAAAGTAATATGCAAATGGTTTTTTTTTTTGTTATTCTCAAGAATAATTTCTCTCTCTATCTCTGTACCCCGATTGGCAAAAAAAACCGATCGGACCAGCCCAAATGCCTGAGCACTTTTTCTTTCGTCATCGTCGTCAGTCAATCAGTTGAGTGTGACAGTTGTGCGGTCGCATAAACAACCATAACGATTTGTAGCTTATCCCCGAAGTCAAATGAAAGCCCACAACAACAACAACCAAATGAAAAGAGAAGAGGCACAAAAAAAGCCCACGTTCGACACACGAGCACAAGCGCTCATTTCACTCGTTTATATATTGCTTACAAATTCTTTCGCGCTCGAGCTTGTGTCATGTTTGCCCAAAATTGAATGTGAACAAAGCCAATTGCATCGCTCAGCTCAAATGATAGGCAATAGTGAGCGTGCAACGCGAAAGAAAAAAAAACCAGCAACAACAACGGCAGCAGCAGCAGAGTTTAATCATGGCCATACATCACTTAAGAATGGATCACCTATCAATTGCATATGCATACTAAATAAATCGAGTCTAAATAAGCAAACCGGGAGAAACATTTTCTTGATTGTTTGATTGACAACTTGTAAGGTATGTGTGTTTGTGTATGCATTCAATGGAGATTGGTAGCTGCCGTTTGAACTATTGTCGTTCTCGACAGCATTTACTGTTGGTTTGCTGCTTTTTTTTTTCTCTTTCGCTCTATGCCTCCTCACTGTCTCTTTCTCGTTACGTTAAAATCGTAATTTATCGGTATGTGTACGGTCTGTGGCAATGCATCAGCAACAGCAGCAAATGTGCGATTTCAGTATTCGATCTTTGTGTGTACGTCAGCCAGCCATTTATTTAAAAATAAATATTGAAATCGAAGCATCGAATTGCTAACGCGAGTGTACACGAGATGTACCCAGAAGAAAATCGATGGATTGATGGATGGATGGATAGATGGTTGGATTGATGGTTGATTGCTGCCAACTTGAATATTGTCGTATATGGAAATGAATTGAAATTGCATACGACGAACCACAAAGATCACATATCAGCTTACTTTGTTCACATATATTCTTAGGTCGTTTTTTTTTCTGCCGGTGCGCGCATATTTTTTCTCATTTCTGTCGCTCTTCACTCCATGCTCTCCGGTGTTGTCGTTTGGGTTTTTCTCTTGTACGTGCAGAATTTTGTTCGATGCCCGTTAAATTCGAAATATTATCATTGGAACGTCGCGCTCCGTAATGCATAACCATTAACCAAATGAAACGTTTTGTGTATGCAATCAATAGTCGCGCGATCGGGCAGCAAGTCAGTCAAGATGTGATTATGCATCGTGTCGTGTTTCGCAAAGCGAACACATCTCTTCTCTCATTCACTCTCTCTCTGTCACTCACTCATTCACTTAGTCTATGTCTCGCTCTCACTCTGCCTCCGAGTCTCGGCTGTCTGATGTTCGACAAAACACGAATATGGTATTTTACGACCATTTCCATTCGTTCATGTCAATCTTAAAGTGTTTTTTTTTCACCATCGCGCGCGGTACACACAAATCGCGAGATCCAATCCGATTTGAATATATATGTGTTTTATTATAATTTCAATCGCATTCCGTCAACTATTTGTGCAACACTTGATTTGTCGTCGGATAAATGATATGAAAATGGCATGTAACGTTTTTAGGGTTTGGAAAATCGGCTGCTGTACAGAAAGTCGTCATTCATTTCGGATTGGAAATATTTATGTTGGCCTGAAACGGAGTACACATGGCGCAATTGCAATTTTCATTGTGCATAAAATGCAGCGAGGAATTGACCTTTCAAATGAACGATTAAATTGGATTTGCTGATCTTTTGCAGCGGCGATTATTTCCGCGATAAACAAAAACGATCCTATGTTCGTAAAGTCACATCAACAATGTCCAATTCAATATGATTCATCAATTGCTCTTGGCGGTTATCACCTATTTTGACTGCATGGTGAAAATTAATTTGTTATTACATTCAATGCGGGGCAATCTTCAGCACGGCTGACTCGGTGCATTATCGCCATTTCACACACTCTTTACATACATTTTCTCCCTCTTCTGTTGTTGTTTCTTCTTTTCGCTTCTCCGAACGTAATTAAGTTTGAACATGCAAATATTGCCCGCAACAAACACACACACACACACGTCTTGCTCTCGGTTCTCTGTAATCAGTTGGCTGTCAATGAGCGACATTCCCCATTCGTTTGCACGCCTTTGTCGTTCATCGCTTCACTTTTATCTCTGTCGCTTGCCAGTTCATTTCATTTAATCTCAATATCATCGTACTCTCTACGTTTTGTTTGTTTTTATAGTTTTTTTCTTCGGTTTTCTTTGTATATTTTACTCTGTTTTATCTTAGCTAGCGGCAGCAGCCTGTGCTCTGTATCGTTCGCGTTTGGAATTGGTGTTGAGGCTGATGCACATTTTGCAGAGCAAAGAAAAAAAAACACGTTGCATTCAATTAATAGATGTGCTTGTCGTTTGCAAGCACAAGTCATCCGTTATTTGTCAACCGAAACTGGCATATTTCGTTTGCACGATTGCATTTTTCATGTTTTTTTTCTTTCTTTCTAAAGCAAACAGCTCATGCGATATTCTCTCTCTCTCTGTGTGTGTGCGCTGCCTTTTTTTGTTTGTATGTCTTTAAGTCACACTCATTTATTTCCGTCTCGTAATTACACACGCTCTTCGCGCACCCAAGCTATAATTTGTATCGAGTTTCATCGACCGAAATCGGCCCCAAAATTTACAGAAGCCAAGTGCATTCGACCGAAATGCATGCACACTGTAACAACAACAAAAAGAGCAACGTGCAATATTTACCCGATGCATTTTGTACGTGTTTACCATATGAACCTTATTTGCCGTCGAAGCCCGAACAGATAAAATGACAAAATTACCGGAATGCGAATGCGATTTTTATATATGTGCGCTCTCTCTCTCCCTCTTTGAGTTTTAACGCTTTTGCGCGCGCGCTCATGCATTCATTTTGTACAAGAATTTCGTTTTGGTTGTACGAGCGCTCGTCTTTTTTCTCTCTGCCTCTCAACGAGTCGAAGCGAACAGCAGAGAGAAGAGTGCGGTAAAAAGCATAGAAAAAAACGAACTGCAATTGCATGTCAACAAGCAACTGTGCACATTCATTATACCAGGCAGCAGCTCATACAGTCAAAGCATTTTTGCCGATGCAAACATCAATTCTACGCATATGTCGCATTACACCCAGTTCTACATGTACACAACGCTTAATTTATTGGTTAAGTCCTCAGAAATTTGTTTCACGTCAACCAGTTAAATTACGATCATCAATTTTATCGTTTCGACAAGAACGAATTATGCCAATGTCTTTGACAGATTTCTATCGTTCGCCGGCACTTTTTTTTCATTTTTATGCGTGCACAATTCTGTTTGCATTTGGACCACATGAACTGCTTAATCGTAAAATAAAAACCGATGGAATTCGTTTTGCGCTGCAAGCGCACGGAAATTGGCTATTCGCGCTTGATAAATGCTTTTTTCATCGAAATGTTTTCACAATTAAAGACTTCAGACAATGCGATTAATTCAAGCGTGTTTACATGTTAACGGTATGCGTGTGTGTGTGTGTGTGAGTGCGTGTAAAGCAAAAAGCGTGAATATTTTTGGCATACGCATTGGTTCGCCGAATTTGTTAACCATTCAATTTGCACGGATGCTTCGCTTGCACTTTTGCAGTTGAAACTGGGCCAACTATATAATCGGATGCGGGTAACGCATTTTTTTCGCACAATTTATTTTCTGCACATTTAGGCAATTGATTTAATGGTCACCTCTGTGAAATTGACCCATTCATTGAAATGTTATGAAAACAACATTTGGAAAGAGTTTGAATTTTGAAATTTAATAAAATGCAACGCACCTTCTTTCGATCAGACATCAATCACTTTTCAGTTTGATATTGATCGTTGACCGTGGAGTGTGACCTTATTCAAAACAGATCAGTTCATATTGAGTTTTTCAAGTGACGAAAATAGTTAAAGCGAATTCGTCCTGAAATATCAAAATGCGTTCTTCCGCTTTTCTTGTGATTTGCAGTGTTCTTGTGATTTGTCATTTCATAAATGGCTATTCTTGTGCTGAAACATCTGATCACACCGAAAAAGATGTTTCGATTGGTGTTTGCCCAGTTTATGGGAAAGATAAAGAGTAAATTGAAGTGAACTTTCATAACATTAACCATTAGCAACAATAAAAGTTCAATAGATAACACGACTTTCTCTCGTAACAGGAGTGGAACAACCGAAACATTTGATAAGTGTTGCGATGGGTATTACCAAGAATTTAACACTAATTCCACTGCCCTGGTGTGCAAGCCGATATGTGAAGACGAAACAAATTTTTTCCCTACTTCGGATGATTGTGTTAATGGAATTTGTACAGCTCCGGGTGAATGCACTTGCAATGATGGCTTTGAACGAAAAAACAGCAGTTCATATGTGTAAGTGGAACAATTGCGAGATTTCAGACTCAAAAGTTTTTTTTCAACAGCGGTAATAGTTCAAAATTTACTAAAGCTTGACTACATTTTCTTCTTTAGATGTCATGAAAAGTGTAAAAATGGTTATGTTCACGATCCTGAAACCAGCGAATGTGTTCCTTATTGTGATGGTGGCTGTGTGAATGGCCGATGCGTTGAACCAAACAAGTGCGAGTGCAATCAAGGATACAACGTCACAGATTGCAAAAAGCCAAATGAGTCCCAATGTGATGTGTATTGCGCAGAAGTCAACGGAACATGCGAGTGTTTACACAAAGATCAACGTATCGATGGAGTTCGAATTCATAACAACACTCTATCCCTCTGCAATGCAACCACTTCAGTAAATGAAACCCTCTCGCACACCTGTGGTTGCCTGAATGGATTTTACACAACAAATGGAACATGCATCTGTGCGAATGGTTATAAAATGCTCGAGGGATTTGCTGATCTATGTGAACCAGACTGCGGAGAACAATGTACCAGCGGTATTTGCATCGAACCAAATACATGTCTGTGTGATAGTGCATGCATCGCCAGCGCACTTACGGCCGAACAACAGAAGGCTGGAATTAATTGGTGTGATTTTGTTTCATTTTTTCACATTTTCAGTTCTTTTTACTTCAATTTTCAAATGTTTTTTTGTACATTGCAGGGTGATCCCAGGAATCCTGTTGACTTTAGTGGTTTTGGCAACTTTCCTTGGCGGCGGCTCTTTCATTCGTAAACGGAAAATGAATTCATCCAAAGCACCACCCAGACAAAATGGTAAGTTTTGATGTAGCTATGGAATTTGAAATAAAAATTTTTTCACTTATTCGAAAAAATTTCTTTCGATATTCCCTAAAACAAGCATAAATGAACAACAATGTTTCAATGACTTTGATTTTGATTTACAGATGCCATCCCCGATCGATTCAATATTGAAGTTTACTCGCTAGAAGACTTCTGATTCCATTAGCATAACAACTCCAATTAGAGATAAGAAATACTGTGTAGTTAGAGATTTCAAAACGCGTTTACATTTTGATAAATGACGAAGTCTAAGCAGAAGGAAATGTGAAGGATATTTTGATGAATTGTGACTTTTTGTACTTACAACATCGAATTTTTGTACTGAAAATAAGAAATAAATGACTTTTTTTTTACTTTTGAAACCGATTTTGAATAATTCAAACTGAAATGTATTCTTTGATATAAGTATCGAAGTTTCACCAACAAAAACGCATCGTCTAAGGTTTGCGAAATAATTGATCAGTCTTTTCGAAGCTCCTATTCTTGAATTGAGATCAATTTGATTGACAGAATTGCAACTCTTAATATCTACTCGTAGTATTTTTTTCGACTTGAAATCATTCATATGTTGATGGGTAATTCTCTTTGTTGTTCTCATTCTTTTTTTTTTACAAATCAAAATTGGCACTTCATTGCATTTTCCATGTAGGAAGAATCATTTTTGGGCAATATTCAAAAGCGATGTTTTTACGAACGTGTAGGCACAAACCCACGCACTTTTCTCTTTCTTGACACAATCAATACGAGCTTAAAAATGGTCAAATGCACTGGTATTCGTAAAACATGAATGAAAAAATGTGCTCGTGCATGGAATAATAATTAAATTATGATGCGGCGACAAATTGTGGGCGTTAGCGGTCATTGTATTTTGCATGAAATAAAAAAACGAACACAAGAAAATATAATTTGCAATCAGTTGAATTGTAGCTGTTGGCCTTGAAAGAAGGCATTTTTACTTTAATATTTTTCGACACTTACCGAGATTCAATCGCTTCTTGTGAACAAAAATTGAGATAGAAAGAGACTCAGTGCATGATTTAATACGAAATTTATAAGCGTTGAGTAGCTATTTTTACATTGATTTAGTAGTTAATTTATAAAATGCGCGTTTTTACTTTTATTTTGATTTGTCATTTCATAAATGGCTATTCTTGTGCTGAAATATCTAACCACACCGAAAAAGATAAATCGATTGGAGTTTGCTCAGTTTATGGGAAAGAGAAAGAGTAAATTAAAATGAACTTTCAAAACATTAACAGTTCGCAACAATAGAAGTTTAACATCAATTTTTTTCGTCACAGGAATGGAATAACCAAAATATTTGATGAGTGTTGCGATGGGTATTACCAAGAATTTACTACTAATTCCACTTTCCTGGTGTGCAAGCCGATATGTAGAGATGAAACAAACTCTTCCCCTACGTCGGATGATTGTGTTAATGGAATTTGTACAGCTCCGGATGAGTGCACTTGCAATGATGGCTTTGAACGAAAAAACAGCAGTTCATTTGTGTAAGTGGAACAATTGCGAGATTTCTGACTCAAAAGTCTTTTTTCCATAGCGGTAATAGTTCAATATTTACTAAAGCGTAACGAAATTTTCTTCTTTAGATGTCATGAAAAGTGTAAAAATGGTTATGTTCACGATCCTGAAGCCAGCGAATGCGTTCCTTATTGTGATGGTGGCTGTGTGAATGGGCGATGCGTTGAACCAAACAAGTGCGAGTGCAATCAAGGATACACCGTTTCAGATCGTAATAAGGCAAATGAGTGTCATTGCGAAATGTATTGCGCAGAAGTCGATGGATTATGCCGTTGTTTAAAGGAAGACGAACGTATCAATGGACTTCTGATTCATAACGATACTTCATCTCTTTGTATTGAAACCACTTCAACGAATGGAACTATTTCGCAAAGCTGTAGCTGTCTCAATGGATTCTATACCTCGAATAAAACGTGTATCTGTGTAAATGGTTATAAAATGCGCGAGGGATTTGCTGATCTATGTGAACCAGACTGCGAAGAACAATGTATCGATGGTTTTTGCAACGAACCAAATCAATGCCAGTGTGAAAATGGATATGAATTGGGACACAATGAAAATGAAACGAATATTTGTTATCCAATTTGCCAATTTGATATCGATGAAACTCAAGGCTGTGGAAATGGAACGTGCATTGATCCAAATACTTGTGAATGTTATGAAGGATTTGAAAATTATTCGAATAATATCTCCGTCTGCGTCGCAAAGCGATTCAATGTAACCATAACTCAATCTTCCGATGGACATTCGTACATTCTGTCTCTTCCGTTCTTTTCATTCTTCGTCGGCCTTTTCCTAGGAATAATCGCCGCTCTAATTTTTGTAGGAACACTCCATTTTGTCACGCTGTGTGTAATCAAAGAACGAATGGACCATATCAACGTTTGATCGAAAATGTAAGTGACATACAAGTTTGAAGCTAGGCGTTTCTAGTTCATTTCTAAGAACATTTTTCATCGTTTCAAACCAGCTTACATACTCTTTTCATTAAAATTTCAGATTTGCCGGCAACATTAAAGTTTATCTTGTAAAAAATTCATAGAATGAACGAGTATGACTCCGACTACCCCGTTGGTACCGAGAGAATGGTATTATCGATAAGAAAATGATTGTGTTTTGTTGCATGAACAAATGTTCGGTTTTAGATTATGAAATAAAAAATATATTCTCGTAGTACATCGTTGGAAATATTTTGATTTATCTAAGTGAAATTACAAATTTGATGATTTTTAAACTAAATTAAAAGCTAAAAAATGAGTATTTTTTCTTTAAAAATGTAACCCGAACTCACCATACAAACTTTACGTCAAAAGATAAGTAAATTGTACACCAAAACGGTCATCTGCCTTATGATAAAAGAAACTTTCAAGTTTTCGTTCAGGATGAACGTACATGATAATGTGAAATCAAATTGCGAATATCCGGTAATAATAAGCTGATGCTGGGGTTTCCTGATTCTTTTTTCGGTGTTAACATAGAGTGTATCTTAATATGACATTATCAAAACAGCGAATAAAAAGAGAGATTCATTCAGTTCATGCTCCAGTTTCATGTTGACTGTTGACACTGTAGTGAGTGCTTGAAACGAAAAAAGAAGTAGATTTGGCCCTTGTTGTTTTATTTCATATAATCATAAAAATGCGCGCCAACGCATTGTTTGCTCTGTGCTTTTTTATATGTGGCTACTGCGCTATACAAACGATCGCCATCGAAACTACCACCGATTTACCGATGATCATCAGTGAAACAGAAACCGAACGGAATGCCAGTGGCTATTGTACATTTGAAATAAAGTAATAATTTTAATTTATTGAAAATCAATCAACAATAATGAACTTGAGTAAATTTAAAATTGCAAGAAACATTGATTTGTATTCAACGAAAAAATTAATTTCTTCAATAGAAAAAGACAAATAGTCGTTGTTCCGGTGAATTACACTGAGATTGAAAAATATTATGGCCGATGTCATGGGCACTACCATAAGAAATGCTTGAATGAAAGGCTGGTTGAGAAAACGCGCCATGAACATCAGAACCGTGAATTTAACGATACCGTTGTGCGTTGTTGCGATGGATACGGTTCAAATCTGGATAAAAACAAATGTTTGCCAATTTGCGAGCACAGTTGCGTTTATGGAAGCTGTATAGCGCCAAATGAGTGTAGCTGTTATGATGGTTATGAAACAACGAGCAAGTCGAATGTGTAAGTGACAGGAATTTTGCTGTCAAAACTTTTTTCCGAATCTTTTGTTTTCGTAAAATTTGCACTTAATAATTTCTTATAATTGTCATGAATAAAAATTAGAATTAACTTTTTTTTAAATCCCGTCTGGTCTCTAGCTGTCAACCGAAATGCAACGGTTGCACGCATGGTAGTTGCATCGCCCCGTATGTGTGTGCCTGTAATTCTGACTACAATTGGGACTCAGAAAAGATGGAATGTGTTCCAGTTTGTGCTGGAATGTGTGATAATGGCAAGTGTATAGCTCCGGAGCACCATCCCACGTACATTGTTTGCATTCCGCATTGCAATGAAACCTGTGTGATTTTAGCAGCTATCGGAAATATTTCAATAGATTTTGATTTCGGTTTTTTCAGATGAAGCCACCAAACCAATAGCTGATTACGTGAATGAAGACTTGTGATAGACTGAAATAAATACAAATATCTCAATATAATTTAAATTACACATTGGGTCCGGAATGGCACCATTTTTCTATTTTGTTTACACTTCGTTTCAATTAAATTTGAATCGAAGATTTATCGCGGAAATTAAGTTCATCATTGGGAAAATGCATAAAAAGAGAAAATCGTCACATTAAGTGACATTTCACATTGCTATTGACAACTCATTATCATAGAAAAGTAAATAATTTCTTTGTAAGATGAACAAAATCCAAAGTCCATTTTGTGTCAATCTGAGTGTGTACTATTCCAAAGATTATTAATTTCCGTAGAAACGTTATATGTTCCAAATATCAATAAATTGCAAAGTGATTTTTGCTTACGAACTAACAATTTCTTGTAGTAAATAAATTGAAACCTTTGAAAAAATGATTATGTACCCAACTACTCATCTTGATAAACTTTCTGAAGGGAATAAATTTGAAACAAAAAACCGGGCATTTCTCTATGTTAATAACCAAATGGAATATTTGTCAAAAGATAAGCGAATGAACCCAAAAACAATGTATAAATCAACGGTCTTTTGACTTGTAATACCAACAATAAATGATTTCATTTAAACAGTATTTTTGTTGACACAACACTATTGTCAAATCCTGCGTAATGACTCTACATCGGGTAATTACATATAATTTTGGACGGCAAATATTGAATACGAATTTAGTAAACGTGTTAACTATTGTCGAATCTTCTCGAAAAGGCCACGAATGTTTACTTCTTTCCTCTTTTTTTATCACAAACGCGTCTAAGTTTTTATTTAAGATAAAATGTACATAATTACGAGCAGTTAGTTGGACTATGAGTGTCCGGTTACGATAAGACGTTGCTCATGTTTGTCTGATTGTTTTTTTTTTTTTTTTTCAAGGAAACAAAGTGCATCATACTATGATCATATTATCAAAAAGGAGAACGAAAAGGAAGTTACATTTGGTTCATGCTCCAGTTTCATGTTGACTGTTGACAGTGAAGTGAGTGCTTGAAACGAAAAAAGAAGTTGATTTGGCTTTTGTTGTTTTATTCCATATGGTCATAAAAATGAGTGCCAACGCACTGTTTGCTCTGTGCTTTTTTATATGTGGCTACTGCGCTATACAAACGATCGCCATCGAAACTACCACCGATTTACCGATGATCATCAGTGAAACAGAAATCGAACGGAATGCCAGTGGCTATTGTACATTTGAAATAAAGTAATTTTAATTTATTGAAAATCAATCAACAATAATGAACTTGAGTAAATTTAAAATTGCAAGAAACATTGATTTGTATTCAACGAAAAAATTCATTTCTCCAATAGAAAAAGACAAATAGTCGTTGTTCCGGTGAAGTACTCTGAAACTGAAACATACTTTGGCCGATGCCGTGGGTACTATTTTAAGAAGTGCTTAAATGAAAGGCTGGTTGAGAAGACGCGCTATGAAAATAAAATCCGTGAAGTTAACGACACCGTTGTTCGATGCTGTGAAGGATACACTTCAAATCCGGATAATAACAAATGCCTGCCAATTTGCGAGCACAGCTGCGTTTACGGAAGTTGTACAGAGCCGAATGTATGTAGCTGTTATGATGGTTATGAATCAACAAACAAATCGAATGTGTAAGTGAGGTCATGTTTTTTAGCCCTGACGATTTTATCAAAAAATTTCCCACCCATACATACATATGATCAGTGAAAAATTTCATTTTTTTTCTAATTTCATTCCTTCAGTTCTTTTCACAAAATTGTAAAAACAAATCTAAAAGAAATCTTTTTCACATCTCTAGTTGTCAACCGAAATGCATCGGCTGCACGCATGGTATTTGCATCGCCCCAAATGTGTGTGCCTGTAATTCTGGCTACAATTGGGACTCCGAAAAGACGGAATGTATTCCAGTTTGTGCTGGAATGTGTCACAACGGCACGTGTATCGCTCCGGAACAATGTGAATGTAACGCAGGCTATGCTCACCATCCCACGCACAGTATTTGCATTCCGCATTGCAATGAAACCTGTATAAAAGGACAATGCGTTGAACCGAATAAGTGTGAGTGTGACTTTGAACATCAATTTACCAATGGATCACAGAGTATTTGTGAGCCAATCTGCGAAATGTCGTGTAAAAATGCAAAATGTGTTAGTCCAAATGTTTGCGAATGCCACAATGGATACAGTATACTGGATGACACTAAGCCACATGAATGCCATTGTGGAGAGTATTGTGTGGAAATCGAAGGAATGTGCCATTGCTTGGACGATGAGCATCGCATCAATGGCGATGTAATTCGCAACAACATGTCATCGATTTGTACCGAGAATACTTGCGCAAACGGTGTTTGCATGACACTTTACGACTGTGAATGCTATGATGGCTTTGAGAAAGATGAAAATTTCAATTGTGTCGCTGTGAATGAAACGTGTATCGATGAACCGTCTGTCTGTAATGTAACGGAGATAAAAACTTGCAACTGCATCAATGGAATATGTACTGCAAACTTCACTTGCGTCTGTGTAAACGGATTCAAAATGAGCGAAGGGCATAGTGATTTGTGTGAACCAAGCTGCACCAAAGAGTGTGCTAATGGCTATTGCATCAATCCCGATGAATGCGAATGTAATATTGGCTATCGATTGGGTTACAATGAAAGCGAAACGCACATTTGCCATCCAATCTGCGATCCAGAGGCTGAAGACAATAATGGCTGTATCAACGGTACTTGTGTCGCACCAGATACATGCCAATGCTATGAAGATTTCAAACTCAGCGCTGAAACCAACTTCACTTGCGTTTTCGATCCTGTCTATGCCAAAGAACATACGGCCAAAATTCATTGGTAAATACCTTTTTTCAGATTTTTCTGAAATTCTTTTGTTTTACAATGTTTTTGAAAAACGATTTCCAACAATTGGAATTATTTGATGATTAATAATAATCAATGATTATCGTTTTAATTTCAGGCTTATACCCGCCATATCTCTGACACTTATTCTTGTAGCAGCAACTCTTGCCATCGCTTTCTTCAATAATAAACAAAAATTGCGAAACTACAGAATGCCTACGAGAGATGGTGAGCACTCAAATCAATCATAAATTACGTTCTGTTTTAGCAAATATTTGAAAAGATTTCGATTTTTCCAGATGAAGCCAGTGAACCGATCGCTGATTACTCGAATGATGACTTGTGATAGATTCGTTAGAAACGTCAAGCGTGAGGTGTTTGGACAACGATCGACACAATCACTTTGGCTATAGTGAATATTTACAAATTGAACACAAATCAGGAATGTCAATGTACAATAATTTTATTTACTCCAAATAATATCAACAATATTTGAATAGTTGATGATTAATTTGTTCATCGAAGAATTTCTCGTAGAAAATAAGATAAAGAGTATTTGTTAAAGTGGAATGGATGTATGATCGTAGATTTTAGACTTCCTCCTGATAATAAGCAACACAAATAAAAATCATTTGATATCGAATGTGGGTTTTTCCCTTCGCATTATTATAGAGTGACCTTTAAATCAATCCGCATGGACATTGCTTTCTGTGATAAAATATGCACTTTGGACGAACTCTCAGAATAACAACACTACAGCTATTTCTTCTTTTTTACTCAAGTCTATGTGGGAATTCCACATTGTGGGATGATATATACTGGAGATATCACCATGAAAGCACAAATAAATAACAACAATTCTATGAAATTCAGCTGGTGAACGCGTCAGTGTGCAATTGTCGCTTCTTTTTATCGGAGACTCTCTTTCGTACCATGTACATAATTGCACCAAGAAATGTTATCTGCTGATTTGGTTATTTCTTTGTATCGTAAGAACGTTCAGAATGAATGATAACAATATGAAAATATGAAGACAAATGACTAAAATTTTGAGATAGACGTAATCTACCAAAAAAAAATCGAAGTAGAAGGAGTAATTTGGACCCTTGAACTCTGCTTCTGAAACTCTGTCACAGTGATGAAAAACATGATCATTCATGTTCAAATAAAAGAGCTTATTGATTGGCTTATTTGTGTTCATATAAATGAATTTATTTGTCTCAATTGAATGAACTACAACTAAACAACTTTGAAATGAAAGCATTGATTTAAACTTTATGCAAAATAACATCTTGAATTGAGCTCAATATTGAGTCGCTTCATTTTATTAACGTTTCGTCTCGTTCTTTTTTATAACTTATTGATAATTCGCATTCATTTGAGGAATGAGATCTTTTAAATTGATTACAGATGCGGTCACGGTTAAGAATTATAAATAAACTAACATATACGGCTATGATCACCAACATCGATGCTAATACAATTTTCGAAAATAAATCGTCATTTGATTTTGGGTTTAATTTCAATAATGTTTCTTTCAAAACATTCTCCAAAGATTTGTTCTCGTTGGGCATTTCATTTGTAATTTCACTGCTGGTCGGTTCATAAAATATGTTACTGCAACTAATTCCTCGGATGTTTTCCAACCCTGTCTTGGCTGAATATGGAGCAAGATGAAGATGAAGTTTCTCCCAATTGATGGTCGCCATGAAATGATGCAAATAAGAGCAAATGAATGCATTGTCACTTATAGCCAGGAGTTCTAACTGTGGAAATAAGACATTTCGAAATCCACTTAAATGTGATAAGTGATTTCCGCTCAAGCGAAGTGTGTGTAGATCATGAAGGACGGACAAAAAAAGTTTAAAATCCAATTCTTTCAATAAATTTTCTGATAGATCGAGTGAGATCAGTTTGTGTTGATGAGAAAAAGTACCCAATCAAATGCTGCTCATGTTTGTTCGTCTCAAATTCAAATACTCCAAATTCGGCATGTATGCAAAGGTTTCGACTTTCAAATTACCAATTGAATTGAATGATAAATTCAGATGTTTCAATTCGATCGTTCGTCTAAATGTGTCGTCATTCAAACTGGTCAAGTGGTTGTATGACAAATCAATTGTCAATAAATTGCCTGTACGGAAATTATAAAATTGTTTGATGGAATTGTGTGATAAATTTAGCGTTTTCAGATTGATTAAATCTGTGAATAATAATCCGTTTAATTCGATTAAATTATTTTGTGACAAGTCCAAGAATTCGATGTTTTTTGCATCCGAAAATGCCAAGGATCTATCTATTCAATGGAATTATTGCGAAAGTCAATATTTCTGAGCTTGTTTGCATTGACGAACAGATGAGACGGTAATTCTTTCAGTCGATTTTGCGATGCGTTCAAGTCGCTCAGATTGCTTGCTTCTTTAAACACAGTGGTCTGTAATGTTTCCAATTCGACGTCCGAAATATTCAAAGTGTGCAACGATTTGAATACATCGAAGAACTTTATCTGAATTTGATGGAAACGGCAATTTTTTAAATTTACAACACTTTGTATTCCATAATTGTAAAACTTGGACAAAAATGTTACAAGTGTGAACGGTGGTAAATCTGAATAAAAACTGAAACATTGCAAAATCGATGGGATACGTTGGCCATTGGATAGAATAACATTTCCATGTATAATCATGGGATAAAACGACATTTCGAATGCTATCTTATTACATCCGAAAATTTAAATCCACGCAATTAAGAAATTCTCGTTAAATTGCATAGCTGTCTGCTTCATATTTCAAGGTCTAAAAGTCACAAATATATAGATAAAGTTCATTGAATTCGAATTTGATGTAGTCTATAATATTTACTATCATAAACTCAGTTGTACCAAGAAGCAGACAGTCTTTCCGTTGAATCGACCAAGTTTTGAATAACAATCATTTCACAACGAAAAAGTATGAAACCAAGTGCGTGCAGGAAATGTCACATAGCAACACTTAATGATAGCAGAGCATTTTATTTCCATGAAGTTACTTAGCACAATGTCAATCGAAATGTGTTCATTCGGTTTAAATAAAAGAATTTGCTGTTCAATTTGATAAATACATTTTTGTGTGCAACTTTAATGGATTACAGTTAATATTATAGGTACTTGTCAAAATAATTGAATTGATTTTAATTCTAAATATCATCTTGGTGAGAATTTATTATTATAATTATTTAAAAAAAAATACATTTCTCAAATATTCATATGGTTAGAAATACATTTTGTAATATTACAAGAGTAGTGTTTCAGCTCGTTCTGTGTTGTATGTGGCTGATAATGGTCGATCATTTGCAAAATTAGTTCTTAAACACTGGTCGCGAATGCGATCACGGTTAAGTATCAAGAATACGGTGAAATTAGCAGTTAAAATCAAAGAAATCAATACTAACAGAATTATAATAATCGTGAATATATTATCATTAGTTTTTTGGTTTAACTGTGATAAAGTTTCTTTCAAAACGATCTCCAACGATTTATTCTCGTTGGGGATGTCATCTGTAGTTTCACTGTCGGTATGTTCATAAAGTATGTCATCACATCGAACTCCACCGATGTTTGTTTCTCCAGCCGAATGTGGAGCAAGATGAAGACGAAGATGTTCCCAATTGATGGTCTCCATGAAACGGTGCAAATACGAGCAGTTAAATCGATTGTCTGTTATGTCCAGCAGTTCTAACTTTGGGAATAGCGCATTACGAAAGCCGTTCAAACGCGATAGCTGATTTCCTGCCAAACGAAGTGTTTGTAGATCATGGAGAACTGGCATAAACAGCTTAAAGTCCAGCTCTTTCAATAAATTCACCGAAAGATCGAGTGAGACCAAATTATGTTGATGCGAAAAAGTGCCCAATCGAATGCTGCTTAAATTTGTTCGTCTTAATGCTAAATACTTCAAATCCGGCATGTACGCGAATATTTCGACTTCTAAATTCCCAATTGAATTGAATGACAAATTCAAACTGTTCATTTTGGTGGTTTGATTAAATGTGTTTTTGTTCAAATCCGTTAATTTATTAAAGGACAAGTCGAGCACGTGTAAATTAGGCGCACAGAGGGAATTCAATTCTTGAATTGCATTATGTGATAAATTTAATGTTTCTATGCTCGTCAAACATTTGGATAACTGATCACTGAACTCGGTTAAATTATTTTGGGATAAATCCAAGAATTCGATGTGGTTTGCACCGGCAAATGCCAAAGGATCAATTCGACCAATTGTATTTTTGGAGAAGTCAACATGCGTGAGATTTTTTGCATTCACGAAAAGGAGAGACGGTATTTCTTTGAGTCGATTTTGCGATGCGATCAGCCTAGAATTGCCTCGGTATCGTAATGAAGAATAGAGTTTTCTTTATTTATGCCACCACAAATGAATTCAACAAATCTGCAACCTGTGCAGTCATGATCAGTGGAATCACAATCAAAAATGTGTTCATATTTCGGCGAAGAAACTGCACAATTTAAAATATTTGCGAGAAGAAATGTGAAAAAACACAATATTCGGTATTCCATAACTGTAAAACTGGGACAAGTATGCTATGTGTGTGAATAGCTGGAAAACTGAATAAAGACTAAAACATTGTGCAATCCCATGTATGATAGGGTAGAGGGATCTTTTGTACATGCAATGATGGAATTGTCGGAAACATATACACAATAAAATAATTGTTATCGACATTACAATTCGTAATCTGTTTTGATCCTTCCGTTAAGTATAAAAAGAAGTATTTTTTAAAAGAACATTCAATTTTTTGCAACTCATTAACATAATCATACTTTTGTTCCACTTGATACCATCAACTCGATTGCACCATCAGTGCGACACTATTATATCAGACTTTTTAAAAATTATATTTGATTATGAATCGCAACATGAAAAACATGAAATCAGCAGGAAATATTATACAGTCAAGCGATAACCAACTTTAACCCATATGAAGGTTTTTGTTCGGATCATTAGCTGAAAAACACTTTATATAAGAATTAAAGAAAAGCCATTTGAAATAATTTGATTTGATATGATCAGACTTATTCACTGAAATTTCTTTTCCATTTTTCAGCGTATAAATGTAATGACGATAATTATCAATATGTGTGGGTGTTATGTCATATTTATCGCTTTACAGTTTAGAAATAAATTAAAGCGTTGACATGCTTTGCGATTTTATCGATGTTTTTTTCTTTATTTAATCGAAAATGCAAACGAATACATCATACTTTTGAGCCTTTAGTTTTAAGTAAAGTTGAGAATATAAAAATCGTTACAAAAGTCAAAATTTACAAAGCTTACAAATCAAATAATATGTGTTTCTTTTATTTCTTCAATTGTGTGACATTTTCAAAATTCTTGTTCAGAGTTTCTGGATCCTTTAGTATACAATACTTCATTCGAGAATTCAACGACTTGGTTCGAATGTTCTGAATTTCCTGAATAGTTTACTGTGGGTTGATTGGCAAATCGATGCCGATTTAGAACTAAAAACACGATTAAATAGGTTGACATAATGATGCAAATAAAAATCAATGCAATTTTAATGACGAAAATATCATCGATCGATTTTTGATCAGTTGTTGAAGTGTTTGACCCAATTTCAGTCGATTTATTTGGATTTTCCACTTTGAATGCATCTCTTCCTGATTCAGGCTTATTGTTTTTAATTGCATTATTCATATCTCCACCAGCCGTCCTATTTTCATCGAAATGCACACAGTTGATGCCCCGAATGTTTGCTTGCCGTGTATTGACCGAAATCGGATCGATGTGAAGGTGAAGTTTTTCCCAATTGACCGTCTCCATAAAATGTTGCAAATATGAACAGTTGAATTGGTTATTTTTCATGTCCAATAAGACCAACTGAGGGAAAAGTGCGTTTCGAAATCCCTTCAGCTCTTTCAACTGGTTTCCGCCCAAGAAAAGTGATCGTAAATCATGAAGAACAGGCAAAAACACATTGAAGTCCAATGTTTTCAAATTATTTTCGGTTAAATCCAGTGAAGTCAATTTGTGTTGATGTGAAAATGTGCCCAGCTGAATGCCGGATATATTCGTGCGTCTCAAGTTCAACTGTTCCAAATTCGGCAAGTAGGCAAATGTGTCAATATTCAGACTTCTAATTGGATTGCATGACAAATTCAAATGTTTCAAATAAATGCCGAACGTGTGCTCGTTCAAACTTGTTAGATTGTTAAATGATAAGTCCACCGTCGCTAAGCTGGGTGTAGAGAGTGAATTTGAATCAAGTTGATCGATGAAATTGTGTGATAAATTGAGTGTTTTCAGCGAATTGGCACCATCAAAAGCCAACAGGTCGACGCTTTTAATTGTGTTATTTGAAAAATCGACAAAACTGAGATTTTCAGCGTTGACAAATAAATGGGCCGAGATTTCCGTCAAATAATTATTCGATGCCACTAAAGTCGTCAATTGCTTTGCATCACGAAATGATTTTATTTGCAACGTTTCCAATTCCACATCCGATATGTTAAGCGTGTGCAAATATTTGAATACTTGAAAAAAATTCCGGTCAATTTCACGAAATCGGCAATTTTTAAAAGCGATTGCACCATATCTTGATCGATAATATTCCCCGTTCGAACACTTAATCGACTCGGATGTAGTAGAAAATAATTTACTCTCGTTATCACTTTCGGTGCACGTGAAATTCAAATGTCGACACCCTTGATCACAATTTTCAGCCGAATTGTCACAGGCACTGATGTGTTCATATTTCGGCGATGAAATGGCAAATTTGGCCGAAATGTCGGAACAAATGACGAAAATGCAGAACGTTCGAAGATTCATTGTGCTATCTTCTGAAAGACGGAACAAAAACTAAGCAAAACAATGGAATAAAATGAAGTTATAAGTCGTATCGAATAAGTTGGAGTTAAGATAAACATTTATCTTTAGAATGGGCTATCGTTTGCTCTAGCAAAGTGCACGCTTGCACTTGCGATCTAGACCGTCTTGCCAGAGCGGAAGGGAAGAATATGCAAGAGTAAAGCGATATGATAAATAAATCAGCCACAAAGCGTGTAAGCCTACGCACTGGATTTGTTTATTTCAATTAAGAATGGGCAAAAAGGGCACAATTTGCAGATTCTTTCAATGATTCAATGTTTCATCAACGCAAATTGTTTTTCAAAGATTGTTGCATTTGCTGTGAACAGCAATTTCTTTGTGTTTGGCTTATCGATAACCCGAACACAAATGAATAATCTTCATTTGAAACCACGTTCAATCGGATGATTTAATTAAAATGACCAGATTAAATCTATGGCTCATTTTATCATTATTATTTATTGGATAAACATTCCATCTGCTGATTTAGCGAGAAAAAAAGAATCGAAATGAGATAATAATCGGCTAGGAATGGTCAAACGAAATAATTTATCCATCAGTTTCAAAA
The DNA here is from genome assembly GCF_009176505.1 of Sitodiplosis mosellana. Classification (NCBI taxonomy): domain Eukaryota; kingdom Metazoa; phylum Arthropoda; class Insecta; order Diptera; family Cecidomyiidae; genus Sitodiplosis; species Sitodiplosis mosellana. The sequence goes on along the minus strand of NW_022595248.1, from coordinate 1,429,200 downwards.
GGTAAGAGATTTTTCTATGCGCAACATTTTGAGCCGTTAGCAAATGGTTTGGAAAATCTTTCAAACGCGATGACTGATAAACCAATAAATTATTGCTATTCATTCAGCCCCATTAGCGATGCACAAAACAGAAGCACAAGAGAAAAAAACAAGCCAATTAATATTATATTGTCATTAAAATGGTACAAAAGCGACGTTGTGTGATAGAGCAATGTGCTGTTTGCTGAATGACAGCCATTTAGAACGGGCTGCTAGTGGAATTCATTCATTTTGGGTTTCCGTAAAAATGGGTGAAATTTTTCTTGTTGATTAAATGCAACGGTATCGCTTATTCCAGTTCATTGATTCGGGCATTTGTAATGTAAATCTTGACAGGCTGAAAAATGCATGCTCGATCAACTATGAACAACATATGGATCGGAATGGACGCATTCGAAAATTTATGAGTGCATATAAAATAGATGATCGTAAATTAAGCGTCGAGGTCAGACACACACACACCGAAGGCATTGGAGATAAAGGTAATTTTTTTTAAAATAGAATATCGACTCAATGACTTAAACATTTTGAATTTACACATGAAAAGAAAATGTAAATGAAATGGTCGGCATGTTATGTTTCTCTCTCTCTCTCTCTTGTCTAAGAAGTCTTTGAATGACAATATGTTGTAATATGCTTTAATGGGCAACGATTATCATTTTATTTATTGATTTATGCATACAAGTCTACTAATCACATTACAACTCAATTCGTTATCGGCAATTCAAATGGCATTGAGAAAAAAAAGAAGACAAACGAATAACCAAATAACAAGCGAAACGAAATGCGAATGAAATGTGCTTGTATGGTGCAGCAGCGTGTTGAAAGGCCAAACATTGCGTTATCCATTCGAATACAAGATCACCACAAAGATGAAAGCAATTTAAACGGAGCAATCAAAAGAAACCATATTTTAAATAAACAATCGACAACCAATCACACAAACATCGGGTCGATCGTTCTTAGGATTGGCCGCGTGAGCGAGAGACTGCGCGCACCATTCACACCACATCAACACAAGATGAGACAGAGAGAAAATGTGCCGACAAAGAAACAGTCGAAATCAATTGATTTCAACGGGGCTAATGTAAACAAACTGTCACATTTTAATGTTGATTATGTCAAACATAAAAGACGAAGATTCGAAAATGTTTGCGCGCGCCCGCGCCCGTTTGCGTTCATCAAGTCATTTCATTCGTTTTGTTTTCCAATGAATAAATGCGTACATAAACATAAATATCCGAGTAACAGCGCGAGACGCGAATGACGTTGATTAAAGCAACGAGAAAAAAAAGAAGAACGAATTGTATTCAACCGATCCGAATTTAATTCTCGAGATGCATGCAAAGGAGCTGCCGCAAATGTTAGCCCGTTTTCTTTTTCTCTGTGTATGTCTCATTTGATTCCGGCTTTGTAGATGTGTTCATCGTGCTGAAGACGGAGTTTTGAAGAACGTGAGGCGTCAACAGTATTTGACTTGACATATATCGTATATATCAAAGCAATGGCTTAGTCCGTTGGATGTTTGCCGACAAAATCAACTATAATTATCATTTTCACCATTTCGATCGATTGCTGTTGTTGTTTTCATAACAAAGACCCGATTTCAATGGAACATGACGCGGTTGAAATTGTGTCTGGCTCAACACAAAATAACACAAAATAACACAAAAGTGTCGATCATTTTGGTTCGTTTTTTTTCCGCAAAATAAACACGCTGATAGAAACGTTTTGTATTTATATCAAAACAAGAATTCAATCCTTCTTTTTTTATTCAATTTGGAATGATCGAAAGGTTTTTTCGAATGAATTTTTTGTATTTCAGAAAGTTCGATTCGAGCTCGTAAGCCATTAAAGTGCTTGCACAAATGCGACGTTGATGCCTCGTTACAGTGATAAAAGGAATCTCTGGCTAATTTATATGGTTGTTCTTCCTCTTCTCGAACGATGATTGTTAATCCATTTAACCGCTCTGGTTGAACGGGCGAACAAAAAGTGGATTTTCTTATCAATTCGACAAAAAAAAAAACAAAACCAACAACCAAAGAAAGACACAATCTTGAAATGTTGAAGTTTTTCCTTTCAAACTGTATGATCGAGAAAAAAAAACTGTTGTGATTGCCATAAATTTGAATGGTATCGACGCTTGTCCATTTAAAATTTACGATAAAACCAATGGAACTGTCCAATTTCAATGAAATGCACATTTCAAAAGGAATGAAACACGATGGAAGAAAGATCGAAGAACTAAAAAAAAAACACACACACCAACCATCGGTCTGAAATCCAATTACCTCGTTTGACAACACACACGTTCAATTCACGTCGTGATTGATTTATTACAATGCGATTCGTAATTAAAGAAATTTTTTTTTTCGAACGACCAACAAAACAGACAAAAAAGAGACTGTCATTCGGTTGACACATAGCAATAAAAACATGCCCGACGGCTTCGAATTGCCCGTTTCACACACAACACGCTGCAATGATTAATGCGCAGCAATGGATTTTTATGCAGCATTGGGCCAAGACTGAGAACGAAAAGGAAAAAAAAATGGAAGTTCAAGTATTAATTAAGTGCGATTAATGGAAACACACTCACTGGCACAGGGCTTTAAAAATAATCACATTTAGCCATTTTATTGGTGAAAACGAACTAAAGTGATTTTTAACTCGTTTTACGATGCATAACTGCAACTAGTGCAGCATCAAAGGTGTTTAAATTGTATGTACTCACGGCATTGCGGCGAAAAAGGAGAACTGGTTATCTCATTAAATTATTTGATCATCATGGCTATAGAGATGCATGTTTCACTGATTACCAACTGCATATATGCAGTCTGTGTTATACGTTATCGCATCATGTTCTCGTGAAAAGATAATAAATTCGTTTCAATGCGCGCGCTCGCACGTACAATTGACCGGCTGGATGTTCTTGAAGCGCAATCGATCATTTTGTTGCATGACGGAAAAGAATCCAATGGAGAATTTGCAAAAGGGGCAAGTACACAGTAGATTCTATACTAAGCAGCTGCAAAGAGAGTGCGAGATTGTTAATTATTTTTATGGGATTTTTGTAAACATGATTGAATTAGGTGCTGATGCAACTATTCAATTCAAGTGGAGAAAGTGCAGTTGAGATGATCATCAATTTAATCTAAGCAAGGTAATCGAGAAATCAAGAATCTGTTAGAACCCAGCAAATTGATGAAGAATGATCAATTAAATTTGGTCTTTTATCTTGGGTCAAAACACAAGTTTTGGAATCGTTTTAAATGAAACACAACGAAATGTGTTGAGCTAAAAACGAAGACTTTTGATCGTTTCGGTGGTCGGCTTTGATAAAAAGGACTTTCAATCGGCAAAAAAGTTACGTTGTATTTTCATTTTAATTGCATCCTCCGGCGCTTTTCCATTCACATTAATCCTAGACTTCTCATTCTACCGATCCCGTTACCGTATTTTGATCGAATAACGGTGAAAAGGGTATCTTTTTCCGCTGCCGAAGAAATCCCACTTTAATCAAATTCCGATTAACATTCGAAAAGATAATGTTTATATTTTAATATCCGTTCGCTTGGCTCTTGTTTTTTCTGCGATCATTAATGCGAATGCGTGATCATTCAATGTAATAAAATACCATTTATTAATCAAATTTACGGTTGCATCGTAACGTGATTTCGGTCAAAGTCAGTGGAAAAGATCTGAGGAGAAAAGTCAAGTCTCGAAAAAAGAGTCAAGTCATGAAATGTGGCAAACAAAAAAAAAACTGTTGATGGTTTCCCTTTTGGCAAAATGTATTTCCGAGCGCACAAAATTAACCAAAATCCACCCATCACACGTTTCTCATCTAATCAGACGGTGATTAGCAACGATCACGTGCACACCATAAGGTCATTTTCGACGACGACAACGAGAAGAATGGATAGAACAAAACAAAGAAAGAACCAAATCACCGTAGAGTGAGACGAGGACGTTTTTGGGATCTTGTTCTTTTTTTGGTGCAGTTTGTTATTTTCATCTTTATTTAGCAATTAGATTGCATGTCCGGCATCGAAGGCAGCCGACAGCCGCTGTATAGTCTGAATTGATTTGATCGTTAAGCATACACACACCGAGCGAAAACGTAATTATGAATTAACAAACCATTTATTATTCTGTCTGTTCTATTTCCATTAATGAACATGCTTTGGGCGCCACTTTACATTTTTGCTGTGTGTCGATTTATATTTCACAAATCCGTGTGTGAGAGTCGAGAGTGAGTGTGTCTCGTCCATTGTTTTGTGCATATATTGAAAGAGAGTGATTTCTCGGTTGGTCTCAACCGCAGACAGGCACTGAGTCTGTCGGTCGGTTGGTCGGACGGTTGATTTCGTGTATGTGTTGCCGTTTTGTAGCTGTCATTATACGTGCGATATAACTTGAGCTTGAGCACATAATCATGTAATATAGATTTTAATCGGAACGGCGAAAGACTGTGGCTGCGGCCACAACAACGGAAAAAAAAACAACAACCAAAACACCGAGAAAGAGAGATTGTGTTCATTTTTCTTTCCCTTCATTTTTTTCTGCTTCTTTTGATGATTTGAGCTTTTTATTTCGTGTTTTGTTCTCACTTCATTACTATTATTTGTTGACGTGCATGTTTCTGCATGCAGACAGCGATTCATTTCTAAACCAAACGATAATTTTCTCATTTTACATGTTGCTTTTTTTCCCTGCCTTGTTGTTGCTGTTTATGCGTTTGCCGTGTTCACGTTTCAATTTTTTTTTTCTTGAAACTTAATCACATCATGAAATGAAAAGAAAAAAAGGCGATGGAAATAAAAACACTAACCGACTACTCCTTTTCGTTGTATCTAATTCAATATTGCATTAAATTACACATTTCTCGCATAATAATGATCATCATGCACATTGCAGAAATTATGAGCGATAAGTCAAGACCGCAATGCCCTTTGTGCTCGCGGTTCTCTCATTCCATCCAGAGATTTTTTTTTATCTTTGTTGCAAATTGCATTGTTGCATTTCACAGCGCTGATTTTTCCACCTTTTTTCGACATTGATTCGCATATGCCAAACGAAAGAAAGAGGTGGTTTTTTTATGCCTTCGAAACCTTTTCACAAATGAAATTGTTTTTTTTATTGTAATCAAGTTGGGTAAAAAGGCCCTTTTGGCTTGATTGAAATCACATGTAATTAAGCGATATTTGCGTGATTCCGCCGACAGCACAGCTATAATAGTGCCAACTAAACAAGCCGCTTTCAGCATTAATCACATCGAAAGGAACACATCGCCGTTCAGAGAGATCATTATAATCGCCTGTTTGCGCTACAAAACATAGATATTATCCGGATATTATTGTTCTTTCGTTTATTTGTTGTTAGGCGCGGCTCTATTCTGAAGTTTGCGGCAATCTAGATTACGGATCAACCATTCTCCACATGTTGTAATCCATGACCCATGGTCAAGTGGTTGCATGACTGCATATGAGTTCCCATTTCCGAATCGCCTCACTTTTTGATCTTGATTCGTGATTAAATTGAACATAATAACTTTCTCAGACCCATCAAATCGGATCGAACTCACGTCAATCTTTGGCATGCATTTTTAATAACGTTTATTTAACAAAAGAAGTAATTTTGATTTGGTACTGACCTAATCGAATTTATTTTTCATTAACGTTTCTTCATAAAAAAATGTATTTCAATGGTTTTTTTGATTACTTTCAAATGATTTATTTTTCTTTTGAGCAAAAATACAATTTTTCTGAACAAATTAGTGACGTATAATTGTTAACAATGATTTTCCGAACTAAATAATCAAACATTCGGTAGGAAATGGATATCAATTTTAAATATTTCATGAAAATCTATCAGAAAAAATAAATTTTCATCAAATTGACATTAGATTAAAATTCAAAGTCACTATTCAAGTAATAAACTTTCGGTTTTATATTCCACATTATGTTGTGATTGTTTTTCGTGGGCGTTTCTCTCTCCATTTGGACGAAAAATTCTTTCTCGATTTGCTATCACGAACATAATTAAAAATGACGACATAATTATGCACATAAAAATGAGATAAGTTTCGCCATATAATTTTTGTGCTGATTTCGTGGATTTAAAATCCTTTGCCAGTGTTTTGTTCTTAAAAATTGGTTCCTCAACCTCTAGGCTTGATTGAACTATAGGATGACATTTGATGCTTCGGATGCTGGTTTCGCGCGGTTTCACTGCCGTTGGATCGACCGGCAAACGAAGTCTGTCCCAATTGTGAGAAGTGATAAAACGTTGTAAATAGGAGCAATTAAAATCGTTTCCTTTGATATCCAGTTGAATCAACTGTGGAAAGAGCTTGTTTTCAAAGCCACTCAAATCGGACAGTTGATTTCCGGCCAGTGATAATGACTTCAGTTCGGGAAGAATGGGCATAAAAAGATTGAAATCTAGTTTTTTCAAATGATTTTCGGACAAGTCAAAAAAAACTAACTTCTCATGATGTGAAAATGTGCCGAATTCAATGCTAGTTATGTTTGTGCGCTTCAAATTTAGGTATTCCAAATCGGGCATATAAGCAAATGTTTCGATTTTTACATTGCCAATTGGATTGAATGCCAAATTCAAATACTTCAGCTTCGTAGTTTTATCAAACACGTGCTCCAAACTCGACAAACTATTGTTGGATAGGTCCAATTCCAGTAAATTCACTGGCAAACTAGTCAAATCAATGCGGCTGATGTTGTTGTGTGACACATTCAATTGTTTTAACAACGCTAGATCTTGGAATACTTTTTCATCGAGTATCGGTATAGCATTTTGCGTAAAATTCAATGTTTCTAACTTATTTGCACCCTCAAAAGCTGAACTATGAATCATTTGTATGCGATTATACGAAAAATCTAGGAATTTTAGCCTATTCGCATTGAAAAATATGTGCGATGGTAACTCAGTGATTCGATTATGATCAGCGATCAAATGTGTCACATGTTTGGCTTCACTAAACACTTTCATTGACAAATCTTCCAAGCCCACATCCGAAATGATGAATTTGTGCATATATGGAAATAATTCGAAATAATTTCGATTCAATTGTGGAAATTGGCAATTTTGAAAATCGACTGTCCCCGGCCATCTGTATTCTTCTGGTCTTCGATTTGAGCACTGAAATTGAACACTGAGGAATATTTTTTGCTCATTTCCATTTTCGGCACATTTGAATGTGACATTGTCATAGCCCGGTATATATGAATTATCATAAAAATGACAGTCACTGATTTTTTCAAACTTAACGGAACAACTGGCAAAACGTGCAATAATTAGAAAAATTAGACAATTCACGGCTTTCAAAGCCATGATTTCTGATCTTTTGAAACCAAATTATCAAATACTTCGAAAGGTTGAACGAAGACTGATCGCATGTTCGATGTGATTGCAGCAAAAATCTCTACGAATGCAGTAATTTTATCATTTTCGAAAGGATGTTCAAATTCCGTTCCGAGCATGGCTGTACCACTTTGCATTTTTCATGATATCTGAATGTGCTCTTTGGTACAACAACTAAATGGATATACAACTTTGTTTCTCCTTATCGGTCGTGATAAGGATAAAATATGACCAAATTTTGAGTTGGTCGTTTGTTTTCTTCAAACAAAGTAAAACAGACAATTATTGCAATTTTTTATTTATTTCGTTTAATTTTTTGCTTTTAAATTACAGTACATGAATTAAATATTAAATGAAAATGGATTAGAATTGATGGGTTTTTATGAAATTCTTAAATTCGAGAAAAGATTATTATCGTTCTTTAATCAGCAGCATCTCGGAATGGTTTGTAAATTCGACGGTTTGTTGAGCTGGAGATGGTTTATCAGTTTTCTCATGTTGAAACGTTACCGACTTTCCTAGTCTTCGGAGTTGTTGAAAGTTTGCAACAACGTACAAAATGATGAATACCGTAAGCATGATGCAAATGAATCCAAGGTACAGATGAACGTATAGATCGTTATGGAATGTTTGTTTTACATTGAAAGTAGACTCAGTCGCCTTGTTTTCTTTTGATTCAATTTCAAGACGAGCTGCAACCAATGCTTCGGGCTCAATCTTGTGATTATGAACAATGGTTTCACAACAACAGTGATTACCATCCACTGGAATATTGGTTGCTTCGGCCTCAACTGTTTGATTGCCAGCTTCACATCTAATGCCCCGAATGCTTTTTTCTCCTGCTTTAACTGTTGGATTACCGATTGGAAGTCGAAGCTTTTCCCAGTTGACGGATTTCATGAAGTTTTCCAAATAAACGCAGTTGAATTTATTATCTCTAATGTCCAAATGTTCCAATTTCGGGAACAGAACATTTCCAAAGCCAGACAAATTTGTGAGTTGATTTCCGTCCAAATTCAATGATCGTAGATCGGGAAGAACCGGTAAAAAGTGATTGAAATCCAATTTCTGCAATTTGTTCTCAGATAAATCCAACAATGTCAACTTTTGCTGATGCGAAAATGTTCCGAGTTGAATGCTTGCAATACCGGTGTTCTTCAAGTCCAACGTCTCCAAATTCGTTAGATAAGTAAATATTTCAATTTTTAAATCGCCAATCGGGTTGAATGACAAATTCAAGTGTTTCAACTCCGTGATGTTATCGAATGTGTGTTCCTCAAAAATGCTCAAGTTATTATTCGACAAATTTAGTTCCGACAATTTTGGTGTGGAAAAAACTTTCGAATCCACTTGATTGATGTTATTGTGCGATAAATCCAATGATTTCAAGTTGTTAGCGCCCATAAATGCCAATGGATCCACTTGATTAATTGCATTCCTTGAGAAATCAGCTCTGGCTAATTTTTCAGCATTGAAAAACAGCAACGGTTGAATGGCGGTCAATTGATTGTGCGACACATCCAAATGCGTGAGATTCTTTGCATCACGGAAGTTTTTCGTTTCCATTGATTCGAGCTCGATATCCGATGCGATGAACGTATGCAACGAGATGAATAATTCAAAGAAGTTGATTGAAATTTTACGGAATCGACAATTTTTGAAGTCTATTGTCCCGGGCCATTTACGATCTTGGCTCGAAACATCCGCACACTTGAAATGATTTGTGTCAACAAAAACACTGCTTTCACCATTACTTTCGCCACATATAAATGTTAAATTATCGTCACCAGCCTTTGGTCCACGATTGAAAAATTGACAATCACTGATGTGCTCGTATTTTAGAGAAAAAACGGCAAAATTTGCAAGAATCACGGAAAATATCGCCAAAAAGTAAAACAACTCCATTTTTCAACAGGTTTGCAGAGCGAAGTGCTTATAGCTCGAGAGCACCGGAGATAACTGAGTGATTTCAGTGACCAGTGGCCGAATTTATATACACACATCATTAAAATTCAATTAGTTGTTCTTATTACCAACAATCAGAACAATTTTTGGTGTTTCTCCTCTTTTTTCTATTCGAGACGGTATAATTCCTTTTATGACACCTAAAACATTCGGAGCCGACGTCTGCAATATAATTATCAACATTTTGTCGTTGACTCTTTGAAATTAGCATCGCAAACGGAGACAAGATCAGATGAGACATTAGATATTTGTCTGTTTTGTCGGGGTAATAAAGGAGCCTTATTTTTTCAATGCAAAAAAGGAACAAATATGGAACTTATCGACATTGTTTGAATGAATTTTGACGACATGCAGCTAACTGTATTTTAATGCATTTTTTTTTTGCATTTGCTTCATTTAATAAACAGTGTTGTCAGCTAAAACCATGGCTAACATTAATCGTAACTCAAATTAAAAGAGCGAAATGCGCATTAGCGATTCAATATTTTCTATTATTTGTATGTGAGTGAGCGAACAATTGAGCCATATTATATGTAGAATGCAACAGTGTTTCAGACTAGACTATCGAGGCGCACCAATACTTTTGAGTTCTGTATGTTCATTCCTGTATACAGTAATACGAGAATATGCTTTAGTATACAAAATTTGTCCCCTTTATCGCAATGTTTGTGTTACACAATTATTTCTTTAATTCTTCGAAATAAGCAATGGAACTACTTGACAGATATGATATGAAGTATGTGCAATAATTATAATTCTGTCAAATTTGAATTACGATGAAGCGGAAATTTAGAGTGATCGTGTTTTCGTGACTAAAAAAAATGGAATGTGTTTGGATCTCACCAATGGTCTCTGCTAATTAATCAAAATAAAATGCTATTTTCATAAAAACTTTAAATATATTCCAGTTGAGCAGTAGCGTTTCCTATTTAAATTAGAATATATTCTATTATTTCGTTTGAAAATCGTACAGTCACTCTAATGACGTTCACACATCCGAAAGCGACAACGACAATGCCAACTCCTATCATTTTCCTGTTGGCGTTGCAAGAAATTGGACGAAGATTGTTCATAATTTGAAGTAGTTAACAAGTTATAGAAATCGACTTTGGTTAAATTTAAATTCGTTTTATTCCTTATTTCCACCACCTTAAACTGTGAAGATTCCATTTTGGGATTGATTGAATGATATAATCGAATTGAATTCATCAAGTGAAATAAGCGATCAAATCTGAATTCAATAACAATGTCGTTTAATAATACTGAAACTAATGGTGAAATTGATCATTCGGGTAAGTATTGCAATGAAATCAAATGCCAATTTTATTTTTAACATTTTGTTCACTTTTTTCATGCTAAAAAGATGAATTTTCGCAACTTCTTAACAAAATTTGCATGAACGACGAACATGCCGATGTGTCGTTCATCGTTGAAAACATCAAAATACCAGCGCATAAAATGATTCTATCAATCAGAAGTTCCTATTTCCATTCATTGTTTTGTGGTGGTTTTGCTGAAGCAAAACAAGCTGAAATTAAGTTAGAAGTTCCATTAGACGCATTCAAAGCGATTTTGAAGTACATTTACACCGGATGCTTATCGCTGACCGATTTAGAAAGTCATCAACTAATCGAAATTTATGATATGGCAGAACAATATGGTTTTGATACGTTGAAAAACATCCTATCGAAATATTTAACAGCTAATGTGACGTTGGAAAATTGCATTTCTATTTTGAATGCAGCTCATTTGTATTCTATGGATGATTTACAAGCCACATGCTAGGGGAATTTATGTATTCGCGAATTGACAGGAATTCGCACAATTCGCACAATTCGCACGCGTTTTGACTTCAAATTCATTCAAATATTTCACGAATTTTGCGAATTTTTTGCGAATTGGTCAAATCCAAACATTGACAGCTGGCGCCATCTTAGTTATCATTCGCAGTGACAAAGCAGCGAATGTGAACAATTCGTAAAGAATTCGCAGAGAATGTGCGAATTCGTAACAAAATCACAATGAAACGATCGAATTCGATAGGTTCAACTGACATAAAAACCCCTAGGCCACATGTATGACGTTTATGGACTGCCATTCCATCGAGTTGCTTGATCACGACACCTTTAAAACATCATCACTCACTTCATTATGTGCTTTACTGAAGCGCGATACATTCTACGCGCCGGAAATCGATATTTTCAAAGCGATTTGGAATTGGTCAACAAACAACCCAGATGATGATATCAAGGTAAGCTCCGATTATCATTTAATTCTAGTCAATTGTTATTCGTATAAAGTTCCTTTCACAATTTTGAATCTAGGAGGCGCTTTCTACAGTACGCTGGTCAACATTGGATATGATTGATTATGTGAATGTCGTTGAACCAAGTAAAATTTTGAACCCAGCTCAACTTGCACTTATAATGAGCGGAAGCTGTGGATCAAGCAACACAACTGGGCGTATCAAATGTAGTCCACAGGGTAAAGATCGTTTTTTATTGTGTAGTTTTGCTAGTTGACCACAAGTAACTTCAGTTTCATTTTCTAATTTAAAGATTTCAAAAAGGAAGTTGAAGAAAATATTGCAACCACAGAATACGGTGCGAAAACTGTTGCTGGTGAAAATCCAGCATCACTTTTGAGTGGTAATTTTACAGATTATGATGTGAATAAAGGTAACATATACAATGTCTTGGTTTAACGTTTATGATATTGACATTTCACTGGGTGAATATTTCAGGTTGTACATATCATGCAATAGATGAAAACAATTGGAAATTGTATCAAGATGAAAATATGTCGAAACCAATAAGTAAATCTATAATCGTCGACTTGGGAAAAGTCAGTTTCATAGATACCATCATTTTTTTGTTAATGGATAAAGATTCCCGTTCATATTCATACTACATTGATGTGTCACTTGATGGTGAAGATTATAAACGTTTGTTTGATCACACCAATAATTACTATAGATCATGGCAACATTTGTATTTTCAAACACGTCCTGTGCGCTTCATTAAATTGGTTGGCACACGAGCCATTAATATATTGCAGGAAGAAAATGCATTTCGATATTTTGTGAGAGAGTGGGAAATGGCGTCCTATAAGCCATTTTGTGTGGTTGGATTCCAAGCAATGCATAAAACAACTTTTCCCGGAGGTTTCCCTGAGTTTATCGATGGTTTCATGAAGCCAAGGAATAACTTTGCAAAAACTGAATTTGGCACAACTATTCTTCAAGGAGTGGGCGCTAATAACATGTTGAATGCAAATCCCGATGAATTCACGTGCCACGAAATTGGGTCTTACATTTTATTACAATTTAATCAACCGCTCTACATTGATTCGTTCCGAATGCTGCTTGGGAATAATATGAATCGTTTGAACAAGTATTCGTTTTATATTGAGACATCTTTGGACAAAAAAAATTGGAAAATGGCTGTTGATAAACGAAATGAAAGCCTGTCAGGATGGCAGGAGTTTGACTTTGAATCTCGTCCAGCTAATTTCATCAAAATAACTGGAACTCAAAACGACGTTGTGAGTATACATTGTTGGTTTAATTAAAAATATGGTTCTTTTTAATGTTCTCTTTGATATTTCTTCATTTAGAATTTTATCTGTACATATTTTGAGTGTCCAAGCAATCCGGAAAAACCCAAATTGATATCTTCGCTTAAGAGAGAATAAAGTACCGACATAAATGAATTAAAGAACAATTCATATATATTGATTTTGATTATTTTGATAAGTATCATTTTTCTTATAACTAAATCAATCTTATTCAACTAACGATAACTTGTTCTGTATTCAAAGGATGAACTTGATAAATGATGTATTTTCTAATGTTTTTGTCATGTGGGCATCTGAAAATATACATTGAAATTATTATTTCATACGATTTTTATTTTATTCTTAGTGATTCAATAAATTTCTCACTATATTTACATATGTCCGCTATTCCAGACAGCATATTACTTGAAACATTCAGCACCGACATCTGCATCATGATTGTGATTTTTTTTTACTATTTTCTTTATTTCAAAAATATCATTAGCATCACAATATCACAGACTACAGCGAATCTAAATGAGTCATATAATGTATTTTTCATTGGTTTTATTGAGATAATGAAGGAACATCGTCATTATAATATTCTATCTGTTTTCAATACTCAGAGTATAGTTAATCAGTAAAAAACCATACAACAAATATGACGTCATATTGATTATTCAAATATGTATAACGAACAACGAAATCTTAATTTAGAGTGACCCTAATTTTAGAATTTTGGCAACTAACATCAACAATTTTTCAATATAAATTGATATTTCAATAAAAGAACATTTTCATAGACTAATAGAGTTATTTACTGAAATCGGAATATGACCCATGTTTCGTGTTTATTTAAATGACGGCTACTCTAATGATGTGCACACATCTCGAAGTGTGAACAGCAATACTAGCAACTCTTATCACATTTTCTATTCGTGTCAAAAGAAACCGGGCAACAGTTGAAGGAAAAAATTGTTCGTGTGAGTTTCAGTTCGTAATTGGTCATATAATTAGTAATACGCTTGATTGATTGAATTCGACTGCTTTTCAAAGTAGATTTAGAATTATATTGTTTTGTATTGGCACCATTTTAATTGTGTTTTTTTTTTTGGGAGGAGTAAATATCATTTTAACAAAACATGGTGATCAATGATATTCAAGACAATGGTGACATCGATCAATCGAGTAAGTTCTGCATTGAAACGAGTGTTGTCAAATTACATCGGCAGAATTTTTTTTACTTTGATTTCTGCCAATTACTTTTTACAACAACATTTCCTCCTATTTTTTTGATCACTTTTTAACAATTATTATTTTGACTTAAAAATAGCCGAAATATTACAACTGCTTAATGATATATGCATGAACAACGAACATGCCGACGTGTCGTTCATCGTTGAAAACACCGAAATACCAGCGCATAAAATGATTCTATCGCTACGGAGTTCCTATTTCCATTCATTGTTTTGTGGTGGTTTTGCCGAAGCAAAACAAGCTGAAATTAAGTTAGAAGTTCCGTTGGACGCATTTAAAGCGATTTTGAAGTACATTTATACTGGATGCTTATCGCTCGCCGCTTTGGAAAGTCATCAAATAATCGAAATTTATGACCTAGCCGAACAATATGGATTCGATACATTGAATAAGATTATTTTGGAGTATTTAACAGTCAATCTGACGTCGGACAACTGCGTTTCAATTTTAAATGCGGCTTATTTATATTCTTTGGATGATTTGCAAGCTGCGTGCATGAACTTCATCGATTTCAATTCGACCGAATTACTTGATCACGACACTTTCAACGCGTTATCACTCACGTCTTTGTGCACTGTATTGAAGCGTGATACATTCTACGCGCTGGAGATTGATATTTTCAGAGCAATTTGCAATTGGTCAACAAATAACCCAGATACTGATATAAAAGTAAGCACCGATTGATTGAACCAATTCTGGTTCTATATTACGTGCATCAAATTCCTTCCTCTTTTCAAATTCAAGGTAGCACTCTCAACAGTACGGTGGACTGAATTGAGCATGCATCAATATTTAAACATCGTTATTCCTAGCAACATTTTAGATCCAACGCAACTGCTGCAAGTGATGATCGCATCGAGTAACACAGGAGGCCGCATTCAGTGTCGCAATTCGAGTAAAAAAGTCTTTGGTAATATGTCGTTTTGACAGAAGAGTAACTTTATTTCGTTCTGATTTAAAGATTTAGAAAAAGACGTTGAGGAAAATATTGCAACCGCTGAATATGGTGCGAAGACGATTTCTGGTGAAAATCCATCGGCACTTTTGAGTGGTAATTTTACGGATTATGATGTGAACAAAGGTATTCAGTGTCTTTCATTTCAATGTCCAACACATTTACTGACCAAAGTGAGTGAATATTTCAGGTAGTACATTTCATCCCGTAAATGCAAACCGAATTCATGACGGTGTTCGGCAACAGCCACTGGATTCGTGCATAATCGTCGACTTGGGAAAATTGCGATTCATAAACAATATCAATTTTCTGTTGATGGATAAGGATTCCCGTTCATATTCATACTACATTGATGTATCGCTCGATGGAATCGAGTACACACGGTTATTCGATCACACCAAGCATTACTATAGATCATGGCAATATTTATATTTTCAATCTCGTCCAATTCGTTTTATCAAATTGGTCGGCACACAAGCCACTGACATATTGCGGAAACGAAGTGGTTTTTGTTATGATCGTGGGTATAATTATGCAGATTCCTATGATTCATTCGACATTGTCGGATTACAAGCAATGTTCACAACTATCAACTATCCGAATTTGGTTGATGGTGTTATGAAGCCAACGAAAAATGTTGCAAACATTGAACATAGTGCGATCGTTGTTAAAGGTGTAGGTGGGAACAACATGTTGAATGAGAATCCTGATGAATTTACGTGCCACGAAAAAGGCTCTCATATTCTATTGCAATTCAATCAACCGTACTACATCGATTCATTGCGAATGCTGCTTGGGAATAATATGAATCATTTGAACAAGTATTCATTTTGTATTGAGACATCGATGGACAAAATAAATTGGAAAATGGCGGTTAATAAGCGAAATGAGTATCTGTCAAATTGGCAAGAGTTTGACTTTGAACCACATTCGGCTATTTTTATTAGAATAACTGGAACGCGAAGTGATGTTGTAAGTATGAGTTTTTAATGTATATTTTTAAGTTTTAGCAAACTACGTGACAATTATCAATTCCTTTGGCTTTTTCTTTTTTTAGAGTTTTATCTGTACCTATTTCGAATGTCCATGCAATCCTCGAAGACCCAAATTGAAGCGCCCTCTTCAGAGATGAAAAAAGCATTGAAGTAATAGAAGTAAATGCATGAAAAGGGAATTATCTATTTGAAATCATAAAATAGAATAAAACGAATGATATTACAGTCTAAGATATTGTGAACTTTATTTCTTAGTTTGAAAACGATATTGTACATGAATATCAATACCTAACAAACAATACTTCGAAGTCATCAAGAATTATGTATGTACTTATCCAAAAGAATGAAATCGGGGTATGTTCCATGTTCGGATTCACAAAAATCGTACAGCTGCTCTAGCGACACTCAGACATGTTCAAAGTGAAACCAACAACAATACTATTGATTCTTTTCATTCTTCTGTTGACATCCGAAAATTGTTTGAAAAACGTGTTCACGTGATTTTTTTGTTTCGACTGTTCATAATAATTCGAAGTATTTCAAAAGTCGTACATTGAAGTGAATTTACAATAATTAATTCCTCGTTTTGTTTGTGTATTTGAGACACAGTGTATATTTGAGACCAATTTTTCTAAAAATGTCGTTTCAAAATAATGGCGAAATTGATCAATCGGGTAAATATTGCAGTCAAATTAAAGCTAATTTCTCGTTTTGAATACTTTTCTTATTTAATTAACAGATGAAATATTGCAATTTTTAAACAATATTTGCATGAATGATGATAGTGCCGATGTGTTGTTCATCATTGAAAATACAAAAATACCAGCGCACAAAGTGATTCTATCAGGTCGATCTTCATATTTTCAATCGTTGTTTTTTGCTGGCTTTTCTGAGACAAAGAAACCTGAAATCGAATTAAAAGTTCCGTTGGACGCATTTAAAGCGATTCTAAAATACATTTATACTGGATGCGTGTCCCTAGCTACTTTAGAAAGTCATCAAATAGTGGAGATTTATGATCTGGCAAATCAATATGGCTTCGATACACTGAAGACGATCATTTTGGAGTATTTAACAGTCAATCTAACGTTGGAAAACTGTGTTTCAACGTTGGATGCGGCTCATTTATATTCTCTGGATGATGTGCAAACCTCGTGTATGAAGTTTATGGATTGCCATTCTAACGAGTTCCTCGATCATATCACTTTTAAAGAGTTACCACTCACTTCACTATGTGCCTTACTGAAGCGAGATACATTCTACGCACCGGAGATCGATATTTTCAAAGCGATCTGCAATTGGTCAACAAACAAACCAGATGATGATATCAAGGTAAGCTTCAATTTACATCCAATGTTGGTCATTATTTAAATATATTAAATTGTATCTTCCGCTCGATTTTGAATTTTAGGAGGCGCTTTCAACAGTACGCTGGTCAGAATTGAGCATGGATGATTACTTGAATGTTGTTGTACCAAGTAACATTTTAGATTCAACTCAACTTTTAAACACGATGAATCGTAAATCAACTAACAAAACTGGTCGTACACAATGTCGCATACCATGTGAGGCACAAACAACTTATTCGGTATATAGTTTTGAAAAGAGAATTAATTTGTTTTTTTTTCTACTTTAAGATTCACAAAAACATATTGAAGAAAATTTTGTAACAACTGAAAACGGTGCGAAATTTATTTGTGGTGAAGATAAACCAAATTTTGGTATATATAGGAAATATTGTGTATATCATGCAATAGACGGTAAAGTGTATTCTAAACCTGAACTTCGTCGTAGCAAATATCTGCAACCAAAGGATTCATCTATAATTGTCGACCTGGGTGATGTCCGATTCATAAATTATATTAAAATGTTATTAAAGGACGATGATTCCCGTTCGTATTCATATTACATTGAAATATCACTCGATGGAAAAAAGTATACAAGATTATTCGATCACACCAAGTATTACTATCGGTCTTGGCAAAATTTATATTTTAAATCACGTCCAGTTCGATTCATCAAAATGGTTGGCACACGCGCCATTAACATAGAGAAAAAGCGAATGGCTTATAAATGGCGAAAGATCGAGTACAACTCGTTCGACGTTATGGAATTGCAAGCAATGTTTACCAAAAAGAATTATCCAGAGTTCGTTGATGGTGTTATAAGGCCAAGCAAAAATGTTGCTAAAGTGCAATGTGGCGCTTCTATTGTTCAAGGAGGCGACGGTCATAATAATATGTTGAACGAAAATCCAAATAAATTTACGTGCCACGAAGTTGACTCTTACATTCTATTACAATTCGGTCAACCATACTACATCGACTCGTTGCGAATGCTGCTTGGCAACAATATGAACCAATCGAACCAATATTCGTTTTACATTGAGACATCGATGAATAAATCAAAATGGCAGATGGCGGTCGATAAACGAAATGAAACCCTGTCAGGATGGCAAGACTTCGATTTTGAACCGCGTCCAGCTATTTTCATCAAAATAACCGGAACGCAAAGTGATAATGTAAGTATTGTTCATGTGCTAAGATTATCTTCCAATAGATAGATTAAAGATAGCTCAAATGTTTAACCTTCTCTTCAACATTTTTCAGAGTTTTCTTTGTACATACTTCGAGTGTCCACGCAACCTACAGAAGCCGAAATTTAAACAAAGTGAATAGAGGTAATAATCCATCTTCCGGGGAAAAAGTAACTGAAGCCAAGAAAATGACAGAAATAACAGCTTTTAATCAGAATAAATGTTTAACTTTCATATCAATTACACAGTTTATTTCACCAAACTACTTTTAATTTACAATATCGTCTTTTGCATTCGTGAAAGGAATTTAATAAATGATTAGTATATTAAATGATCGAAATCAACTAGTCAATTTTATTTCAAATCTAATGATTCACAACAATGAAATGCAGTTGTACTTGAATATGATCGACTCAAACATTTCCTTCTTCAATGAATACTGTCTTCATTTGCATAATCAAAATTGAGTGCTGCGGACGATAGTCTTCCGTTCAATGGGCGAGAATGATTGGATCTGCGAAGGTGATGGCGAATTTGATCTATATTCAAGGTCAAATATACTACGAGAAACGTCAGCATGACAACGCACATAAAAATCATAAAAAAATTTGTGAAAACATAATCATTCGATTGAGCATTTCCATCCTTAGTCATGGCTTCATTTGCAGCTTCATCAATTTCTTCTGCATCAGGAATATTATTTGGATTTACAATTTCGCATCTAATTCCGCGAACGTGCGTTTGACCTTGCGTAACTGCTGTTGGATCAACTGGAAGACGAATCTTTTCCCAGCTGATGGTCTTCATGAACTGAATCAAATATGAGCAATTGAAATTGTTATTCTTGATATCCAACAGTTCCAATTGTGGGAACAGTGCATTTCCAAAACCATCCAAATCAGTTAGTTGATTTCCGTCCAATTCGAGTGATCGTAGATCATGCATAATCGGCATGAAAAGGTTAAAATCCAATTGTTTCAGAAGATTTTCAGATAAATCCAACGAAATCAATTTATGTTGATGGGAAAATGTTCCGAACTGAATGCTGGATAAATTCGTTCGTCTCAAGTTCAACACTTCTAAATTCGGTACAAAATTGAATGTACCAATTTCCAAACTTTCAATTGGATTATCGGACAAATTCAAGCTTTTTAACGAAATAATTTGATAGAATGTGTTTTCTTTTAGGTTCGTCAACTCGTTGTTTGATAAATCCAATGTCAATAGATTGTGCGTGGATAGGGTTTGTGGTTCAAGTTCATTGATTTGATTGTATGATAAATTCAGGACTTTTAAGCTCGTTTGATCGATGAAAACGTCAGCAGCGAGCGATGTAAGTGCGTTTTGCGATAAATCCAATGTTTCGAGACTGCTAGCACCCGTGAAACCCAAACGGTCGACTCGTTCGATGGAATTATTCGAGAAATCAGCGGAGATAAGTCGCTTTGCGTTGGCAAAGAGAATAGCGGGTATTTCTGCGATTTGATTGTTCGATGCGATTAAAGTGGTGATATTCTTTGCTTCGCTGAATATTTTCGCCTCGAGCGTTTTTAATTCCAGATTTGTCATGACGAATGTGTGCATCCGAGGAAATTGCTTGAAAAAATTTCTACCGAGTTTTGAAAATCGACAATTTCGAAAGTCTATCGTTCCCGGATAGTAATCGTACACATTTCGATGATGATTTGAACATTTAAATCGCGCCTGGTCAATAAAAACACCATTCTCGTTGTCATATTTGGCACAAATAAAGGTCACATTATCGATTCCAGTCACCACTGAACGATCATAGAAGTGACAATCACTAATATGCTCGTATTTTTCAACGCAGAACGCAAAAATCGGTAAACTTACGAACAAACACACTAACGCGTAGA
This sequence comes from Sitodiplosis mosellana, assembly GCF_009176505.1. Taxonomy (NCBI): domain Eukaryota; kingdom Metazoa; phylum Arthropoda; class Insecta; order Diptera; family Cecidomyiidae; genus Sitodiplosis; species Sitodiplosis mosellana. The sequence goes on along the minus strand of NW_022595248.1, from coordinate 1,408,635 downwards.
ATGTTTTTAAATCCATATCTATGTACGAGGATCGAAAGTGAATCTTATGAACGAACGAATGATTTGAAGAAGACTAAATTAAAACTGAATTTTGCAACAGAATAAGTGCGAAATGAATGTCTTTATGTCTAGTTTACTATAATATGTGTGGATTTATCACTCAAAGGAAGCACAAACTCCAAGGTTAACAAAATGTGCGACTTATTGTACAATACATACATGATAGAACAACAAAAATGGGGCAAAGCCCAATGTCGATAAATGTTCTTATGTGGACAATGAACATGAATATGACGATGTCGCAATTTGGTACGGAAAGTATAGGCTAACGAACGAGTGTCCACTGATATCGAATACTAGCATTTCTCGAAACTCTATTTAACCAATTTGTCCGGCCATTTGATAAAAAACGATCTCTGATGAATGAGTAAAACAAAAAACCACATGGTATTCCCACAAAAGAATGCAAAGTTTTCCCTGCAAACAATTCGAAGAAGCATCATATGTGCAACACAGATCGATGTGTTCGCATTTTTCAGCTGAACTTGTTCACTGGCATTCCCGAAACATTTGAATGTGGATTTTTTCCAATTAAGAAGAAATCTGTATTTCCATCAAAAATGTAGTTGCAGAATGATAATCTCAAATTGACTCGATTGGTTTGGGCTGATATTAATCAGCTTTGGCTAAAAATATAGCAGCAAAAAAAATTTCAATGTGAAAATTGATGATAACCCCAACGCATCAGTAGCAGCAAAAAGATGATATTCCTAAAGGCTATACAGTTATTACCTATTGATAGTGTTTTTATTGCAATAAATTAAAACAACTTCTTTATCTTGGCGCAAACATTAGTTTCAGTTGAACATTTATTTATCGATCATATTTTGAATAGTACATCGTTTCGTATGCTGATAATTAATTTAATAACAGTTCTTCCTTACAATATTCAACTTTCTCTGTTGCAGTTTGTCCAATACTAATTGATTTTTTCCAGTGACAAAAACTCTTATCAAAGATTCGCTTGCGATTCAATGTTACATACATGATCAAAAATATCAACATTATTATGCAAAGTAAAACCAACGTAATTTTTATGAGTATATCATCATTCGATTTGTGTTGTGATTTTGAATTATCATCAGATGATTCCTGGCCCGCAACAACTTCACAGTTAATTCCTCGGATGCTGCTTACTTGTGGATTCATTGAATGTGAGTCAATCGGAAGACGAATATCTTCCCAGTTGATGGATTCCATGAAATGTCTCAAATACGTGCAATTGAACCGATTGTTTTTTATATCAAGCGAGGTCAACTGTGGAAACAGAGAGTTTCGAAAACCATTCAAACTAGATAGTTGGTTTTTGCTAATATTAAGAGTACGAAGTTCGTATTGAATTGGATAGTGTAGCGTGAAATCCAATGTTTTCAAAGCGTTTTCCGACAAGTCCAACGTAACTAAATGCGATTGATGTAAAAGTGTTCCAGCTTGAACGGATGATGTGTTCGTTGGTTTCAAAAGGTGAATGAATGTGTCAATTTTTAAATCGCCAATCGAATTGAATGATAAATTCAATAGTTTTAATTCACTTAATTTATCGAAGGTGTGTTCTTTAATATGCGTTAAATTATTTCGCGAAAGATCCAAGTGTTCGATTTTAGTTGCACCCGAAAAAGCCACAGCATCGATTTGCACAATTTTATTGCAGGAAAAATCCACATGAGTAAGAGTTTTTGCATTCATAAATATCAGCGATGGGATCTCCTTTATGTTATTTTTTGATACATCCAAAAAAGTTAATTTCGTCGCTTGATTAAATATATCAGTTTGTAGAGCTTCCAAGCCCAGATCAGACAAATTGGCCGTATGCACATATTGAAAGTCTTTGAAAAAATTTCTCTTTAACTCATTGAACCGACAGTTTTCGAAGTTTATAGTGCCTGGCCAATTAAAGTGAACAGGTCGACAGAAATTTGAACAATTGAAATTATTGGGATCAGGGAAAACGATATTTTCACCATTAATTTCCGCACAAATGAATGTCACATTGTCATGTCCATACTTATTATTGCCACGGCTATGAAAACGGCAATCGGTAATATGCTCATATTTTTGAGCACAAAATACAAATGTCGGTAAACTTGTGAATAAACATACTAAAATGTAGAACGTTTTTGGATCCATATCTATGTACGAGAATCGAAAATGAATCTTATGAACGAACGAATGATTTGACGAAGACTAAACTAAGACTGAATTTCACAACAGAATAAGTGAAAAATAAAAGTCTTATTTACTATAATATGTGTGAATTTATCACTCAAAGGAAGCACAAACTCGTTAGCATAACGTGCGACTTATTGTACAATACATACATGATAGAACAACAAAAATAGGGCAGAGCCCAATGTCGATAAAATTCTTATTTGGACAATGAACATGAATATGACGATGTCGCAAATTGGTACGGAAAGTATGGGCTAGCCAACAAATGTCTACTGATAATAAATTCTTAGAGTACAGTATGTACATGATAGTACAACAAAAATGAAGCAAAGTCAATAAACTTCTCATGTGGATATTTTTTTCAAACGTTAATTTTATTGAAACATTTATTTGACAATAATTATCGAAGTTTGGATATCAAGGACATTTTTTATGCTGTTAATAATTATTATATTAATTATAATTAATTCAATAATAGCTCTTCCTTACAATATTCAACTCTATCTGTTGCTATTTGACCATTACTGGTTGAATTTTTCCAGTAACAAAAACTCTTATCAAAGATTCGCTTGCGATTTAATGTTACGAATATGACCAAAAATGTCAACATTATTATGCAAAGTAAAACCAACGTAATTTTTATGAGTATATCATCATTAGATTTGTGTTGTAATTTTGAATTATCATCAGATGATTCCTGGCCCGCAACAACTTCACAGTTAATTCCTCGGATGCTGCTTACTTGTGGATTTATTGAATGTGGGTCAACCTGAAGATGTATTTTCTCCCAATTGATGGATTCCATGAAATGTGTCAAATACGTGCAATTGAACTGATTGTTTTTGATATCAAGCGAAGTCAACTGTGGAAACAGAGCGTTTCGAAAACCATTCAAATCTGAAAGTTGGTTTCCACTGATGTAAAGAGTACGAAGATCATGTTGAATTGGATAGAATAGCTTAAAGTTCAATGTTTTTAAAGCGTTGTCCGACAATTCCAACGTAACTAAATGCAGCTGATGTGAAAACGTTCCAATTTGAATGGACGATATGTTTGTTCGCCTTAAATTCAAATGCTTCAGCTTCAGGACGTGAATGAATGTGTCAATTTTCAAATCGCCAATCGGATTGAATGATAAATCCAATAGTTGTAATTCACTTAATTCGTCGAATGTATGTTCTCCTATGCGGGTTAAATTATTGTGTGAAACATCCAGTTTCAACAAATTGAGCATAGATAGATTATGCGAATTGAGTTCAGTAAATTTATTGTACGATAAATTCAGCATTTTTAGGCTCGACAAACCCTTGAATACTTGTTCATCGAGGCTGCTAAGATCGTTTTGCGAGAGATCGATGGATTCGATTTTAGTTGCACCCGCAAAAGCCACAGCATCGATTTGCACAATTTTATTGCAGGAAATATCCACATGACTAAGTTTTTTGGCGTTCACAAAAATAAGCGATGGGATCTCCTTCAAATTATTTCGTGATACATTCAGAGTAGTTACATTCGTTGCTTCACTAAATATATCCCTTTGTAGGACTTCCAAACCAACATCAGAAAAATCGATCGTTTGCATATTCGGAAAGTCTTTGAAGTAATTTCTCTTCAACAGTTTAAACTGGCAGTTTTTGAAATTTATATTTCCTGGCCAATCAAAGACAAGAGAATTTGCATAGTTCTTGTTGGAGCATCTGAATCTTAAAGGTTGAGGGAAAACGATATTTTCACGACTAATTTCCGCACAAATGAATGTCACATTGTCATTTCCAAACGCCATACCAGCGTCATACAAGTAGCAATCGTTGATATGTTCATAATGCTTAGCAGAATTCACAAATTTCGTTCGAATTACTAAAACAAATACTAAACAACAGAATAATTTAAACTCCATGGCCACGAAGTGTTCAACTCAAATCGTGTACGCACATTCAGAATGTCAAATTAAGACTAGTTGCTATCATGCGTTTAGATTTTTTAAATGAGTTCGTATGTATCTATTCGTAAAATAGGAAGTTCAAACTTCACAGATAAAATGGGTGTCTGCCGGACACTGTCCGGTCATATTTTCACTACCATTTCTTAGAAAGAGAAAACAGATGCATCGTTTGTTTCAAAACAATTTTTAAGCCGCTGATAATAGTTTCCAGACTTTATCGTATCGAGTTTTTTTTAAAGTGAAACTTGATTCCATTCAAAACTGGACAGAATCTAATAATGAGGTTGCAAATTAACAGAAAAATGTTAACCACAATTCATTTTAAAATTATGATTGTCGAAAGTGCTGCAAACGTAATCATTGGTGATTCGACATCCAATCTAAAGAAACAATTGCAATCAATATCACAGAGCTATGTACTCAGCCTCTGAATCAATATAGTTAAAAGATTGGAAGCGACGAACAAGAGAAGAAAAATTACAATTTGTGTGATTCACCGGTTTGAAATGCGATTTGAATTTCTCATTAGAAAATTATTTACCCAAAATGGTAATCACCATTTTTTTTTGATAACTTTTTTGTATTTTGAATGAATATAAAATCAAGCGCTTTTATTATTATAAAAAGGCCTTGTCCATTAACTCGAAATCTATTTTTTTTATCACTAGTCAACATTTTCGTCAGGCGTTTCATATCAACATGGGTCGAAATTGCCACCATTTCCACTGTTTATCGGCGTTCTAATGAAAATTCATCGAGAATGAGTTCATTGATTTTGTTGCTACCATTTTCGTAGGGTTCTTCAAATCCTTTTTCTAAAACTGCCATTCAAAATGACCGAGGCACAATTTAAGCACTTCAACCGAAGACCCTCATCATATTTGCGATGTGACAAACCGAAAAAAACACAGAAGAAAGAAAATATAAATGGAAACGTTACGCTTGACCGTTTTCTGGTTGATTTTGTATTCTTTTGAAATACGGTTTCTTTTTCGGCATATGATATGGGTGATTGAATAGATTGACACAAAACCAAAATGGACAAATTTATAGAGAAATTCAAATCATGAGCGGTAGTCGTGACCACAACATGAGCCAATTAAATGGGCTTGCGTCATTTATTCTCCAATTTTTCTCACATCAACGTGAACATTCAATGGTTGAACAGTTCTAATGGGAATGTTCGGTTTTTTCTGTTCATGTGAATTGCTTCAAAAGCTAATAAACTGATGGAATAATCGAGTTCATGGCATAGAATAGGCCATTTGAGATAAATTGTATCGTTTTATTTTTCTCTCTCATCATAACTCTTTGGATATTATCGACAATTTCACCATTTTCCAAATGGCGCTTCACACTTTTATAGCGCTTCACATCCCACATAAAGGTCTTCCACAGCGATGATCCTTGACTAGATAATTTCCAATAAAATCCGTAGCAATTTAATTGCAATTTCGCTTGAAATATGATGTGGCTAATGGACAAAGAAAGCGTCAATGTCGTTCGGATTAGTCGGTTCAGGTAAAAACATTAAAAAAAACGAATCTCTGTGTGCAAAGTCGACCAAATTGTACGATATGCGATGGAATGATTCGATCCGATGGCGGATGGGGGCATTTTATGTTATCAATGAAGCTTTTATTATATGGACTTGAGTTTTATGTACTACATAAAAATAAATTATCAAAATGTCGTGAGTTATGAGCGCAAAGCAAGTGGAAAAAAAGAGGCACAAATCGAATGAAAAGCAGCAGCACCAGGACTAGCAGCAGCACCAGGACTAGCAGCAGCGACAGGAGGTAGTAATAATACGAAGCCGAAGAAAAAAAAATCGGTTGCCATAAATTTTCTAATCGCAAAAATAAATTCGGCATAGCGGAATAAAGAGGAGAGATAGAAAACGAAGAAAGGCGCATAAATAATTTTTTATTGGTGCCTTTTATGGATTTTATATCGGTTGAAGGCAATCATTAAATGCGAGAGTCGCTTTTTTTTTCTCTGTCTCTCCATATTTTCATTTGGCCCATTTGTATTCATAATTCATTGTTTATTTGTCATTATTTCACTCTTTTTCGTCTATCTGCCTCTCGTTCTAACTGTACCGGTGTGTGACTGTCGTCCCGCACTCATTCGTGTGCCATTTGTTATCGATAACAGTTTAACAGGAGCGCATAAAATGTTGTCGCTTTTGATATGTCTCTCTCTTTCTCTCATACTTTCCCTTCTTCTCGTTCCGCCTCTCGCCCACTCTATCCCGCTCTCTCGTGCCATCAAATCGACTATAACCTATTGGACCATTGTGTTTTGGGGTGAAAATAATTCAAAATTATTGTTTGGCAATTCAGTTTTTACGAGCGACAACCAGTAAATCAACGAACGTTGTCAAAGCGATCGTGAAAGATTGTGAATTATTATATCGCATGTGCTTTTCTCTCTCTTTCTTTCGGTGCAATGGGTTTTGGTTGGCGAGAATCTGTTATCCATTGACATTGTGCATAAAATGAAATTTACACGTATGGTGAATGCTCACATAAAATTGCGATGCCATTTTCCGGCGCTCTTTTTTTATGTTTATGCTATCAAATGACTGTGTTTATGAGTTATTGTTTGGTTGAAGTTTGTCTGTTCGTTGTTCAACGTGATAAAAGATTAAACACAAACAAGCCGATCCACGGCAGGAAAGGGAATATGTTTTGAAATGAGAAAAAAAAATTATAGACAAAAAAATTGATTAGAGTTGACATTTTTCTTTCGACAGACGAGTCACATGCACATGATCCCAGTATAAGTTGATTGCGTGCGTTTCTGAATATTTTTGTCCTGAAATATCAAATATCATTTGCGCATTTTCGATTAAGTCATGTTTTATGTTTATGTGTTTCTCTCTTTTTTTGCAGGCGGCAGTTAAGTTACTTTTTATGGCCCGTTTGCCATGATAAACACTAACCCCTTATAAATATCATTATTGCCAAAGATCGAATTTTTAACGTTTATTCAACCCGATTAAATTGCTCAAACACCAAAACCGAAATTCAATACTCCCCACCGAATACAGCACGAAAAAAAATGAACTTCGACTTGCGCTGCGGGAAATTGGCTAATGCTTTTTGGGTATGTGTGTGTGTGTGTGTGTGTGTGAGAGAGCAATCGAAAGTAAGTGTTCAATTTGAAGTTGCCAAATGTTTATACGTGATGAATCAAGCGATTCACCAAACTTGATACCGAAAATTAGATCATAAAATGCAAACGCATTACCTTCAGTTTTATTTTTGATTAAATTTATTTCGATTTTTATATCGTTGTGTACACTCCGAGCGAAGATGATTTATTGAAATGTACGTGCATTGATGAGCGCATCCCTTTGAAAAGCAGTATTTCATTGCGTTACAAGCGTAAAATTCACTAAACGATGTCGATATTTTCCTTTTTGTCATGCTACTGCTGTTACTGCAACCTTGTTCCTTCTTCTCATTTTATCCTCCCATTTGCCATCAGCGGCAACGACGACGACGACGACAATTGCAAAATGCGTAAGCGAATACGATGATGGTCGATGTAGCAAATATGGTTATATGCGATTTTATTATTGCTGGCATATGAGAGTGAATATGTGTGCATATCCCTAGTTCAGTCGTTGTGTTTGTGTGTACATTGTTCCATTGTGTAACATAGTGATAAATTGATGAACGTCGACATTAAATACGCCCCATGGCACTACTATTATATTTTTATTTCAATGTTTGTATAAAATATTCGCTCGTTTTTTTCTCTTCTTTCCATTGCACTTCCTTTTCTATTCTGTCTCTCTTGTCTAGTGCTTAGAGTGAGCGCACATGCGATCGGAGAAGAAAAAAAACAACAACCAGCAGACTATTCAGCGAACGTGCTCACTATTATATAGACAAGGTTGAATTATTGAGTCATTTGTTTTCTTTAGGATGTGACTGGATATATGTCGATATAGATTTTCGATGGGGTGCGAAAATTTTCAAGGATAAATGTAATTGATTTTTGTGTCGAGAGAGTGAAAATACACGCAATGCCTAACAAAAAGGATAACCAACTGACGGGAATACACGATTGAATGACACAAAATATATGTGCTCCGTTTTAATGACTCTTTTAATATTTTGTCATTTTTTTCCCTTTCGCTAGCTCACTCATACTCTCACTTCACCAAATCGTAGCGAGACCATTTTTTTTTTCATTGTATGTTTTTATTCCATTTTTTGTGTATTCATTTCCCAAATGCTGACGAAGTTTCACCCAGAATACACACATTTTTTTTGGGTGAAACAAAAAAAAAAATACGAAAATTTATAGTTCCAAGGATATTTACATGAAAATTCACTATGTGACTTTAATTTATGATTATGTGCACTTTTGGTATTTGGAGTTGGTTTTTTTTTTCTTCTGGTGTGTTGTGTGTCGAGGCGAGCAGCTGAATTAATATGCGATTTGCTACTCACATAACGACCGACAGCCCGGCATTTTGAGCGAACGAACGCCTGCGGCCCAGCATTTAATGGAACAAACAGCATAAATTGTTGTGTTCACTCATCCCTTTTTCTCGGTCTCTCTCTCTCTCTCTCTCTCTCTCTCTCGCTCTGTGAGTGCGTTGAAATGGTGACTTGAAAAATGGCCCGAATTCGAAACGGCGATGATGATTACAATCATCCAGTTTGTTAGCTTTCAGCAGTGAAAATTACGTGGTGTTTATTAGTATTTCATTTGACAAAAAAATATTATCCTGAAGCCAGTAAAAAAAAGGATGTGATTTGTCACTAAATCATGTAGCCAATAGTCACACTGAAAATCTGTTCGAAACGAATTCGTTATGGAAATGCCGTTTGGTTTGTTTGATGTGTGTGTGTCTCCTGCGTTGTTACAAAACAACACAGTCTCCTCGTCAAAAGGCACAAGATTAATGGGCCAATTTATTATATCTTTTTTCGATTTTTAATACGTGTACTTTTGGGGAAAAAAGGTGCCATGTTAAATTGTACACATTTGCTCAACCAATTTATTCCATTTCGAAAATTAATTTTCACCCCCTCGGCCAGAAATCCGAAATCTGTTGCTGTCAGCGGCACAATTAATAGCGTAAAAAAGCGTGATATGCGTAAATTCACTGCAAAAATCTGTCAAAATTTCTGGAAAATGTCCTAAAAACCCGAACAAAGATCAAAGGCTCGGCTTTTTACATCCAGCCAGGTTCGAAATGTCGCCTCTGGAAATTGGATTTCAACAAAAATTTCATAAAACAGAAATCAGCATGCAAAGTCTGGTCGTCGCTTTTGTAATTTGGAACGGAGTATGCATGTAACGGAGAGAAAGAGAGAGAGAGAGTGCAAATGATGTGTAAATTGTATTTGGAACAAGCCAAATAAACATACACACAGTGCGCTCCATTTGATCTGATGATGTAAACGAGTAAATCGTATACGGATTGATATTTACATTCAATAACGCACCGCTGGCAATTTCTGAGCAGGAGAGAAAACCATGACGCGCATCAAAAACCCAAAACACACAAAAGAAAGGACACGCACAATCCGCGTTTTTCCATTCTCTCCCACACTCGTCCACTCTCTTTCTCCATTTCGCCTCGGAACCATCGGCTGAAACTGATTCGAAAGCGAAATAATATTTCTGTCAAAATCAGGACCGGCGGCGATCAATTTAAATGCTGTTTGATGTTTTTGTTTTACATACATACTTACTTTTTGCATCATGCGAGTATTGAATCGGATTCTGGCAACCGTTTTTCTCTCTCTCTTTCTCTCGCTTGCTTACAAAGTCAAATATGGCTCGATGCTGCTAAAATATGGCCCACTCCGAACCACGTGTTGACATCAGCATAACACACGCAAATAATAAACGATAACTCAATTTACATGAATGTCGAAAAATGTTCAGTTAACATTCTGTTTGTGATAAAGTTGAAATGTGAAAATTGTAAAACAAAAACCGTTTTTGTAATTCACTTTTTAGCATGCTGTCGTAAGTCTACCGGAGTTTTTTGTTGTTGTTGTTGCTGTCGTCGTCATTGTTGTTGATGTGACTTGGTGAAATGGCAGAGAGAATCAGTGAATTTGGTAGAACAAAACAATAAGTCTGGCACAAGATGAAAGAGTCGAATGTGTGATTGGCTTGCTCTTTAATTTGTAAATATGCCAACAGCCGCCGACCGGTGACGCAATCAAAACTGTGTGTTTTCTCCGATTTTTGTGTGATTTGGGTGGGATGTAGAAAAATCAATCAAATTTTCGTTTGATCAAAACAATCAATTTGTTCCTGGGTCTTGAAAGTTTTCAATAAGATCAAAGCCAACCAGTCAACTCAAACGAAACGAAATGAAATGTTGTCACTTTTCACATGTTCTTTTTGAAATAGGTAATCGATCCATTTCTTTGGAATTATTGACTCATTTTGCGATTCCATTTTACTTGTTCACACAAGCAAGTTTTCGTGTTGCGTTTCCCGAAATCCGTTTGTTTTGCGAGAATTTCAACATGTGCAGAAATAATCGAATTCGTTTTTTGTTAATTCCTTTTTGCTAGCAACGTCATAGTCGTCGTCGCAACGAAAGAGCGAAACCATGTCTTGGGCGGGCGACTTTGATTGCGAGACGATAGCTGCATTATATCCAAGTGTCCAATAAACAAGCAGCTGGGAAATTGGTCCTGGGATTCATTTAAACGTCATTGAAATTTATCGAATACACTTACAATGCTATTTTATGTTAGGTGAAAACTACCCGACCACATCGAAGGTGCATGTTCGCCTGCAAAGATACAAGTAAATGGCGACGACGGTCACGGCGAATGCCGTTGCCGTTGTTGGTGCTGCTATTTTTCGGTGGCCAAGACGATGACTTTCAATAAAAATCCAAACACATACACTAATGCTATGTCTGGGAGAGCGCGCTCTCTCTCTCTCTCTCTCTCTCTCTCTCTCTCTTTCTCACTCGCTCAGTGCGGTCGAAATTTCCGCATAAACGAAATGCTTGATTTAATCCAAATATACGATGGTGCATTTTATCGTGCTGGCCCCAAAAAAAAATGGGCGAATAAAAAGCATTTTCAAACCAATTGACGCCACCACATAATGCCATTTAAATCCCAAACGTATTCTATTTTCCAGTGTTTTAGTATTTTTACAGCACTCTTTTGCTTTCTCTCGGTCTCACTTACTCTCTTTTCCTCTCTCTTGGTTGCTCCCACACTCGTTGCATCTCTCTCAACATGTTGTTTGGAAAACCAAATGGAAAGGCACATAACGATCACCGCAACCGAGTGACGATGAAATGGCGTACAACATAATGGCCAAAGAGAGAGAGAGAGAGAGAGAGAGAGCTGTTAAGTGCAACAGCGTTTTATGCTGGCAAATTTCTAATCTGATTTTTATTAGGAAATATATATTTCACGTGTGAATATGCAGCCGCTTTATGGTGTGCAATAGTATCCCAAGTGTGTTCAGTGCACCAAAATAAGCGCACATATTCGCAATTATTACATCATTTCATGGTGTCGTGGCTCTTATTTTGAACGCAAATCAGAAATTTTTATTTCGTTCAAAATCTTTGAAAATTACACCGAAAGCACCATAAATTCATCTAAATGACTCCAAGAAACGATTTAAGAAGAGTGAAAAAAAAATACAGCGTCAATGGGTCGTCAATTCAACGGAATGCCGCCTTTTTCGAAGCGATTAATCACGTTTTCGTAATTAAATTGACGGCAATTTAAAGCAAATCCATCTTCGAATAATTGTCACCATCAAAACATACCGTATCGCCGACGAGTGCAACCCAAAATATGAAGAAAAAGCAGAAAAAAAATCTTGAAGAAATGTTACGAAAACATCATGTTTAAATTGTCAATTTGTTCGCATTAAATTCTCTCGTTAAAACTGTATAAATTATGTCACAAATATTTTCTAAAGTATGTGGAATTTTTTTCTGTCTGTCGGTCGGTCGAGCCGGTCGAGTCGTTGCATCGAAATGTGGTGCTTTCGGAAAATTATGTGTTTCGCAGTCACTTAACAGCACTTTGGTGTAAGCGCACACACTTTGCGTCGTCATTGAGATTGAAACGTAAGTGTTATCTAATTGCATGAACAAAGTTTCTTGCTTACGCTCTCTTCTCGCCTTCCCCATTTTCTCGCATCGATTCGCTCTTGCACAATGCAATGCATACAGTTGATTTGTTGTCTTGGTCGTCGCCACTGCCGCCGTCATCGCTGTTGTTGTCGTCGCTTTTCTTCTAAGAAACATGTCGTTAAAATGGTTTTCGTACATGGAATGACATTAAAAACAACAGAAGCAATTAAATGCTCTTTTTGTAGTTGAGAATGTGCATTTCGTTGGAATGTCAATCGGTTTTGTGCCCAGCTCTCCCAGTTTGTTTGTAACGGTCGCTCTCCATAGTGCGCGACGACGACGACGACGACCACAGCTGTGTTTGTGTTTATCGGTTTGACGACATGAAAATATTCCGTAAAAACAGCAGCAAAACTACTTGATTGAAACGACACGAATCTCAACGAGAAAAAAGACACACACGAAACAAGAAAGAAATGTGCGTGTACATTTATTTGGCTCGAATTAGCTATGGAATGCCTGCTGTCACGAGATTTTTTCTTCTCTTTTCTCTCTCTCTCTCTCAATGTACTTGTAATATATTCCCGAGGCGACAGCTCTTCAAATATTGAAATTAATAGAAAATTAAGTGACCCCTTGGCTGCCTCATTAGTGATATTGAATTCTCTGTTTTCTGGTAAAAGAGCCAGAGAGAGGAAAAAACCAGCGGCAATAAATTTTATGCAAGACACAAAATTAGTTAATTTGACTCTTTTGTAGCGGTTGGGCTAAAAATGAACATGAACTAGTCGAAATGGAAGCCCAAATGTACGAATGAAACGGAGATAAAAAGGGTCACACACAAATGCATCCACACATAGCTCAGCAAAAATAACATGAACACTTTTTAAATTTATGTTCGAACAGATTTTTTCGAGAGAATTTTTTTCCTCTTTCTCGGAGACTCACAGCAGCAGCAAGCAGCACTCAATGGAATAACAATAGCGTCTATGTAATAAATTTTCATTTTGAATGCGACCATTTGGGATTTCACTGAAAGATTGGATGAACAAATGAACGAACGAACGAAAAAAAGAAGAAGAAGAAGAAGAACGGTCGTAAAAATCGTAGAAAATCAACAGCAGCTAACCTAATACTTTGACAAATATTTTCGTTTCCACTTTGCGCTGAGGAAAAATATTTGATCAATTTATTATACAATTTGAGCTGTGTCGTTGACACAGTGTTGCGTTCAGTATTTTTTTTCTCTCGAAATATGAGACAATGATGCATACTGCCGAAAGGAGGAAGAAACTGCATGCAGTAGAGCGTCAACCGAACACTAAATGATAAAATTCCCGAAAAAAAAACGACAACAACAACTGACTATTCCCATGAGCCGATGCATAACTTTAAAATAACTACAAATTTAATTTGTCACAGGCGAAAAAAAATGTTTTTTTTTTTGTGTTACAAAAACTGAAACGGAAAAAGTGGCATACTTTACGGGGAAAATTGTATATGTTGGCAAAATATCCGGTAACTGTTCGGCGCCGCAATAAATTTTATAATTGCCAAGTGAAATGGATCGAAAGTATTTTTTTTTCTTCGAAGAATATGTGCACTTTCTTGGTTTTTTTTCCCCAGAGGAAAGTTTTGCTTCTTGATAACCGACTTTCCGTTGAAGTGCAGTTTAATGTTGAAAATCGGTGTGTTTCTTCTTCTTCTTGACACGAGTTATTTGAGACTTGTACAGTTGAAAGTGTTTGGTGTTGTCATATCAAATAAAAGAAAACAACCTCATGGAAGTGATAAAAATCAAACAGAATGTGTCGTTGAAATGGTTTTTTTTTTCTGTAGAAAGTAATCAAATTTTCATATTGTTTGGTAAAAAGGCTTCACGTAACGACATATCGAAAATCTTGTTAGATCGTCGAAAGTGGCTTCATTGAATTGTCGATTATGCACCCTTCGCATTTTAAATGTTTCATTTGATGCTTTGTCATCATTGTTCGTTGTGTGACTATGATTGATTTGTCTGTGCCCGATGTGATGCAAATGTGTGAGTGTGAGCATATGAACTAACAAACGAATGAGTGTGATGAGCGAGCGATTTTCGTTTGTGAAGTGCGCGCTGCTATGACGTTGCTTCGACAGGGTAAAAACCGCTGTACCAAACAATGTGGTGAAAATTGAAGGGTAAATACCAAACATTCAATTTAATATACTCACCCGATGAAAGCAAATATTGAATGTAAATGCAGACGAGCGCGCGCGCGCACACACTCAGTTGTAGGCCTGATCTTCACACAGCGCTAAAACGGTGACTCAATTTTCTCCTTGTTCTCGCTCATTTTTCACATGCAAGTAGCTGTAATGTGACTCGACACGGCATAGATGTGCTAACATACTACCGCCTGGTGTTTTTGTGTGCGTCTAAGGGAGTGGGAAAACAAGACGAAATCATAAAAACAACGCATAAAAAAGGGAGTTTGAAATTTTCAAGAAAATTGACAGAAAACACTTCAAAGCCAAATTCACTGATATTGATGTGTGTGTGTGTGTGTGTGTGTGTGTGTGTGTATGTGGCTTGGATATTGAATTATGTATCACACGCAACACTGAATTCGGTTCCGCTGTGCTATGCTCTGCTGTACACTGAGAAACAAAAACATTTCAACGTTGAATCAAATTTCGGTGCTCCTATTTCGCATGTGATTTTTTCAAATCCAAACCATCTACATTGAATGCAAACCGAGTGAGAGAGAACGAAAGAGAAAAAAAGACACGAGAAAGATAATAACAACGATGGCAGCCATGTAGCGGTTAGTACAATAGACAGGAATCAAAAAATATCTTCAGGCCAATTTAACTCAAATTTAAATCCTATTAAAGATCTTGTTACAAATCCTCAACAGCACATACATCAACGCGCGACTTTTGTGCGCACATTTGCCCGGCAAAACGAAATCAGCTAGGCTTTCAACACATTATGTTCTGTTTCTGTGCTGCTTGCCTCTCTCCATTTCTCATTCTCTTTCCGCTCGTTTTCGTGTTATTATTTTGTTGCAAGGGATTAAAATTAGACAGCGATCATCCAATGTGATGGATTTTCGAGAACTTGATTCCTTTGTGCGCAGGAAAACACATCAGATTGTGTGTATGCTTCTGTGAACAAATAAAAGCCAAAACAATAACAACGGAGCAGACGAGAGACAGAGAAAAAAAAACGGGCCAATTTCCATTTTATAATTTATTTTTGCCCATCATTTTTTTTTCATTCTCCGGCGTTCTTTTCGTGAATGACGAAATTTAAGCCAATTAAGTTAACGGGGAACAAATTGAGAAGCCAAAAGTGCGCGCACATCGAATCCCTTCGGGCATAATATTTTACATTCGTCAACGGCGTCAGTCATGCAAGCACAAGAGCGAAATCCTATAACAAATATTGATCAGCTGCCATAACATCATAAAGTCACACAATCATAATGAATTTAACTTGATTATAACGAACAAAATGTACGTGTGCGTGTCGGCAAACGAAGCCGAATTCAATTGAATTTTCGATATTCCCTTTTGCGAACGGAACCAAACCGAAGCCGAGCCTAAACCACATAAAATGAGAATCGGTGAACTCTATTCAATTTCCAGCGGAACAATTTATTCAAATTGATCGAAATGTTTGCCTTGTGGTGCACACAAAACAAACACGCAGCTAATCATTCTACCCGAAAAATGATTCGCAATAAAGAATGGAAATGGAATTAAAATATCCGATTTTGTGGTTGACTAAATTCCTCCCAGTTACAATCAACACACACTCACTCTCGTCGTCGACACTGCGCAATATGCAAATTAAAGTGCATCACTGTGGAACTCACGAGCTCACTCTCCTAAAAACCCATCAACGGAGAATATTTATTGGTTCATCGTCGTTCGTTTGTTCGAAAGAGTGACGCAGAGCCCAGGCCCATTGTTATTTAGTTTGAAAAAAGCAAATATCACCGAATTGAATTGTACCTGGATACACACCAAATATAATCTATTCAAATACGCAAATGAGGGATTTTCTATGACGCGTTATATGTTTTTACCTTCGCACTTTTCGTACACGTTCGTTCGATACGAGAGCCAGCAACAGTGTAACACGGCTAACATATTGTTTTTTAATTTTCCATTGTTTTGATTCGATACTCTGATAAAATCGAATCGAATTTGGTCCGGGGAAAACGTGCAACATTGAATGCATGTCTTTATTGCCACTAAAATTCACAATTTCAATAAATTACCATAACTGTTCTGTTGCTGCTTGCTGTTGTTGTTGTTGTTGTTGATTTTTTTGTTTTTTTTTATGAACTCCGTTAGACATTGACAAATCTTTGAAGGAAATTGCGATAATGGCTAATGATAATGATATGAATTCAATGCTCATACATATTAATGAGTCATAAATTCGAACTGGATTGCGCGCGAGCGTGGCTGCCAACCTAGCCAACAAATTGTAATGCATTGCTCGTTGAAATCGGTGTGCATTTTATCGTAATCGATGAAATATTGAACAAAAATTATTCATGCCAATGGAAGGTGAACACCACTGTCGTAATGAAAACGGCGAAATCGAATAATGCACGATCTACATCCAACTATTTGACTCTAAATCGCGTCAATTTAAAACCCATATTAACATTATCTCGATCTCGCATCGTTGTCTGTGCGCGCGCTTTAAGCGCATTGAATCCCGTGCAAAATTGCTGATTTATCACCTGTGATTTTTATACACTACACTCACAGCCGGCCAATTCCGTGGGAAATGCCACCGAAAATTCCATAGATAGTATACGGTCTCGCGCTTATTTATAATTCATGTGCATTTTAATGGCATTTGTATGTGCGCTGTGGCTGAAGAAGTGATGATATTTTCTGTTTATTTAACGCAAAAATGATGTTAAAGCATTACGATTGGCCTTTTTTTATGTCTGTCTGTCGGTTTTTGTCATCGGTTCAAATAGAAAAGAATGAATTGAGAGCGTTTCTCTTTATCCGGGGCGCTCATAAAATCATGTAATAAACTTGATTGGCTTCGGTTTTGATTTCGTTTTTATATCCCATTTTTATGTGATTTTTTTTTGTTCTGTTGTTGTTGTACCATAAGGGAACAACGATCCATAATATATGTTGACACAAATGTTGCCAATAAATTACGCCGTTCATATGTATACCTTTTCGCAGTTACCAGTTACTTAACGTTTTTCCAAAAGGAATGGCAGATGAAAAAAAAAATCAGCAGCGGCAGCGCAGCAAGCAGTCACTCAGATTTAGTTATATTCAAGAGAATAAATGATCTTAACAAGCGCATTTCCCATTGTTAAAATCAACCAACAACCGAGGAAAGAGAGAGAATGAAATCAAGGCGCAGAAATGAAAGAAAAAAATGCCGAACAATAAACTCTGTCTGTGACTCAGAGGCTGATTGTATAAAGGGGAAAAGGGCAAAAGAGACTGAAAGAGAGACGGAGAGAGAGAGAAAAAACCGGTGTGTTTAGTCTTAAAGTTTACAGTTGTGTAAACAATATTTCATTATTAGCACAATTTATGAGTTTACGGTCAATAGGATAAATTAATTTTTTTTGTTCATGCACATTCCTCCTCTGGCTCAGCCATTGTGCCACACTACAAACGATACACTGAGAGCATAATAGACCAAAGAGTATGAAGAATGGAAACGGCCCAAATAAATCTTTATTATTTCATTTTAAAAGAATAACATTGATGATCACACACAAAAACATAAAACGCACAAAAAACGAACAAAAAAAAAGCAAACGATAGAATGAATGAATGAATCGCGCGTCTGTTTCCATTTGGTGACAGTGGTTCTCATGCAGGCGACGTCATTTGCTGGCCTTTTGTTACTCTCAATATGTTCTCTCTCGTCGTTGAAAGGCCAGAATTACCTTTCAATTGAAGTATTTTTCTTCACAGAGAAGAGAACGAAAACCAACAACATTTTTCACACTAATTTTCTATTCGAAAGAAAAGAAGATGAAAAATTTCCATTTATTTATCTATTTTTCCGCATTTTCCCATTCAAAATTACTAGTTTGGCCAGAATGAAAAATATTCCACATTCATCATTCAAAATCGAATAACCTTTCTTGCCGGCAAATTGATGGATCGAAATGTGCGCATAATTTAATCGAACATTTATCATTTTGAAAAAAAGCACACAAACACAGCGAGAGAGAGAGAGAGAGAGACAGGTAAAAGGATGCTTGAAAATGGAACGCACGCATGCACAAAAACACGGAAAGAAAGAAATGGCACGGCAACGGGGAATTCAAGTCATTTGTATCTCTTTCGAGTTGATTGTTTCGGCGCAGTGTGTGTGTGTGTTCAGCACCTTCGAATGAAATTGGATGACTTCGTTTTACTTTTGGTACGCGTGAGTGAGTACAGTGTGAAATACTTTTGATGAATGATTTATTGTTATCCTGTCTAACCCTCGTCCATTTGGCTTTGGCGAACGAAAGAAGAAATAAAAATATGCACACGTAAAACATCGACTCTGATTATTCTTCTAATAAATTGTAACGTTTTGTTGTTTTAACGCACAAATCAAATCGCAAATGTATTGACGTTAGCTGGCAGAACGAATTGACATACACGGATAGATATCACATGCTGAGCCTCTGACAAAAGGCTCCTAGGCCGAGAACAAAAGACTGTATGAGATGAAGACACCGAACAAGTCGATAACAAATAGATGAGGAGAATAACAACACACAGCCAAAAAAGAAGGCAAAAACACACACACACATAGGATGATGTGTTTAGAAAAGACTCCTTCGTCACGCGTGTCAAACATACCAAACGAGAGAAAGAGAGCAAGAGCAAGAGCAAACTCACACCACTCACTTCGTTGAAATGAAGTGAACGAGACGCACATTTTGATGTATGAGTTTCGCCTGTGACCGAAATAAAGGTGATAAATGGATGGTATGCAAGACAATACCTCAGCCACACACAAACACACACTCCATCTCTCACTCTCCGTCTCTCTATTGATACAAATTGTGTGAGTGGATAAAAGGCCACGTTTACCAATGTTGGCGTTGATTTCTTTAACATGCATGCAATTACTTTCCTTCGACCGTATTGACAATATAATGAATTGCTTCAACATGACCGAAAATCATTCATATTCCAGAGTTCGAAATTTCAAAACCAACGACCAAATGAAAAACAGAAAATGTCAACCAAAACCACTTTTACTCAATGCGATTACTCTTTTTTTTCGCTTTTCCGCTTGCAGCAAAAGATGCCCGGCATTTTTGCCGCCGCTGTTTTTTCCGCTGTTAAATTCAAAATATCACTTAAAATGTTGTAAGCATAAAATTTTTTATCAAACCGCATGCAACATTCTTCAATTTGAATGAAATAATTAATTGCGAAAATATTTGCAAGTGGAATTTTGAGGGTCAGCCAATGGCCCCCGAAAAGTGCTCAAGCAGAAAAACGAGAAGAATTTATTGTTGTGGCTGTCGCAAGAATTCATTTAATTGCATTATTGTACGTTGGATTTTGGTTGCTGCACGAATCAAGTGCCTTGGGCTTTCGATATACCATCCCGTTTCAATCGGTTGTTTTGTGCACCGAAAAATCCTTTTGTGGCACAACAACGACGACGACGACGACTCAAATGGCGTGAGCTGCTCAAACAGCGGAAAATTAATTGCAAATATATTTGCCTCTTGCTTTTGCACTCTCTCGCTCTTCCGCGTTCCCTTTTTTGCACTCAGTCTCGTTCGGCCAACGGCAAACATATATTATGAATAAGTATATAAAAAAAGAGCATGTCGCGGAAAAAGATTGTAGCGGAATGATATGGAGAATGCCATGCGCTTGGCATCAAAAATGTACAAAAGAATGTTTACAACGGAGAAAATTACATAGTTTCATTCTTGTGAGCAACTTTTGCCGAAATATGCAACGAAATTATTGGCAACATTGTATAAATTTTACATTCGATGCAAGAGAAGGATAACGAAAAGAGCTGACTACTCTCTGCGACTAGAGAAAGAATCAAAAGAAGCACAATAGTAACTCGAAAGAATCAACTGGAAGAAGAAATCTAGAAATTGCAATACCCTCGATAGTTTGAATGAAAAAAAAAACTACCGTTTCGTTCCTGGGGAAAATAAAATTCATTTCTGAAGCTGGAATCATTTAAATTTCACATAAATTCACCGAGTGAAAATCGTCTAATTTAAATGAATGAAGTGCAAATCTTTTATGATACTTGCGCGTACACCGAAGCGATGTGAACTAAGTGCAATGTGTAAAATGGTATTACTTGTTTGGCATAAATTTGACAGTCTCATACAGAGCCATGCATACCATCGCCCCTCACCACGTTTTAATTTTTAGTGCCCGAGCAAAGTATCGTTCCGCAAAACAGATGTAGTCAAAGTTTTCAGATTTATTAGCAATTTCATAGCGCACAGTCGCGATTATTCGTTTTCCGCGTAGCGAAACCCTTTGGTGATAGACTATAAAATATCTTGTGCATTTATTTTGCGCCGGCAGCGTGAGTGAGTGTTTTTCTTTCCGGTTGAGAGGGTGAGTTATTTGTCGTGAGTCGTTACTTTTTCAGCAAGAGAGATTCTTCAGCGCGAAAAACCAATAACTACACATTCACTTTTTTCTTGCCGACGACAAAACTTTTGCCAACAGTTTCTTTCGTTCGTTCGTTCGTTTTCGAATATCAGCGATTTTTCGTCTCGGTTGTGTGTAGAAACATTGTAGCGCGTCGAGCATTGTTGATGGCATGCAATAATGAGAGTAAAGAGCGAATGAGAGTAAGTGCAGGCAGTGAAAAAAGTGTGGAAAATTGCATGTGATGCAATTTAAATGGAAATGGTTTTCGTCGTAGGATGAAGAAGACGCGAGCGCACGGGCGAAT
Organism: Sitodiplosis mosellana; assembly: GCF_009176505.1. Lineage (NCBI taxonomy): Eukaryota > Metazoa > Arthropoda > Insecta > Diptera > Cecidomyiidae > Sitodiplosis > Sitodiplosis mosellana. The sequence goes on along the minus strand of NW_022595248.1, from coordinate 1,387,419 downwards.
GGACTTAAGAACGTTCTAGTCGCTCGCTGAACTATCAACAATCCTTGTGAAAAGTTCGTTTGAAAGTTATTTGCCAAGTGAATTGATCTCAAGGGGATTAGCATCTGTAAATGTGTGTGTGTGTGTGTGTGTGAGTGCGGCGCGTGTTATTTGTGTGCCTTTTTATGGATTTTTCCAAGATTTTCCATTTGTGATCTGTCGGCCTGTTAACAACCTTTGGAAGCGATTTTTCCCACTCAAGCAATGCGAGTGTTTGTGCATTGATGCGAATTTATGGATTTCTTTTTCTTTCGCATTTGAACGCGTGTACACCGTCGTTCAAGAAGTGAACTCTCCCTCTCTCTCTCTTGCATCTCCATCACCAGCAAACCATGCGATGGATTCCAAAGAAGACTACGACGATAATTCCAATGAATTATTTCATCGAGGCCACAAAATAAACCGCCGTAGATTGAGTCGTTCTTCTATTATTTTCTCTTCGTTGGCTTCGTTTTTTTTCCCTCTTGTTGTCTCGAAACGTTTTAATGGAAATTAAATTGGATTTTTTCCCGTTCTTGTTGTTGTTATTGCTGTGCTGAGATTCAAGTAGCACAAAAATACTCTCGTTCTTTTCTTTCTGTAGGTGTTTTTCTCTTCTTTCTCTCGTTCTATCGTGCTGGATGGAAATTGATAAGCCTCTTTTAATAATCGCATTTGTAATTTTCAAGCGTTTTCAATTTCATGCGATTATTTATTCATCCGTGTAGCCGACACCGTAATGCATCTGCTGTTATTCACTTCATTAAAAGTTTGTTCTCGATCCGCAATGTGCTAACATGCGATGTGACAGCGAAAACAGACGAAGAACACCATTAACTTTATATATTCGGTTTGGATGCTAACGAGCGAGCGAGCGCACGATAGACACTTTGCAGCAATTTGATTCTGTTTTGCATAACATTTCATACGTTGTACGTGCTGTGCATACCATTTTTCGTCATCCACGCGAATGTTGTGTGTGTGTGTGTGTGTTTTTTTTTGTCAGTTTCAAGGCTGCCTAAAGTGAAATATGCACTCGAATTGTCGGGGCTTTTGCAGAAAATAATACCGTGAAAGTGAATTTTTCATTTTGGCGGTCATCGGTGAATAATTGCGGATTATTTGCCATAAATCGATGAAGGAAGAGAGCTGTTTCCTTCGAACGAACGAACAAGCGTACCACCTCACAAGGACGCGCATTTGACGCAACCATTTACAGCTTAAAAAACTTCGTTTGCATTTCATCGTGTACTTGTGCAAACATATCCGAACAAAAGTTTGACATAATCGCATTGCTTCTTCGGGCTTTGTTGATTGGTGTACACCAACGTAATTTTCCTTGGCAAATACATTGGTATCAGCATCACGATCATGATTCATTCGCAGTGTGTTTGTCTTCCTATCTCCCTCAATTCGATTCGTTTTTTTTTTTTCGTTTGCACCATCCATTCCTTCAAGTGTTTTGGTTCTCACACTCAAGCGAAGAAGGCGAGAGACATTTCCCCTCTCATTAAGTGTCGTCGTTTGTAACTGCTGTCCATTTCACACGACAGCGAATTATTCATGTCGCATCATGTCCGGATGTCGGTGTGTATACATCAAACCAAGTGAGAGAGACACTCTGCCACATAAACTAAGTGTTTTGCGCCTTCGCATCACTTGACAATAAGGAACATGCTGCGAGATGTAACACGCAATTAGTAACAAGCAGTCTCGGTCAGCATTTTCGCTCATCCAAATTGCCTGTTCTCTGTGTATTGCACAATATTAAATTATCTCGAACTGTTGTTGTTATGTCAGAGAGAGAGTGTGAGAAAGAGAAAGAGAGTGAGAGAAAGACTTGGTTTGTGACAATCATCGACCCGCTTGCTCTCCCTCTATTCGCTCGTCTCGCTCATTCGCCTCAAACCAGCGGCACCATCGAAATGTAACACCAGAAATCCATTGAAATCAGAGTCATTCGTGATATAGTGAGTGTGTACGATTCAATTGGGGCAATTATTTAATTTCAAAGTAACCACAAACCAAACATGCACTTCACTAATCGGAATCGGTTTTTCGAATCGTGTGTTATCAAAAATGATGTTAAAACGACGTATTTACAGAATTGGCTCAAACAAAACATCCAAACCAGCTCGGGTTTTATTCCATATTTTTTCGTATATGTGTGTGCGTGTATTTAGTTACTCTTAACTAAATCCAATTTAATCTGCATTTTGTTGTTTGCTATTTAATTCAACACATCCAACACACTGGCTGGGGCACTTATTGCGTGCATTTGCACATGCGGTGCTCGCACAACAAAATTGTACTTCATATTCCATTAGGGCATGACACAAACGATAAAATATTTAAATTAAATTTTCAACAATTCATCATGTGTCGAGTCGCTGTCGACTCGATTTAAATCCATTTGCAAATTCGCATTGATTACGCCAATTGCAAAAAGCTGTACGCTGTGTCTCTTTCTCCCATGTTCCGTCACTCACTCATTCTATATCTCACAATTTCGACATGCATGCAAAAATGGATTGCGGTGGGAAACGATGAAAATCGAAGCAAACGATGACGCCAACAACGAGCATCTATTAGCAATTTAAAATGATGATGCATATTGCCTTTATTTCCCCGCTGCTCACAGACACAAACAAACCGAAAGAAAATTGCGAATGGCTCAAGTGGAAGCGGTGCTGCTGCTGCACCCGCCTTACTGTCCACATAAGAATCATTTCCTCAAATCGACGAATAATCACAATTCAGCCAGAGATAGAGAAACTATACGACACTAAACGACAGCTAACGAAAATGCGATGAGAGAACAAGAGGGCATACAATCAAAGAATAAGAGACGGACAGTATGTTTACAAAACATAAATAACAATATGTCTGAATGGCTGTGAGTAGAAAAAACCCAGTTCATACTCATGCTCTCACTCACTCATCCGTTCGCCAATTGGCGAAAAGTGCAGCACAACATGAAAGGAAACGAGCCAGCGAAGAAAAAAAAAACGAACGATGACAATTTGAATGCAACAAAAGGAGAATGCGATGAGTTCCTATTACCGACCGACACATGAAAAGCAAATCTTGTCGAATGGCATGACTCGTCTCGGTCTCAGTATATCGAGGTGTAGCGCATGTGCTTACAAGCAATAACAAACACGCCGATATATTCTCCTTCGATCTGACAATGTGTCGCACTCTCTGTGTTCACTATTCGTGTGGCTCTTCGCCTGTGGTTCGGCCCGTATGTACACAATGGCAAGCGATGTGTGTGCAACGCTAAAAGACTTTCAATCGTTTTGTTCAACGAACACCGACTCTCTGTTTTATTTGTGCCACCAATTGACTCGAGCACATACAGTTCGTTTGCTGCTGCTGCTTATTCTCTTCTGTTAACAATTCTCCACGCACTGCCTTTGCTCTCTCGCGCGCGACGTCATTCATTTGTCGTCGTCGTCGTCGACGTCGTTGTCGCAAATGTTCGCCGTTTTGCCTATGTATAAGTGGCTTTGCACAACGGAATCATCATAATACACATAACCAAATCATATTGAATCGTTGTTTTGCCGCCGTTTTCGTAGCTACTCTTCCAACTCTCGTCAGTGTTTCCGTCGTTTCAAACGGAATGAATAAAAGCAACAAAAAGAAATCAACAAAAACAACAAAGCGCAACACTGTAGTGGTTGTGTGTTGCCCGTTGTTGATGCTCTCTCTTACTCTCTTGCTCCGTTTCTCTTCACTGTGTTACGCTCTCTCACTTCAACGCAGTTAAATTGAGTTGGATATTCTCTCACACACTTTTCGGGGCCGCGTCGTGCATGTATGCACGGTTTGGCGCTCGCTCTCTTTGGCTGCCTTTTCGAACTCTCCGGAACTGGTGTATGCTCAAATAGCTTTAGTTACTGGCAGCTATTCCCGTTGTATGGTTGTGTATATACAATCGTTGTATCGTCGAACGTGTTTTGTGTTTCATTTTTCCGTTGTCATTTTTCGTATTTGAAAGCACACACACACACACACACTTTGCATCATCAAAGGCGCTTCTCATCCGTTTTGTACACGACGAGTGAGAGTGAGAGACGAACTTCATTTGTTCCCAAAACACTTTACAGTTAGTGTGAATTTATCCGAATATCGGACAGCGTTTGGTCAATTACTAAATTATGAATTTATAAGTGAGCTACCGTTTTGAATTCACGTAGCGAAAGAAAAACACACACGTTCAACACACTTTTTCTTGAACAACATTGCTTTGCAAATTAATCGCATTTTTGTGCGCGATTTTCGAGTGTTTTATTTTACAACAAAAAAGATTTGACGATTAAAAAAATATGCAGAGAGATTTTTCTCATCGGTATTGTTTCATGTGTGTAGCTTAAATGAAATTTTTGGTTGTTTTTTCTTGAAAATTGGCGAATGAAATGAGAGTGAATGCGATATGAAAATCAATGGATCAAGTAAATTTTGACCAGTTAAATCGTGTGTGAAACGTAAATTACAATATTTGTGCGGATTTAAACTGAGTTCCTGTGCTGAATACCAACCAAAAGCACCTGCTCTATATTCAAATGCACACACCATCCTGTCAATCTGAGGCTGATCGTCCATTACAATACATTGGATCATATCCGACACTCATCACAGCCCAACACTACAGCCGTCGCCACAGCCACCACCACCAGCAAAAATAGTGTGAAGCCACGGAATTCTGTTATAGCCTGTGGCCACAGAGAGAGAGGGAGAAAGAGCGTAAAGTGCGCAAATTAACAGCAAAAACCAAGTGAAATATAAAATTTTTTCTTCATAAATACAAACATAAAATTATAGAGTGCAAAAATACAGGCAATTTTAACTCATTTTGCAAAATAATAAATTGAGCTGGAAAATTAACCGCAATAAAAGCGAAGCGAAAAAAAATCGTAAGAATTTAAACATCGAAAAGTGAAAAAACCAAAACAAAACGAATATTTTAAAGAGAAAAAAAAAGTAAAACTAGTGTTGGTATAAAAGATCAATTGGCACCGTTTTGTGTTCGAGAGATATTGAAAAAAAAAAATACGACGTTGTATACAAAATGTTGACTTCACCGAATAACGCGAGCAATCAGTACATCAGACCGGATTATTTATCATCAATACCAGCAACGGTAAGTTTTGTATGTGTTTTTTTCTGCTTCTTCGTCTGTCTTTCTTCAAGCTTCATTATGAAGCCTTAAAAAAACAACAACACGGCTGCTCAAATTTGCCACCACTTAATATTGTCCAATTAAAAAATCATTAATTTTTCGTTTCGCCGTTTTGGAATTGGCAACTATGGAAAAAGTCAAGCGCGTAATCGAAAATGCAAAAATGCGACATAATCGACCTGTCCGATTTCTTTTGGAGCCGCACAGTCGTTCTGTTTTTTTTTTATTGACCCATTCGAATTTCGAACTGAAACAGCTATCGAATTAGCTGCATGAAACACACGCAGAGATGAAAAAAAAATCGCAGAACATATGAATGGCAGACATAAATGTGAGTCATAAGGAAAAGTTATGGAGGCAATATTTTGTACAAAAGCAACAGAAAAATGAATTGCCTATAATCGAGAGCATGCTTACGAGAGTGCAACATCTGTATCAAGATTTTTCGACTTGTTTATTGCTCTGTATTTAATTTTGACATTATATCTTTTCGATTCAATCATTCATATGCACGTCGCAAAAATCCGCATTCGCAACAAGACGAATTCGAACGAAATTAAAGAGCGTGTCGCGGAAAATGACATGAATGGGCATTTCTCGTCGTTTTTGTTGCTCGCGAAAATGGATGACTTTTTAATTGCAATCGTAAAGCATTATCGGCCGTGCGGTTTTTCGCGAGTGAGTGTGTGATTAATCGGTGTTGTTGGCGCAAAATCCAATATGCTGCAAATGGACTGTCATTTCGCGGCTATTCACAGCTAAATTGAGGTGAATTTCCGCAATTAAACATTGTAAAAAATTTAATTACTTTTTATGCGGTGTAAAAAAAAACCAACGGCTCTTTTTTTGTGCAAACACACACACACACACACATTCTTTTTCATGCAAAGAAAGAGATAAAAGGGCCATTTTTTTCCTCCAGCTGCACACAACGTCGTTTATTCACCGCAAAAACAAAATCTAGCGAGCTCAAGTCTTACGGCGATTGAAATTAAAGTGACATATTTTGGGATTGGCCCCGACACAAACTCACACACATGATCCGCGGTACAGTCATTTAAATTAATATGCGGCATTGATTTTTCATATGGGACATATGAACTGTTGGAATTGGTGTGGCACATTTTAAATGCAGTTGTCATTTCAGCCGTCAATGTGCTGTTACTCATTTGATAGCCGCCTCACCTGCAATATTCACACACAATGTGCGCGCGCTCACTCACACACACACCATATGCACACACATCAACATCGAGGGTCCGCATTTTTAATCGTTGGATATACATTTTTTTTTAATTGACTCGAATTGGAAGTTTCATATATGTTCATTTATTATCCTCTCGGTGTTTTGCTTTTATTTGGACAATTTGTGAGCGGAGTGTGTTAAAATTTTAACCACGCAAAAATTATGACGGCTCGTTTTTTTCCCCGCCGTAAGCTGTCATGTCATTTATTGTTGTTGCTGTTGTAGAGAGCCCATTGAGTTAACAGCTTTTTGAAATGACTCTATTAATTGGATCGAAATATGGATAGCGTGATGATTATATAAATGGCTCTGCGAAACAGTGATGTTCAATGACAAACTAATCCACACTTTATAAACAAGCAGCGAACGAACGAAAAAAGAAAACCGTTCGATTGGTTCATTTGGTGCTTTGGATTTTGGGGCGATGGTGATTTATTGATTTCAAATTACTCATGATACCCGAACTTTGTACCATTTGTTTGATTTTTGTGTGTGGCAACGTTTCAATTCCATTGATTTGGTATTCAGTGGTGAGTGTGTGATTATTCATCAAACCGAAGCTAATTAATTAGTCGAAAACAAAACAAAAATTAAATCAACAAATACACGCAGCTTTTCGAATTAACAACGAATACACATCGCACAGTCAATGGAATCAAAGTGTGTGATGGCGCGATAAAAATAACAAAAACAGACGATTCATGCCGCCCATTTTTTCCGTGAACTCTTTCACTTTTTCCAAATGGAAATTCAATATGCAAATGAAAACAGCAAAAATTCTGATTCGTTTACATAATTAATTATGAGAAATTACGATGCAAACGCTCAAACTAACGCTCGAAACGAGTTCGAAACCCCGAAAAAAGCAGCGCACACAAAACACAATAAAATGAGCTGGAAATTGGCTTGTTGGAACATTTTAATTGCCAATTCTTATACCGTACACTTTTTTTTTGTCGAGCTGTGCCACTGGCTTAAGGCGATTTTATGATTTGTAAATTGCAAGCTTGCAAATAAATCAACTCGAAATGTATATATCTTTGGGAACAAGAACGCTTCAATAACAGTTGTAATCGTGACTGTTGCATTTCAGATGCAAATTCGGCCCAAATGATTGGCCAACGCAATTCCGTTTGCTTTGTTTGGCAAAATCGAAGCTTTTATCGTGGAAAACAGAAAAAAAAACAGCAAACACATTCGACGGCGATTACAATTGAAACAAAATTGTTTATGAGGCTGTTTATATTAGTCGTGGAATTACAAGTTCATTGTTTATTACGGCGACGGTTCTTAATTTAACGCGGACTTTTTTCATTTTCGCATAGATTTAACGGCTTTGTGCCTAATTTCATAAATATGGTCGACCAACAAACTGGTACTATAAATCCATTTTTGTGGTTCATTTATTGTATAATTATAACCAACGCATGCGGTCATTTGTTTTTGTTCTTCAATGCATCATGCTCTCTCATTCTCCCTTTCTCTTCATCTCTCGCCATTGCACTCTCTCACCCTGTCCATTTGTTTGGCTCCTTTCCCTCGTCGGATCCAGTACTTACCGAAGCAATAACAATTAATTTCACCGCATTTATGTATTGAATGGAGGAAGAACGGTATCGACAGAGTCGGGGAGAGTTGAAGAGAGAGAGAGAGAGAGAGAGAGTCGCCAATCGTGGCCAATGTCATTAAATTGCATCCATGCTAAGAGTTTGATAGTCAACCGACCAATTGACGCACATCAGATATATTACTGTAATAGCAGGGGGCTGTAAAACGAGGCAAAATTAAGGCATTAACATGTCCTAATAAAAAGTACACGAATTCATGGTTTTGATAATCAACAGTAATGGCACAGTACAGCACACCAATTCGAAAGAGAAAAAAAAAATTAAACTACGCAAATTTCGTTCACGCGCGCCCCGATCCGAGTCGATGCTCGAAACGGGCAAAAGTACAATAAAAATGATTTTTTTAAGTAATATTTCGGCTCGTAAATAATAATCAATGGACATTCGAAGCAAACGAGCGAGCGTGCATTGCGTTTTATTGGCCATTGAGTCGTAAACATTCACACAGTTCATGTGTACGATGGCAACGACGATGATGGCAGTGACAGCAGCGACGACGACGATGACGTTGGCCGCGCAAATACAATTTAAACAAGCCATCGCTTCGTTGCTTACTCCGTCCAATGAACAGACGGACCATAAAATAAATTGATTAATATATTTGACATCTATATTTTTTGGGCGAATTAATGGTCCAGCATCAGCCGCAGGGAGCGGGAGAGAGAGAATGTTGGAGACATTCAAAATGTCATTCGTTTGAGCCATAAAAGCGGAAAAGCATGATTTGAAGTGACATTTGTGAAATGGCTCCAATGTGTTTGTTTGTTTTTTTTTCGTTAAAATTTATCACCATGCGCGGACAGAGAGAAGGAGAAGATTCTTGCAAGATGGAGATTCCGTTTAGCGGTAGCTTGAACGGATCTCACGCCATTCAATTCACCGCGACACAGACACCAAATTAATGATAATCGATTGATCTAACTGATAGCTAAACCAATTAAAATTAGAAATCGTTGCCGTTCATGGTGATGGAGAAGAAGACGACGACGATGATGATGATGATGATGATGATAGGGAAAAAAACCAGAGTTATAAATTAAATCGCACCGTAACACTTACGGTATATTGGTTCGTCATCGAGATAATTAACATTTCAATATTGCCGTTGGGCAATTTCAGTAATTTGTTTTGGTCACACTAAGTGTGTGTGTGTTTAAATGTCATTTTTAATAGACTGTGTTTGCCGATGAGTGCTGAGAAATGAAAATGCAAACAAAGACACACTTGAATAATTAACGCGCGTGTGCAGATGATGATTCGCTTATTTGTGGAGGCTGATATTTTCATCATTTTCAAGTTTTTCAGTTGCTTGTGTGAATTTTTTTTTGCATGATGGCCATTTGATTCAAATGACGATCAGCGAAAGGAGCGAGTGTATGAGAGAAAGAGAAACTTTCAGCCTTCTTATTTAAAGTGCGACAACTGCGTTGACACATTTAAAGATCTTAATTTATCTATATGGATCTGACTGTAGAAATGTGCGAACCTTGCAAAAAAAAAGCATGAAGAAGAAAACTGCCAACAATCGCTAGCGAATGAACGAACCAATGGACACATACATGCAATAAATGCCAATAAAAATAAACATAAAAACCAAATGGTTATTGCGCTCAAATTGGAATGTATATAAATGTTTAATTATATTTGCTTTAATTACATTGTGGCGCGGTGAAATGCGCACGAAGAGAAGAGAGCGACGGCGACGGCGACGACGACGATGATGATGACAACGGTGTACCGAGACAAATAATGTAATTGGCTGCCACTTCGAGATGGTTTTGATTTGCCGAATTTTATGATGATGATTCGCAGTGGAAAAAACAGCACCGGATTATGCGAGCAAACAATGTAAACGTCATATCAAAATTGCACAAACGACGAGCAAAAAAAAAATGAAATCGAGCTCCATCAATTCCAATGTTCATAGCATTCGCTCATGTGGATCATAAAAATCATCTTCACGGTGAATTACACGAAATAGTCGGAATCGCTTTTCGTCCACCACACATACACAAAATATGGAATACAATGTATCCAATATATACATGCGGTGCGCACATTCCGTTTATGAAACGGCCACAATCGTTTCCGCTCCATTTGATGCCGGTTTTTTTTGTTGTTGTTGTTGGTTCGTCTTCACTATAGCGAAATAAAATGCGAATGACTAATAGAAATGGAAATTTATGATCCAAAAGTCATACTCACAGAACAATAAATTGCTATCATTCATATCGCACAAACACATAGTATATCGCTTGGATTCGGTGAATGGAACAAGTTTTTCTGGAATGTGTTTTTATCCGTCGTTTTTTGCATTCAATGATGAACTCTGTGAAATGGGCAATGAGAGTCAACGAGAGTGCTGCACTTTATGGTTACATTCAAGTGTAATGGCGTACATAACAGTGCTTCAGCTCAATTATTACCTTTCGATAGTTAGATACTATGTGTGTGTGTGTGACAGCCACTCAAATGCTCCAATGATAATTTAAACTGTGATTTCTTTATGATGCACCATCCATTTTACTGTCCACAGTTTTATCGATATAGCGTGATGGCGATAGATTCGATAGACGATCTCTATAGAAAACCCATTTTCGCCCATAAATAATTTTCGCAAACAGCCTGAAGCTGAGTTGCTGCGACCGTTGTGTGTATGTGTGTGTGATATTATGATAAGTCTGACGCAAAAGCATAAATTTACGTCCAGGCAAGTGATGTCGAAGATAATCATAATTTATGATTAATAATATTCAGTTAATATGACATTTTCAACGATTCGTTGTATGGTGCTTTATGCGCATCGCATTTTGATCGACCCGAGTATGTGTTTGTGTTTGTGTTTAAAGTCAAAGGCTATTTTTACGATTTGAATTTGAATATAAATTACGGATTAATGGAAAGTGAGCATTTTTTTCTCGTTCGATGCGAACAAATCAGGCTATATAACGATTAATTCGCACCATTCACTTGTGTGATTTGTGTGTAGGTGTTTGTAAATTGCTTTTTGTGAAATTCTCAAAACATTTCGTTCAAATTTGAAGAGCCGAGCGTGCGATGTTCGGTGGAATGAGGACTGAACGAATCGATTCTTCCGTTTTAGATTTCACATCACGAAAATTCCTTTGAGCTTTCATATTCGAGAGATCAATCGAGTGTCTCTCGGCACTCGTTTGTGTTGTCGAGCAGTGCGTCGCATTTAAGCCATAAATTTTATTCGCGCTCATATTTCTCGAAGCGGCTCGGATTCATCCGGAATGCGGTGAAACAATTTATTGACAACCATTATATATTATGCCGGCCACTCATCGGCAATTCAGCCTTTCGAGGGGAAAAATTATGGCGCAAATAAATTTCGACAGAACACACGAGAGAGCGAGAAAAGAAACGAAAAAAATAAGCCAAGCACTAATTCATTCGTATTGAATAGAAAAACGACCGAAATATTTAATAAAAAGCATGTAAATGTTAATGATAAAGAAGCCAAAATGATATACGATTATTGTTCATTTCCATTTTGTTAAGTCGTTCCTTTTTTTTCGTTTGTGTATCGAGCGCTCGATAAAAATATGAATCATTGAATGGCCATATTGCATCTTTATTTCTTTTGAAGCCTCTCGAATGAAAAGCAAAAAGGACGCAACCAAGCGCTGTGTGTTGAGTTTATGAAAATAAATTTACGGCTGATTCAGAATGGATCGGGTTTTGTGGTCAAAATCGTAATGAATTACCATAACCATCTTAATCAGATTCATTGAGATAAAGCGGAATTTACGAAATGAAACAATCACGACACACAGGAAAAAAATGACAAAAAAACAAAGCACCATCACCAATTTTGGGCTATTTTTAAATGAACTGGCGACGACGATGCCGTTCAAAATACCGTTTTATTGATAAAAAATATTGCCAATCCGATATAATTTATTGGCAATATTAATTAGACAGTAATTCATTCGATTAATGAACGGAAGAGACCTTCGATGCCTCCGAGATGGGAGTGAATAATGAAATGCCATGAGCAACACTCTTCGTGCGTGTGCACAGAAAACAAAGTGCGGAAGATTAATGGATATCGATTTATTTGATCTTTTTGTCGATTTATTCGATTTTTTTTTTTTTCGTCATCAGCGTCGTAGTCGTCGTAAATATTCTTGTAGTTTTGAGGCTTGAAAATGTGTGCGACAGAAGAAGAGGTTCCAATGAAGAAAAATGCCAATGGAAAATGTGAAATGCACAAAGTCGTTTGAATAAATTACAATATAAATTCAAAGACTGTGACACAAAAGCGAAGCCACAACGAGGCTGACAAACGAATGAAGTGACAGAAAACAACAACGTGTCATAAATTTGTTTAATCAAATTTACGGAATGCGACTACTCAAGCTCATAAAAGAGGTGGAGCGAGAGAGAGAGAACCCAGTTTCAACGCGGATCAATTATTGTCTGTTGGTGTCACTCATAATGCTTAGTTGATATACATATTTTAAATGAAGCTTATAATTTTCGATCAAAAACCCATTGCCGATGTACATCGTGCGCTATAAAATTATTATCAAGTCGTTGCTTTTTTTTTTCATTCACTTCATTCGTTGGCTATGCACAAAGAGAAGAGAAATAAAATTGATTGTACGCAGCAAATCAAAGACGCATTCAAACTGTTTGTTGACGATGAGTATGATGGAGCTGCGAAAGAGGCAGCACAGAGAAAAGAGAAACAATAAAATCAAATCAAAATTTATTCCGATATGCAAACGAGACGACAATAAAAATCAAACATTTATATTCAAATGAAGGTGAATAATATGAAATTAACGATATGCTAACAATCATTTCGACACACTGTCGAGCGTTCGCGCGTCGCGCCGCGCATTCAAGAGAAAGGCAACATCGTCGAGATTGAACAACAACGACGACGATGAATAACAAAAAAAAAAAAACTCATCAATTTATAAAGTATAAAATTCCCAAAAGAAATACTATTACAAGCGAGGAAAAACACATAAATTAAAATTGATAATCAATATTCATTGACTTGGAGCGGCTTTGTGTGGCTTGCTGGATGTCTGCAACATTTTGTTGGTGTTTCTATACAAATGGCCGTAATTTCTATGAAGTTTTTTTTCTTCTCAAGAGTTGACGATTTCAGGCGAATCAATTTTATAAATGTGAATGTCAATTTTTATTACCACCCCGGGTCATCGTCAACGGCTCAACCATGGCTTTGTTTTATTTTCACATTAAACCGCAAATAAATATTAGCCATCAAGCGCATCTTAATCAGTGTGACCCAACCTGATCTTCTTCTACGATATAGTCAGCTATCTAATGCGTATAGTCAAGCCCCATTCGATACATACGTACACCGCACGTATATCCCAATGCCAAAAGAGTTTTAATGAGTTGCTCGCGCCGCTCGCTTAATTTCGATGATGGGTGTAATCGATTCCGGTAGATAAATTATGTGATTTGATGAATAAATCTGCACGGTGTGTGTGTTTATTTTTTCGTCTTTTCTTTCGCTCTATCGCACTTGAGCCAAAAATAAAAATCGATTCGAATATGGCTGGTTGTTTCGTCTTGGGCATTTAGCTCAAATAACACCCAAACATAGTGTGGTTGCTGTCGCTGATAATACATATTTATGTTATTGACGCCGCTTGATATGAACAACCATTCCATTCACATCCAATTTATTGTCGGACATAAACGTTAATTCTCTTTTTTTTCCAACACATTCGTTCGTTTCGCTGGATCTCTTGTTTGATTCGTGTTTTTTTGGAATTCATCATTCCGTAGCGAAGCGCGACCACTCGCACTCGATTGTTGTTTGGTTTGATTTCGTAGCACGTTTTTTTGTTGTTGCTGTTACTGTTTCGTTGGTTGTTTGCTGTTTTCAGCTCTTCCGAGAATGGTGTGCTTTAATTAATTAATTAAAAAGATATTTTTCATTTTTATGGTTATTTCAGCTCCGAATGTTTGTTCGTTTTTTTTTTCTCGCTCCTTTGACTCACTCGCCTTTATTTGGTCACGATACTCATTTAAATGAGTCGCACATTCGATGTGTGTGTGTTTGAATTGTGTGGCGTTTCTTGTTTTTGTTTTTTGTTTTCCTATGCAAATTTGTGTGTTGCGTTTTTTTTTGTTGTTGCTTCCTGCGGCCAGTATATATTGTTATCGCTTTACCTCCTTTTTCCAAAAGTTGAGGTTTTTTATTTTGCCCGTCGCTTTTTATGAGCTGTCACATAAAATTTCATCAATGGCAAAGAGCTCTTTACAAATTAATGAATTTTTGATCGTAACATATATTTTGGCGGTGTCGCCTCTCCTGCAATCAGCGGGAAGTGTTCGTTTATTCATATTCATTTTTTGCATATAAATCTTCTTTTTTCGTGTGTCGTCCTCTATCTCTCCATCAACCGTTGCCAGCACATGTTTTTTCCGGTCATCCATTCGCTTTGTTCGTGATTTTTTTTTTAAAATTGCGAATCGGAAATTTTTCACCTTAAAAATGTGTGCAGATAGTCAAACATGTTGGGTCTTGTCTCTCGTTTCAACCCAACGATGGCCTGATTTAGTTTCGGATATATTTTATCTCGTTGTCATTTTGAGGTAAATTGAAATTGGCTCGTGATTCGATTGAGAAACGCTGAATGTTTTTGCCATTAATCAGAGCGACTGCATTGGATACTGTGACTGAGCGACCTAAAGCGAAGCAAAAAAAACGAACGAACGAACGAACAAATCAACAACACTTTATTCAAATAAAAATATCAATGAGGCGGTTTGGCTCTTTGATGTCGTTGATTGGGGCTTTTTGACCATAAACACATAAAATAAAAGCAAAGTGCGGTTCGGTTTTTTTTTTCTATCGTCTTTCTGTTGATTTGATTTTACGATTTTGTACATTAGCGCCTTTTATTTAATGCATTTTATTATACATCGACACTAAAAAAAAAAATTGAGACGATCTTTTTTTTTACTCAAACGCCTTTTTCAAAACATCTATTTTCCCTAACGTGTGTGTTTATAACTCAAGTCTTCGGTTATAAAGATGTATCAAACGAAAGTTTCGCTGAAAATGCTGCAACTTGTTTCAACGATTGAGCAATCGATTTTTACCTAAAACAGTGTGGAGCAAAAAAATTTATCGCTTGTCCAAACAGGTTATCAATTCGAGTTTTTTTCGTCATTTATCTCGAGCGAAACAAAAACTGTTGTGAAGAGTGAACGGTTTCGGAAATAGTTGCCACTCAAAATGAATGAAATTAAGTTGGATTTTATGTGTGTTTTTTTTTCGTTTGAAATGAGCGATGCGCAGTCGAAAATAAAGTAGATGTGACATGATGTATGACTGTTGGAATACACAACCGGAAAGAAAACACATTCGCTCAACGTTTCACGCGTGAGAGAGAGAGAGAGAGAGAGAGACAGCGAGAGTGAATGAGTGCCAGTCAGAGTGGAAAAGGCAGCAGCAATGGTGAAGAGACGTGGATTAGAAGTTATGCAAAGTAAATTGGATTATTTATTAGGTAAATAAAAACCACAAATATAAAGATCCGAAAGCGCAGTCAACGCTTCTCGTATCATCTCATTGCGGTTTAAGAAAAACAAGCCTGTTAATTACAAGTCACTAAACATGCAAATTATCTTAGCGCTGTACTCTTTGCAGCGGCAGTATCAACGTTGGCGACACAGAGCAAACGAGCGATGATATCGAGGAGGGCTAGAAGAGATGAAATGTGAGGTGCAAGTGAGTGTTTGAGCTGTGATCTCAATGAAAATAGAGCCTTTTATGCGAAATGCTTAATAAGACTTTCTATGGGATTTTAATGTGTTTTCAACAAATGGCATAAATGTGTGTAAATGACGGTTGCTTCTTCGTTTTCCGTGTACTTTTTTTTTCTGTTCCGCTGTTCATTTGCTACTTCAATATCATTCGTGCACACTCACACACACACATTTGTGCAGCCAAAGAGATGGTTTGTGCGGCCATAAAAACACCCGTACAACAAAGTGGAAAATTACGTATAACCGCCATAAATGCGATAACGACACACTAGGCAAAACCATTCCGTTGGCGGTGTTCACACACATGAAAACGCATTATGTTCATCCCAATCTAAACACAATAAAAATAATTAAAATTTACAATCGTGTAATTTTGTGGCTTGATGTTAATGTTGCCATTCTCTATTACGCTCCCTCTTGCATCTGTGCCCGTACCGCGACAGCCAGCATTTGTGTGTGCATTTTTTCCGTGTCATGTGTGCGTTGTGCCTCAGTGTCAGTGAGTACTATTGAACAAGCTCATATTTGCCGACATCGTTTGTTGTCATCATTAACATCAAAAATGCAAACCAAGTTTTGTGTGTTTGCAAAGTGAACAAGCGCGGCGGTTCACATGTGTTCATGTGTAATTTTCTATTGCACCGACCGACCGAACACTCAACAAACAATTTTGACTGGTGGAAGTAGCGAACATGTTCCGCCGCATTTCACTGTGCTTAATTTCTTGTGACACCAGCAGCCACAGAAAAATAATATAAATTGACATTTTATGTTTTTCGCATCGTTTCCTTTGTGAAATGTGTGTGTGTGTGTGAGTGCTTGAGTCGGTGCTGGGCTTTTGAATCGAGCGCGCCAAATGATTTGTCTCCACTGACAATGTGTTGGATGCCGTTCTCTGTTTCGCATAAAATGAAAATGAGATGTGACGATGACAAGATAATAAGAATTATGCTCGTATTTGTGCACTCGCTCGCGATGAGACTGAGCTTGCCTGATGCTCTTTTTTAGATCTCTGGATTTAATCATTTTCTGTGCTTGAGCTCATGTATGCCATGCCTCATAATTTGCTCTCATCTTAATGAATCGTATACGCAACTTTCAGCTGAAAATCAAAACCCTCCATCAACCATCGTTGTCGGTGCTGATGACGCCGTCGTCGTCGTCGTCGTCGTCGTCGTCGCCGCCATTGCCGTTGTTTAGCTGGCATTCAGTGAGAACATGAAATTGCGTTAGATAAAAGCCGCTCCGTAATAAACCGGTAATTATTTTATCGCTGTGTTAACAAATATCCTAATGAATTTTATTTATGGCTGGGAGTGCAATTTACAAAGGTCGTTGAAATGTTATTTGAGTTATACGGATTCGCGCATATATCCAATGCGAAAAAGAACTGACTGTGCCAGCGAACGAAAATGTGCGATGGATCGTTAAGCATTTAAAATTAAATTACTGCCGACCCATCACGCGCACACACACAAAAAAAAGATAACTAAACAAACGCCTTATTCAATGAAAGGATCCACCGGATGATCCCAACGCATAACCGAAATGTAATCAGTTCACAAAACAAACCATCCAAATGAAGTCATAGCAATTTTTGTATTTGAACACAACATTGACGACGACGACGACGACGACGGCGACGGCAGCAACGGCCACTCTCTCATTTTCATGCTGCATTTGGTTTTCAGTGAGAGATGAACGATCATAAACAAAGTTCGTCATAGAATGAGATTAAATGAAATAACCGTGTGTATTTATGGGCGCAGGTCCTCGCAAAACTGCAAAAAAATAATAAACATCAAGAGGCAACCAGGGCGAGATAGAGCAAAAGAACGCGAGTTAGAGAGGGAAGGAAAGAGAACCAAATGATGCAAAAGATAAATAGAGTGAGAAGGAGCGGTGAATGAAAGAGATGGGAACAGTGCAAATGAGGACGAAGCCAACTGAGGCGTTCGCACTTATGCAAAACGGCGACGACATAGACAAAGAACGATGACATAATTTTACGTTGTTATGAATATAAATGAACGCGTGCAAAATCTTCCGTTTCAGTATCTCATTTCGAAAAATTGAAAATCTAATTTACATTATGAGGGTAAACGCACCATAATTTATGTTAATTTCTTTGTTTATTTCATGGAGACAGAACGTAGAAAAAAAAACACACGCTCGCGCACTGCCTGATATCAAGACACAGTGCGCTGGTGTTTTGCGAAAATGACAAAACCGCCTGCACTCTTGCGATTCAATACAATGGTTCGCTCGCTTTTTCCGCCTTCTCCGCTCTTTCAATTACATGAAAATGATTACGATTAAGTATTCTTCCCAGACACTTTTTGAATATAAGCAAAGTGTGCACATAGATAATTTTATAGTGGTTTTAAACGAATTTATGACACCAAATGCAGACACAATCGTTTTATAGTGCCGCTTTATTTTTGCACAATTTTCGCAGCGTGTGTTTCTCCTTCCATTCTCTCTCTTCTACTTCTCACACTGGGTATCTCTGTTTCTTTCTTCTGTGTGTATGTTTTTCATCGTGGCGGATACAAATTTGCACACAACAAACTTGCAAAATTGTGCAATCGATTGTAAAAAATTCGGGTGAAGAAGAGTGCAGTTCTTGTCCTCTCTCTCTCTCTCTCTCTCTCGCTCTCTCTCTCTCTCTCTCTCTCTCTCTCACTCTCTCTCACTCTGTTTCGGAAGAATAATGCTCTTCGCTAGTTAAAAAACTTTGTTAATTTTGGGCGGTGCGCAATTGACGTTGAAATTGAGTTAAGACAGCGTCAGGCTGTCGTTACTTTTCGATTCAGTTAAATGAAACTCATTTCATGCGAGTGTCCCAAATCAATTTTAAAAATTGTTCATCGAACGAAAGCCAGACACTTTTAGTGAGTCGTAAAATGGTGCAGTGTGCCATTTTTTGCGTTGCTGCTGTTGTCAAAACACAATTCACAACCGGAAAAATGACGAAAGACGTCAGCCGAGGCGATAATTTAATAACTGCTGCATAATCAATTTGTCACGTTTGATCCATGCAACTGATGATCCCGATGAAATATGCTTTTTTTATGCACAAAGTGTGATATCGATTTGTGTGCACTTCACAATCACGAACTCCATAAATTTCGGTTGCATAAATAAAAGAAACAAAAACGTTGTTTTTTCGCCAAAAAAAAAAAACCACTGACATATTTGGTTGTCAGCAGCTGCAGCAACAAGATGTGAATACAAACGAAAATGGATTACCTTTTAATTTACCATTCATAGAATAAATTTGCTAGGCGAAACAAAGACAAAAACAAGCCATTCGAATCTATTTAACGTTGTTGTTTTTTTTCTGTGGTTGTTGTTGTTGTTTCCCCTTTAAATCTAAATAATGACAAAAGCACCCGTCGCATAAATGCATAAATTGCTTTGCACAATAAGCGCTGAATTTTCTGAAATTTGCATACAAATTTCTATTCATTCGCTGTGTGCGATTTTTTTTTTCGCTGTTTGTTGCTGCTTTTGGAATGATGCCGTTCGTTTTATTTAGAGCGATTAATGTATTCACCTTTGTGACATTAACATTGTAAATAATAAATGCTGGGCCTCCATTTCTGAGGAGAGAAAAAAAAAGCAGCGTTGAGAATAGAATTGAAACAAGCCAGCCAACTTTGTGCAAAACTATCTGCATGACATGCACGGTGAGTACGATTTAACAAGGGGGTCTATAAGACAATGTCGAAAGGATTTCGTACATGTGTTTGCCACTGTGTGTTTCATCGACGGTTTTTGTTTTCATGCTGCTGCTGCTGCTGCCACTTGAAAATAGTATGTCATTTACAATTTTGCTACTTATTTACTGAGTTTTCAAACTAACTACTCTATGATATCAAAATGTGGTGCGCACAAAATAAATGTTCTCTCCACGTGTGTGTATTGGCCCATAAATTCACTATGTGCTCAAAATAATTGAAACCACTATGATAAATCGGAGCAAGTTTTGTATTTTGACTTTTTTTTGCGAGCAGCAACAAAAAACGAATGTTTGTGCGATTTTCAAATTGGCGGCATGTTTGTCAACGGTTGGAAGTTTTTTATTTTTCCTACCATGATGTATATATATATATATTTTATGCAGATTGATCCAAGCGAAGTGCATTCTTTCACTCCGACTGCATTGGAATTTCCGAACAACAAATAAACCCAAATCCCTGGTCTCTCTCTCTCTCTCTCTCACTCGAATTCATTTATTTATTTACGTTCATCATTTAACATCGCGCAATACAATGCATTCGAACGAGTGAATTTTTTTTTCTGATTTGGTGGCGGCCTTGCCAGAACCCGTCAATTCAAGAAACAGTAGCTAAAATGTAAATATAAAACTTAATCGCGAGCGTTTGCAAGTGAATCGAAATAAAATGGAATAATGCAGTGACGCGATATGTGTGCTTGTGAAACATTTCATTTTTGATAGGCTGTTTAAATCCGATTGAATTTTTTTTTCTTCTATGGTACGTTGTCGATGTCAATGCTTTTCCACATTCGGCACAATTGCAATCGTTCACAGAGCACACACACACATACTACACATGTTCACATGGGAAATGTGAAGAAATTGACTGACATTTCGCTTAAATTTCATAGACACACAGAGGTAACGACGAATAAAATACACAACAACAACTGATCTGAACTGAAATGAACAATCCAAATCGATACGTTTAACAAAGATACATTTTGAAGCGTTTAGGTCGAGTGATAGAGATGGAGTGAGAGTGTGTGTGCGAGAGAGAGAGAGAGAGAGAGAGAGAGAGAGGAAAAAAGGAGCCGAAATAAAAATGAACATGTTATTACGAAATAGTGTGTTGTTGTTCGGGAAAAGAGCGACATTTATAGCTTGGTTTGCGTGCAGCCTTAGCACTAAATTACGACGTCTAATTTACTTAATATGAAAATAGTCATAAATCTTATCTAGTTAATAGCGTTATAATACGACCGAAAAGAAAATAAGTTTGCCTCAGGCTCCTCCATTCGAACTCTCTTGTTCGCCGCACATTCAACGTCGACGTTCGCCATTTCGTTCTTTCGTTTCATTTCTTTGATAAATCTTTCGAGAATTTTTACGACCACTATACAGCTTGTTACTCGCTACTGGCTTTGCTGCTTTGAAAACAATAAAAATGCTTTTTATTTCATTTTTATTTTTGCCTTTCCTCCAACTCATTCCCAAATATATATATATATATATATATATGTGAGAGTCGATTAGTCACGTTCCCAAAATGTTATGGCCGATACCGAAGCTTTTTTTCGGGTCGTTTCGAATCTTAGATATGAAATGGTTGTGTTGTCGATGATCTAATTTATGTTTGTGTGTGTGATATATGTATTTAAGACTGCCTGTTTTCGGATGCCCGTTGTTTTTGGGTAGGATTTTTATTTTTATTTTGATTATTTTATGTGTGTTTAGCTCATCATGCAACAATTTATGCGCAGTTTGTTTCGTTCGCCTCTATCACTCCGTTGATATTTTTATGATGTATTCGGTGCGTATAGCTATGAAAATCGGATAATTTATGGCCAAAGTTAATCAGCTCAATGGCTTTTCTTTCTTACACATCGACACGATGGTCGCGATGACAAATCGATGACTTTTCGCCGAGCGAGAACTATAACAAGGATAAGTACAACTAGTCGTGTGTGTGTGTGTGTGTTGGAATATGTTTTATTGCTGTTATGCATGATAAATTTTTAATGCATATTTCAGGTCCATTTGCGCATCAATGATTTCAACAGATCGATTTCAATGGGCGCACATATGTTGACACACAATAACGGTTTTTGTCGTTTATTGTTCTTGATGCAATGCCATAAAATATCAATCAACCGCACACAAGTTTTTACGACTTTTTCAACATTCACACACGCCAGTTGTTGTTATTT
Source organism: Sitodiplosis mosellana (assembly GCF_009176505.1). Lineage (NCBI taxonomy): Eukaryota > Metazoa > Arthropoda > Insecta > Diptera > Cecidomyiidae > Sitodiplosis > Sitodiplosis mosellana. Next base: position 1,365,614 of record NW_022595248.1, on the reverse strand, counting down.
AAATGCAATTGTACACAGTTGTCCCAATAAAAAGCCGTAAAGAATCTGTTAAGCAAGATAAACTAAAACGGTTGAACTTTAAATCGATAGTTGGCTGGTAAATGGTAGAGCAATTAAAAAGCAAGCACATTAAAATCAGGCTCATTTGCCTCCAAGCATAAAATATGGAAATCATCAAATCAATAATCGAGTATTGTGCGATTTATAACACAAAGTATGACTTCACTTGGCGCCCATTGATTTTTCTAAGTGCTTGCGCTTGTTTAGATCATCTCGTTTTTTATTAGTACAAAATCAAAACATTGGACATGACCATAAATCGATTGAAAAATGCACATATCAATAAAATTGTAATCAAAAATCGATTTCGTTTCCGTTTTTATTGTTATTCATTTCCAATAAAATGGTATGTTCCGTTTATGGCCAAAGTTTAATTTCCTCGTTCCTAAATGGCATCTTGAATGTGCTGACAGAGTGATTTGATGATGCACTTTGTTCAATTAATGCAAATGAATTTGAATGGGAATTCGCTTTTTTACGACAATTTCCATGACAATGTTAAGTGGATGCGCAATCAAAGCCCGTTTGTCATTGACCCAATCCATTATGTTCTCATTAAAAACGCATTTCTGATTTGACTTCATTCCGTCATTATCGGCAAAAGATGCGCAAATAAAATTTTGATTGAAATTTTATTCGAAACAATCATCGTTCTGGCATTTTTTTTTTCATTATAAAACGGAATAAAAAGACTTTGTTGCAACAAAGGCATAGTCTAACGGCGATTGGACAGGAAGTGCGGCCACTTAAAGTGGCGTTAGACCAAGCGAATGGTTAAGAAGAGGGGAAAAAATTACAAAGGCATCAAAGTGTTCGTTGCTTTGATCAAAAGCCATTACGAGCGTTGCGCGGACTCAAGTGGTTCGTTTAAGTGAAACACACAAAAATAAATCGCTTCTCATTAAAAACTATTAAGTATGTATAATACCGTTGGTCGGTTGGTAGGCAATGGCCCGAAGTGAAAAACCACGCAACTTGTTAATCTACTTGCTATACTAATTCACAAGAGATTAAAGTTCATCTAACCGCGTGTGATGCACACAACCATAAGCATTAACAGCTTAGCACATCAAATCGATAGAGAGAAAGAGAACGACGCGCGTTAAATGGCTAGAGTGTTAAAGAGGGCCAAACAAAGAGAGAGAGAGAATGAGAAAAACACAGTTCGACCAAAGAACGTTGTAAAACATGAAAAGTTTTTGTAAGTGAAGCGCAAAGTTTATCCTCTGGTCTTGATCCGCTTGTGATGACGGTGCAGCAGCAGCAGTAACAGCGAGTCGGTTTTGCGTACATGTACGTAATAATATGTTTGGAGTTCACATGAGTTAGACTCGGGCAAACTGAAGAGAAGACGTGTGAGAGTGCACCAAAAAGTAAACATGGTGAGAAGTCGACAAGAAACACACAAAAAAAAAACACACACGAACTACGCTTCGCAATTATTCTCTATAAATAACGAGCACAACATAGTAGAACAAACGACACAACAAGACAGTGTATACACAAAGTACACACACAGCAAGTGGTGTTGTGCGCGCGTTGGCACAACAACATGATTATGACCATAAATGTTTGAGCATTCTTGCTGTTATTGCAATTCACAAAAGAATTTATTGAATGCATTTTTGCACGACGTACGATGTGCAACGGCAGCACAGTACAATGCACAGCAACGACATTTTCTTCTTCTCTCCAACTCTCGTGCTCTCTGCCTTCGTTTGGTTCTTGTCTCGATTCTTCGGTGCATGTTCTACGTTTAGGCCATCATTGGTAGTTGCACCACATTATTATTAGTAATAGGTAGGCGAGATCAGATTTTACATTGAAAACGATCATGTTTTCAGTGTGTAAAATTACTTTGATATCGTTGTTGTTGTTGTTGCTGTCGGAGGATAGACCAAAAAGGAAGATGGGGAAAAAGACTTGGCAAAGCATATTCACACACGAAATGCCTGTAAATGGTGCGGTTGCAAATAGAAAAGAAGTCTTTGAGCACCATCATCGTCGTCGTCACTCACCAGCGAAACACACGATTAATGATAATGATGCCAAGTTAAATGTAATTATGTGTAACACATTTGCGAAAACGTGCGACAATGCGAAGATTGTGTCGCCCCGGCACTTTATGGCCATATCGTTGTGGCATTTGATGCTACTTGCAAAACATTTTTCCAATTACGGCCTCCTTTTCTTAAACTATAATCAAAACCAATAATTGCAATTAGATGATATTGCACACCAACTACAAGCCCTGGCTGCAGCTCTCGCTGCCATTTTCTACACGTGTTCCTTTTTGATGATGATAAATGATAATCGTAAGGCATAACCATTTTAAATGTATGATGCACACGGTGACACATAAAAATACGCACAGCGTGCCAAATGCAAATATCTTAAAAAGAAATTGATGCATGTCTTTTCATCAGCACATTAATGAATATGGGCAAGAGGCGGAATTTCCATATTTTTATTGATAATTTGTCGGAAAATCATTTGCACTTTTTTTCTTTCTTCGCACTCTTTTCTCCTCTCGGCAAACAATCGATAACAATCAACGAGCTACGACACGAAAAAAATAGCAACTTGCAACGGGTTTTTTTTCTTCGCACGCCATAATTGTGCCATTTATTAAATATATATGTGGAGAGTTGTGTTCGCCGAGCCAAATGCTTGTAAAATTGCTCGCCGATTGCAATTTTCAAGACACACAACATTAATTTCCATTCCGATTGAGAGAATATGATAAAATGGCTGTGGTGAGCTGTACGCGCGCGCGCGATGCAATGCATGCCGACGAACAATTCGATGACCATTTAAAGAATTTACGATGCAAAAGCCGACAACTTAATAGACGACTCCACCTCTAAACTGACTAATAAATTGTCTACTATGTGTACCCACATTCAATCGATTTACGAACGTGAGCGTGCGCTCACGCGCACATCGAGTCGAACAAACTGTACGAACAAATAAGAGAGAAAAAAAAAACACCGTCGACAGAGAACAACGAAAAAAGCAACTACATGAGTACTCGCGAACGGGCGCGGGCGCGGGCGCGGGCGCGTACGCTCATATATGAGAAACTATACATATTGCAGTTTTCCGTTCGAAGCTCATAATTCACTCGAGCGATAATTGTTTTAGTTGTGTAGTTCTTATTTTAGTACGTAGCATACGTACGGTCTATCTTGAGCTCTTTCTCTCACACTCTCGGCTATAATTTAGTGAGTATGAAACTTGTAAAACTCCATAAATACATGACTTGGCTCGTTTATTTATTGAATCTAATAATAATTATATTCGGTTTTCTAATGTGGCGTTTTTTTTGCTGTTACTGTGACTGGGTTTACCACAATTCTCGCTCTCTCGATCGAGTTCGAGCATTGATTTAAACGGAATGCTTATGTGGTGCTTACAATGCAACGCGAGGGGGAGAGAGAGAAACAAGCGACAGCAGAAAACGCCAAAACGAATTGTTGCTGTCAATTTGTGGGCAATTCAAAAGTGGATAATTTATCAATGATAATTAATTTCTATAACAAACCGAAAAACAAATGGAAAATATATACACTTTTTTTTCTATTTACGGCGGGCAAGTTAAGCGAGTACTCACGGTTTTGCATTGAAACGACGTTGACTTTGATTGCGTGACATTAATCATTTCATTAGTGTCTCCGGAGATTGTGTATGTGTGTTTTGTTGTTTTTCGATTGACATTCGACTCAACTCACCCGATCGAACGGAATGGAAATATTGAAATCATTTATATTAGTCAGATTAATTTTGATGCATTGCGATACAGAAGGCAATACACATTTCGTATACGTATCACATTACCAAATAATTACTATTGATGTCACTTACACTTACTGCTAATGTGTAATTCAAATAATCGTCGACATCAAAATTATACACGCCGCAAAATGAAACCGAGAAGAGAACGACGGAGAAAAAAACAATAACGCCGTAGCAGCCAACGTACAATTTATTAATTATTTTAATTATTTCTTCTCTATAATGATTATGTGTGCGACGACGAGAATGGCCAAGCACCGTTGCAACATTGACAACAGCCATCATTTCAGCAAAACTCTCAAATTATATCATTAATTCTGAAATATTTGTCATGCAATTCATTCGGTCGCACTATCCTTCTCTCGCTCTTGCTCTCAGTCATCTCTGTTTGTCTTGGCGCTTTTTGGCGCAAGCAAAAAAAAAACAAACAAACTCATTTCATAAGAGCATATTTTATAGTGTGTTTTGTTTCACTAGCCTCGTTCCGACAGAGAGCAGCAGCATATGTGTCAAGAAAATGCTGCTACAAATAATAATTTTTGTCGCTCTGTCGACGAATGATGTGTGTGTGTGTCTTGGTTCGTTTACCATTTTACTTGTCCGTCGGTCCGTTTGTGTCGTTTGTCAATGTTTGTTTCGTGCTCGCCTGTTCATTTTTGTCAGTTTTCATTTTTCTCTTCATTTTTTTTCTCTCTATATATTCATTTTTCAGTTGCCTGACAGTCTTTTTTTCTTCCTTCTTTTCGTCTCTTCTCTGCTCATTCGGACACTCGCGCGCGTTTTTCGCAGCATTCGCGTGTGTTATTTAATTTTTCAACAGACCATGTCAGCTTTTGTCACAAAACACCTAATTTATTTTGTCGACTTTGTTTTTATAAACAGACGTTAATTATCATCATGTGACAGGTTCAACACACGTTTTTTTTTCTCTCAATCTCTGCTTCTTTCTTTGCTATCCAAAAGAAATATTTCGTTCTTATTGTGCAGAAAGAAAAATATGTATTTTCCCAAGCGAAGAGCGAGAGAGAAAGACGTTCGTTTTGTGTGAATGATTCAACAATCGCTCTCCGCTCAAGTATGTTGATGACGATGGCAAGAAAAGAAAAGACGGCGACGATCTCGCATTTTATAGTGTCACTCAAAAGGTTCTGTGACTGATTTATATATAATTCATGCTTACGAAATATTTATGAAAATAACGAACTGATAATTATAATGACGATGATGACAATGATTTTTGATCGCATTCTTTTTGGGGTTTAAAACATTTTTTTTTTGTTCTGTGTTGATTGTTATTTTTGGCATCGTGTCGCCAAATGGATTTTCGGCTGTGATTTTTCTTCGCGAGATTTGCAGCCTTTTGCCATGATTTACGAGCTGCGAAAGCGACAAGGAAATTCGTGCAATTTACGCAAAACGCGAACTCTGTGATTGTCGAATGGCAACGTCGTGTGGTCGAAGCCAGTGAGGCAAGCGTTGACAAACATAAGTCAACAATTAAAAACGTATTAACACTTTTGGATATAAATCATCGAAACTCGACGAAAATAACAACGGAAATTGCACCATGGAATCAGCCGATTCCCCTAAGAGCAATGCTTTCGAAATTGTCATCATCGACCGAATCGTTTATTTTTCTTCGATCACACGATTAAGAAATCACCATCAAAACATGAGGGAAAAAAAAGTGTGGTTTAGGTAGCAATTAGAGAAGGAACTCAGTAAATCATTAGTTATTCGACGAAATTCCGTCCCATTGGGAACAATGGATAGAAAATTCGATTTTAATCATTCGACGCTATCTATACGCACAAAATGATTCTTCCTCACCTTTGTTCAATTAATCATTTTTATCAATTTATCTTTTGATCATTGTTTTCGTTTGTGTGTTTCATTTCGGTTCATACCTATTTGCTCCCCTTTAAATGTCATTACCAATCATTTTTCGTCTGTCTTAAATGATTGATGACACACGGTCAAATAAGAAAGAACCGGGCATTTCCAAAAGAGAAAGAAAAAAAATCCATTCACTCTAATTACAAATGATAGAATGGTTGAAAGGAGATTGGAAAAACGACGACGCCCGTCGTCGACAATTTACCATTGTCCTTCTGACCCTTAATTATAATTAATATTAGTCGAAATGAAACAAAAACCGGAACCAAGTGGAAGAATGACACGCAAAATGACTGACTCAAATTAAGTGACACTGACACACAATCGAAATTTTTATCCAAAACTCAGGCCTGACACCAGAAATATGATTGATGGCTCCGAAAAATTCCACAGACATTCAAATCAATATTGTTGAAGAAACAAATGTGCACAAGCAAAAAAAAGCTGAGAATTTAAATCTCGGATATCCCCCAAACAGATGTTTCACAGATCTGCACAATGTTCTCCTTTTTTAGTGCAGTTTCAGAAGTTCAGTTGTGATTTCTTACCATAGGTGAGGCCAAAATATGTGTGTGACTCTCTATCTCTCTCTCTTTCTCTGGTTAAAATTTGTGACTACTTTAAATTGCTCGATAATTACCTGAGTTAAGAGGTAGCACAAAGTTTTGTTTGCCCTAGCGCTGTGCTCGGTTGCCTTTTCAACGACAATTTTATGTAAACTAAAACGGTTATTTTTGGGGATTTGCAGTTTGCACATTTTGCTCGGAGAGACCATTATTATTATCCGACAATATCCGATTAAACTTTTGCTGTGAATATGTGTTTTCGTTACACTGTTACGGCTCCGGCCAGATAACTCAAATCGAAATCGAGAGAATCGTGCATGTAAAAATTTCGAAATAAAACAAGAACAACAACAAACAAAACCGCATGCACATACCCAAAGAGAGAGAGAGAGCGAGAGCGAGAGAAGAAAGGCATGGCACAGTTTATAAACGTGCAGTTTTGGATAAATCCGAACCAAATCCGGAATGAAAACAAATGAAAATGTCACTAAAAAGAGCTACTCTCAACAACCGAAAATCTCGACATCGCCCCACACCATGCAAAGCATACACACAGTCCCAAAAACAAATGCGCACATAAAATAATTAACACATCCTCAGCAGTAAATTAAATGGGATTTACAATATGAATGCGGTCGAACTTTGGGTGTTTTCGTTTTGGGTTAGATTTGAATTGAGCGCACAAAGTTTTCGAAGAGAAATGGCATTCATTCTAGCCATGGTAACGGCTAAGCATTCAGCTCTTCAGATAAAATGGCAACGAAAACAGTTAACTGAAGATTGTTTTGAATAGGAAGGATTGTAAAAAGCGATTTAAAATCAAATAATCTCCAATGTTTTTGCGACTCGACTACAAATAAATCCCTGAAGCATTTCTGGGCAGCAACAAACTGCTCACATATATGTATGGTAAATGTGAAACGTGAATTCGACGGCCGAAACGCATACATACACACACACACACAAATCGATGATCATTATTATAATATTGTGCAAACCAAACAAACGGAATATAGTGAAGTCATTCGAACAATTTACGTTTATTTCGGTGACGGATTTATATTTTTAAGATGGGATTAAACTAGAAATATGTAATGCAAACCATTTGTGTGATATTTATAAACTTTCTCAAATGGTCACATTCCAATTCTACGTGACACTCGGGCTAAATGGGCATTTGCCATTTTGCTCGCATTCATAATTTGATATCTCTCTCTCTCTCTCTCTCTCTCGTTTTCTCTCTCTCTCTATCTCTCTCTCTCTCTCTCTCTCTCTCTCTCTCTCGTTTTCTATTTCTGTATCCATTTCGCTATTCTCGTGCCTTCTTCTCATATTCTATCGCTCGCTTAAATTCTTTTATCACTTTTTGGTCGCTATTAAATGTGATCTGCTGCGAGCGTATGTGAAAAAGTTGTTCGTATTTTCGCCCAAATGCACATATTAAACACTGTTTGTTATAAATATATGAACTAATGATATCCCCATGCGCAGACGAGCAAACCGAAATTATTGCGATTTACATGTTTTCTGCACAGCCAAAGGAACAGCGACGACCGGTGAGTGCGGTTTTGCAAAGCACAGAGCAGCAACAGCAGTAGTAGCAGCAGAAAAAAAAATTAATCCAGAAGATAATTTGATGTTGTTTTGGCTCATATTTGCAGAGAAATGAGCAACCGCAAAAACTTGTTTCTCCAAAATAAATTTGGAAAATTTATAGGCCAACGTGCCGTTGAAAACGTTTTATAACATAAGAGGTGCGCATATATGAACGAAACGCATTTTCCTTCATCACGTTGGCTATGTGATACAGACCAGCTCTCTCTATCTCTTGTGTGCATAAACTGGAGCAGCAAATTTAGCTGCAGTTCAAATGATTCTGAATTGGCAAAAGCACTCTCTTTCTCACTCTCACTCTCTGGCCACTTATTAAACGATGATAATAACTTATGACCATATAATAGACTGGGTTCTTTTGTGTGTGTTGTGGTTGTTGTTGTTGAACGACATGGTCCAACACATAAGATATTTACAGCGAATAAATTACCGCTTGACTTAATCGTATTAAAAACAAGTTAATTCTCAGCACTTTTTTTTCGCTCCTTCTCACTGTCTCTATTTATACACTTTAAACTATCAAAATGTGCTAATAAATTGGTAATTTTTATGATTCGTTTCAGTTGGACGCAAAAAATAGTCCATTGGCATTATTGGCACAGACTTGCAGCGCAATTGGCACCGACGCACCCAATCCAAAGCTCATTGCAAACATGGAAAAGAGTGGAAAAAATTTGCAAAAATCCGATAGCCGCGATAAGTCGTCACCGGGCAGTCAATCGTCATCATTGTCGAACAGTTCAAGTGAATCACATCCCAAGTCTAGTTTCAAACCGTACGAGCCATCGTTTAGGGATCGTTCGGTCACAACGCCTGAAGATTATCGATTAACACAATCGATCACCAATAATCATCGCATCAAAACACCAAAACAAATGCATTTGACACATTCGTTGCAATCGAATGGACGATGTGAATCAAACCATAGTGCTGCATCGCCACGTTCATCACCGGCCACCAGCAGTTCACGTAAATCATCGTTGCAACAACAGCAACAGCAGCAACCGATAAATTTGGAAAAAAGTGCTAGTCCATCAGCATCCGCGGTCACGAATCATCGTGCCTCGGTCACATCGAAAGAATCGAGCAGTGCAGCATCGCGTTCCGCTCAGGAGAGTCCATTGTATAGTGCATCAAAATTAGCTGAAGCAACCAAAGAATCGTCGGTATTGTATCCGAAGACGAGCACATCATTGACATCGGCCAGCACAGCACCAACATCGGTGCCACAATTTTTCAGTGCATACGGTCCGGGTTTACCGTATCCAATGGATTTGATGGCGGCCAGTGCATTAATGTCACCACATCATGCAATGCTCAAAGCTGCCTCCATGAATCCGTACTTGAACTATGCCAATCGCATGAAAATGTCCGGTGCAAATGGCACTGAAACACTCGGTTGTCGCGATCCATTCTGTACTGGTTGCTCACTGAATCCACATCCAATCGGTAAATGCCCCACCGGCTGCACACAATGCGAACCATCGGCGGCTACAACCGCTGCCGCTGCTGCCTCAAAATCATCATATGCCCATCAAATGTCACAGGCATTCGCCCATGCACAATTGGCAGCATTGGCTGCTGCTTCTCAGATGCCATACATTTGCAATTGGATTGCTGGCGATGCAGCCTATTGTGGAAAACGATTTTCAACATCCGATGACTTGTTGCAACATTTGCGAACACACACCGCATCGATGCCCGAATCAATGCTGCGATCACATACTGAGTCGATGCTTAATCCGGCAACAGCTGGACTACCACCGACACATCCGTTACTTCAGCGCACCTATCCAACGCCACCATTGAGCCCATTGTCGGGCAGTCGGTATCATCCATACAGCAAACCATCTGTGCTATCTCCGAGCTTGCATCCATCGTTAGCCGGTTTACCGTTGCCACATCCATCGCTAGCTCCCTATTTTTCACCATACTCACTGTATGGACGATTGGGCACATCGCCTGGCATGCATCCATAGTTGCGCGCCAACAATTTAAGTAACCAAAATAATTAAAGAAAAGAAAAGAAAAAAAAAACAAACAACAATCTCTCGTTCTATTTGTCATTTTTTTTTTATATTTCAGTTTTTCTTTGAAGAAGACAACAACAACACATAAATTATGTCTATAAACGCTTAAATAACTTTTTTTTAGACAGAGAGACAATGTAATTCTATTATATTAATGTAATTCGTGATTATTGCTAATAATAATGATGATGATAATTGACAGATTTCGAAAATTAATTGTAAAATGTTGTAAATTTTAACAAATAATCATTTTTTGATGCGAAGATGGAGCAAATGAGAGAAAAAAATTGAGAAAAAGAAAAAAAAAATTTAATAAGCAAGTTAATGTGACATCTAGTAATATCTTCGTTAAAATCGTGATATGGAACTGAATATTAAAAAAAAAACAAAACACAGACACACAAACACACACATAAAATGGAAATCTATATTTAAACGATAGAAATTATTGCAATTTGCTGTAAAAACAACTAATTGATTGTAAAACGACGTGTGCGATAGATTATAGAAAGAGAAAATTGTATGCCAGACGTGTAGTAGAGGAGAAGAATTGTTTATTGTTGTAATTTTTTTCTGTTTGTTTGTTTGTTTTAAAGAAATTAAGAGAGCGAAATAAGTTTCGGTGGTTACAATCGTAAGTCGCACCGTCGTATTACATATTCATCAATTTTTTTCGAGATTTCTTTTTCAATTTCGTTTCATTGACAAACACATCACACACATACACACAAACAAACAGACACAGTAATTTTAACCGCTGAAATAAAAATTATATTTAAAAACCAACTGAAAATAATGTGAATAAAGACAATGGCAAAAAAAATGAAAATCCAAATACAAAAAAAGGGCGTAATGGCTTGTTTTAATTTATTTTAATGAGGTTTATTGTTATCGGCTTTTTAATTTGAGGTTTATCACACAGTGTGTTTGTGTACTTGTTTTCGCAGCAGTGAAGATGATAAAATTGTGTATAATGAATGCAATTAATTCAAAGTATTTCACACTTTCCGCTTGGAAAGCTGTCATAAATTATTGATTTGGAACGTCAATGCGGTGAAAATACTCGGTCAACACAGTGTGATTCAGCGAAGGTCTTGTAATGTAAGTATGCATTCAATGAATGAGTTCTTATCGTGCCGTTTTATCATCATGTTTATTCAATGGGTTTTTGCATTTCGGAAGGTTGCATCATAACGTAAGTAATAGACAATTTTGTAAGTATTTATTTATTCGAATTTGAATGAAACGATTTGATGAATGTATTTTTTTGTTGAAAAAAAAAGCCGTGTGTGTTCACAGGGAAATAAAAAATTGTAGTCCTCGTAAAATGCGAAACGTATGAAGGTGAATTGATTGGCATCAGTAGCCAATAAATTTTATTTATTCGCAATGCGATTTGAACGCAAAAGTATCACATTTTTTACGATTCGATCATGTTTATGCAAATAGAAATGCTCAAAAAATATTGCCAATGATTTTGTGTTGGTTTTTTTTTCGAGTGTGTTGTCACCATTTCGATAAATCGCATGAAAAACGGCTGTTAAACGACAAATCATACATTTGGTTTGGTCGCGTTTTTTCTCTCCTACTTATAAGGTATCTGGTAGTTGTCATGTTCATAAAATATCCACACAAACACGACCTTTTGCTTGATCAGAGATTATGTGGCAAGCGTTTGCAGCGTTTTACATAAAATAAAATATATAATATTTTATTGGATTTGTCTCGTTGTTTTTTTTTTCTCTCTCGCTCAATAAAATCTCAATGAATCCAATTGATTTTCGATTGCGCAATAATTGTTGCCGTATCATGTGCACACAAACTGTGTTCGGATTGTGTTACGAGTGTGGCTTTTTTTTCGGATTCGATTACAATCGAATCGTAGGTAAAACGTTCGAGTGTGGCTTGCCCGCACACAACGGGGTAGAGAAGGTGTGATATGACATATGTTGCAGATTGCACACGTGTGAGAGTTAATTAAAAATGCAAATGGTCAATTCATTTTCGGTGCGGTGATATTTGTGATCGATTCGGTGACATTTCAATTAAATTCCAACACATTGAGCTAACGAGCAGCAAACAACGTATTTTTTGCTATTCACCTGGATGTATTCGGCCACACCGTGCCACCATCAAAGGAAATACAAATATGCGATAATCTCGCTCTCTCTCTCTCTCTCTCTCTCTCTCTCTCTCTCTCTCTCTCTCTC
>NW_022595248.1:1334377-1353433 GCF_009176505.1 Sitodiplosis mosellana | reverse complement strand
TCTCTCTCTCTCTCTCTCTCTCTCTCTCTCTCTCTCTCTCTCTCTCTATGGGTTTTATATGGAAGGTATGAAATGTTTTGACTGAATGCGGCAACAGCAGCAGCAGGCTAAATGAAAATAAATCTCGTCGATGATCAAACAAAAGCCATGTTTGGTGTGTACAAGCGCGAGCAGACAAAATCAAATTGGAAATTACATTTGTCGTGTTTAGTAAAGACATTTGATTTATGTCAAATCGATTTGGGGTTGTCTTCATTTGATGATTTCATGGTATGGTATTAGGTAAGACCAGACAATGAATACAAATACTTTGGTTACTGTTTTGGTTGTTCATGTCAAACGATTCACATCGAATGGAATCGGATTAGAGAACTGATTTACATCGCTTTTTCGGAGCTGTGGCTGCGGCTGCGGGTTTTCTCGATGTATTATTATTAATGACGATCCATCAATCATCAATTATGTCAATGATATTAAAGTCAATCACACACTCACATATACGGAATTGTCAATTTTAATTTACCAGCGCATTTCAATGTGGCTTTGAGTGAACGCGCGAAAAGTGTTTAAAAGTGTTCAAGCGTGTCATAAATTGAAAAGGTGAAACAATCGAACGCTAACCACTCATGATAAAATAGACATGATTCTTTGCCATTTTGCGGGCGCATTTAAGCTTTGAAACACAAAACTGTTTCTCAACACCTCGTACGTTTTCTTTTTGGCGGCTGAAATCGAATGCAAATAAATAACTAAAACAAGACGCAAGAGAAAAACAACAACAACTGGCGTTGTTAAACTCTGGCAAACGAACGTATGCAAAATGTGAGTGACATGACAAAATGGCAACGGTAGCCGTGAAACGCAAAAAATGAATATATGCATACATACTCGAACATTTCCAGGAATATTTTAATAAACGTGCGAGTTTTTATTTCGTTCCTACACACAAAATTCGCCAGTTCTCTCTCATTCATTTCATTCGATGGCATTCATATTTCTCCATTTGACGGGCTGCTTGATATTTTGTAGTTGTTATTATTGCTGGTGTTGTCGTCGTCGTCGTTACTTGGTTCTTTGTCGTCGTCGTCGTTGACGATGCTTCTCTTTTTTTTTCAGATGCGTTGCCTCTATCATATCCTCGCTGTGTCTACCTGTAAACAGTGCGATGTCAGTAACCTGTCAGTTGTAACAAGGGAAATGGGCTGCCATGGCCTGTCACTTGTCACAACTGTAACGATGATGTTGATGATGATGCCAATGTGTCGAGAGCGGAACAAGAGTCAGAGTCGCGCTCTCTCTCTCTCTCTCTCAGATCGCGCAGCATACTCCACTCAGAAAATGAACAAGCGCGCGCGCGCTGCACAGTTGGTAAATAACATAACACACAATGAACGAACGTACGAAAATACATAGCAACGCATTCAATTCAACATTGCATAAAATGAGCAATAAGTTGTCGCTTCGTAAATGAAACGAACCGGAATTGAAATACTGGCTATAACGCTCGCCCGAAAGCATGAGAGAGAGAGAGAGAGAGAGAGAGAGAGAGAGAGAGAGATATTGCGAGAGGAAAAACAAGAAGCGAGAGAGTGACATGACCGAAAAAAAATAAAACGAAAAACAAAAATCACGATACAAGGAATAGCAGGAAAATGTACGGTTTAAACAGACAGAGGCGCACAACCGGAGTAGATAAATTGAACTGACAAGACTGTGAGCAGCAAAATATGCTAACGGAAAATATGACAGGCACTGAAGTTTCAGGATAAAAACAACCAACGAAATAGAAAAAAAAAACGTGAAAAACACACGGACAGAGAGAGAGAGAGAGAGAGAGAGAGAGAGAGAGCAGAAAAAAGCGACAAACAGTGGAAAAAGAAAACAAAGACAAGATGAAATTGAAAATTATACAAATAATCTTTGCAAACGAAAAACAGGAATGAAAATGCGGTTTGAATGACATGCGACACGTTTTGTTGATGTTTACCGCGAGCCGAGCGAGTGCCTATCCAAGAAATTCCTCGGCACACACGAAGCGATAGAGAGAGAAAGGGAGAGTGAGCGGGTGCGAGCGCATCGGGTGTGCTCAAATTTCAAAATCACTTAGACTTGACACGACACTCAGTGTCGTCGTTACACATCAAACGCTTCTCATCTGACATCCCGTTGCGCTTGATGAGAGATCAATTGAACAAAAATATTATGGCGTGCACACTTAAAAAGCACCTCATTCTTTTCTTCTTTCTTTTTCTTCTTCTTCAACAACAACAGCAACAGTAACCAAATCAATTTTGCACGACATTAAAAGCACACATAGAAAAATGAAAGAATTTTCCGAGAATTTGCACAATTCTGTGTAAGCAATTTGTTTGTAGTACCAATTCGAGTGTTTTCTCAGAACGAACAAGTCACGAGTCAAAAGTCGATTATCATACCGACTGAATAAGAATGTGCGACGTTCTTTTGGACCGAGCCATGTTTTGATTCCCGTTACTCCTGGCCAATTTAATTTAGATTCTTTCAACGGGCTAATTTTCGTTGTGTTTTTCTAATCAGCTTTTGCAATTCTATGGCCAATTGTCAGAGTGTTTGCAATGCACACTAATGAACTGCTATTTTACGACGCCTCATCGGCAACAAACCAGAAACAGTCACAAAGAGCAAAACAGAAGAACGCGCTTGATTTGATTGTTTTCATTATAATTGTTGTGTCGAAGCTTTGAATGTTCAGGGATTAGGTGTTTAGTCGAGTGCACGTTTCGCGAATAGCATTGATATCACGAATGGTTCGAAAATCGACACATGAGAATCTTTTTCGTTCGAGCACTCTGGCCGTTTCGTTCGTTCAAATGCGCGCGATCAATAACTCACCATCAACAATAAACATTTGTGCGCCGTCGACAACTGCAAATTCGCTTAAGCGAACCCTTTTTTTCACTCTCCTCTTCGAGACAAGACCGAACCGTTAAAAAAAACGACAACAGAACAATACGCGAAACAATAATAAACGTGAGCAACCATTTCCTTTTAAATACTCACGATTTCAATAAATCACTTGACTGATGACAGATAATAATGTCCGAATTCATTTAGAGCCCACACCGCGACATGCGCGCGAGCTCCATCGCAATGCAACGGATTTC
This sequence comes from Sitodiplosis mosellana, assembly GCF_009176505.1. NCBI lineage: Eukaryota > Metazoa > Arthropoda > Insecta > Diptera > Cecidomyiidae > Sitodiplosis > Sitodiplosis mosellana. Next base: position 1,350,290 of record NW_022595248.1, on the reverse strand, counting down.
AAGGCAGCAGATCGTGTGGGCCGGCTTGATTGTTTATACCGATTGCCGGCCGTGTTTTTTTTTCTTCTCTCGTTCCCTCTATCTTTCCTTCTGCTTAGTTCAATTGGCGTGTTGTATTTATTTCTCATTCTCATTTTTGGTGTCGATTTTTTCGTGGCATATTTCACCGGTGTGTCCAATATCTGTTTTGCGCCATTGTTGCATGCGACTGCTGTTTTTATTTTTGTGTGTGCACTTTTTTTCATTCTCTTTGGATATTACTTTCTCTCTCAATCGCTTGCCATTTCGGCCTCGAGAGTTGTGAACATGCTGTTGTTATTCCGTATGTCGTGCTTGTCGCTACATATTCGGATGCATATTGTATGTTTGTGTCTTGTTTTGCATGCTAAACTATTTTATGTTTATTGTTTTTTTTTATATGCATTATATCGCATTGCGCCTGACCAATGTGCGAGCATTCATCATGTTTGTGATTTTCAAATGCAGAAAAAAAGAGACTCTCTTTCTCTCGCTCTCTCCTCGAGTTCGCGATTTCAATAAAATGGATTTTGGTTCACTTTTTTTGGCTTAGCTTGGCGTTAGTGTAACACAATGCAGAATATATTCAGTGTGTGTCTGTGGCATATATGTGTGAACAGAATTGCAAAGAGGTTGCTGAAATTGATCGAGACGAGATATGTGTATATCGGCGAGAGAGAGAGAGAGTGCATCGAGCCTAACGGCTGAGGCGTAGGTGAGTACAGACACGTTAGCTAGCTGGCAAACTGTGTGATCAAGAGCGCACTGTTTTAGTATTCGGTGCGAGATTGTGCACGCGGCCTTTTCGCTCTCTCTCTCTCTCTCTCTCTGTTTACGTCGATCGAATTCGTGTACGAATAAAATATATGCAAACGATTGCAATCACTCGATTGCTTAAAAAAATGCATTGTTTTTGAGCGGTTATTTATTAATGTGATTTCGATAAGACTTAAGAAAATGATGCCCTGAATCACGGTCACTGTGCGCACAAACCGTGAACAGAGCAAAAAAAAGCGGCCAGGACTCGCAAAAGCATGACCAGAACAATGGAGAATAAGAAAAGAAAAACCGGGAACAAAGCAACACTGAACGGAGGAATTCAGCGAAACGATGCAAACAAAAGATGCTGAAGCGTGAACTTGCGAGAAAAATGAGCCTTTGGTGCAACAACGATATATGGCAAGGGATCCCGCCAAAAGAACACACAATCGCTGTTGCCGCACACGTATTCCCTCGCTCATTTCTCGCGACCAAGAGAGAGAGAGAGAGAGAGAGAGAGAGAGAGAGAGAGAGAGAGAGAGCGGCCGACACAACTCTAAATCTTCGGCTGAATAATAAACTGTTCGACTTGGACACTATCTCACTATGTGCATGCGCTGTTAGTTGCATTGTGTTTGTGTGTGTACGCCGCGGCTCTGATTGTTACAACACCAAATGAACAACGCATTGACAATATTACCTATGGCGATTTTAACAGGAAAACGCAATCACAACCATGTAAAATGTAAATGTTTCCTTATAAATGGTCTCGTTTTGAACTTTAACGTCTGTTGTTTTGCGATTATTTATAGATTAAATTATGCAAAATGATGTGCGATGCCTATTTATTATGTAAAAACGACAGCGAAGAGACGACGACGACGATGCACACAAGAGCACGCAGAAAGATAGAGTGCTGAACTGATACCGGCATGCTGAACGTAAGTAACATTCTCCTGTCGGTGTAAATGGGATAATATCCGACGATCCGACAATAAATGGTGAGCATTTAAATGCACACATTGAGTACATAAATTATATCGAGTACTCTTGGTCTCGCGCTCTCTTACTCTCTGTGTCGCTCCGCACGTCTCATTCTTTTTCTTATGCATTCGGAAATCGCGATGAAACCGAATGTCATAAAGATCGTGCACAATACCCTCTTCGAGCTATATGCAAGAAGAAAGAATGAAAATTCATCAACGCGCCTTGCTTCGCGGCAACGAAATAAAAATCACACACAAAGCGAAGACCTTATGCACGAGATGATGTTGTTTCACCGTGCTGTGTGTTGAATTGAGAATATTCACACAGTTCCCCCTTCTTCCATATAGTCGTGTGTAGTACTTTTGTTTCGTTGCGTTTCATGAAATTTGCAGTTTTGCAAAACTCCTCATATATTTTCCGAATCCAACTTCTTTTTTGTGTACTTGCGCTCAAGCGCGCTTTTGCTCTCCTGCGTCTCCCTCTCTTTTATTTATTTGACTTAAATTCAACAATTTTGTCAGTTGTTTATGTAAAACTAAATAATTTATGTGTTATTTTATTCCCTTTGCCCGTCGTGTTCTCTCTCTGTGCGCGCATTTGCTCTCTTTGGTTGTGTCTGTTATCTCGCGGCAAATGTGTGTTTGTACCATGTCAATTCGCTGCACAATTTCTGCGTAGCATTTTTTCTGCTGCTGCTGTTGTTGTGCTTGTTTGCAGTGTGGAAAAAGTTTCGGCGTGTGATATGTTGTTAAATTCGCTTTTCAATTCTTTATCGCCTGCATTTGACTTTTGGCCGTATGAGAGCGAGAGTACAAAACCGGAGTCAAAACCGGAGAAAAAAAAATGAATATGCATCTCGTTGAAATGATGAAAATAGTGAAATGTTTGTATGTTTGTGTGTTTATACGAGCAAGCTTGCCTCAATGCACATCCTCTCTTTCCACCTCATCACTGTTTGGCGCTGCTGCCGCTGCTGCAGCGCACCGCAAACAATAAATATTGTTTTATGCTGTGGCAATTTATAAGGTTTCAAAGCAATCGCGTGCAAATGTCAAGACATTAAGTTTCTGGTGTGTGTCGGTAAATTGTTGTGTTTTGTTTGCTGTAAAATGTAATTTGGTGCTCTGTCAAAGCAACTGAAAACTCGGTCTCCCTTTCTCTCTTCCTCTTCATTCACCCATTCAATCGCTCACTCACTCGCTCGCTCTGCACGGTTTTTTGTGTACACTTTGGGTTGGGTGTTTTTTTCTGTGCGCGCACGAAAAGTGAGAGAAAGATCACATCAAGCCATCGTGTGTTTGAGGTGTATTTGCCACAAAGCGCAAGCACATTATTTATTTACGACGTGAATCGGGAACAACAAGAGAGAAGAAAAAAAAAAGTGCGCACACACGACAACTCTGAAGTTGAAAAAAGGCAGCGACGACACCACACAAACGGCAACCAGAATGAGATGTGAGTTCAATTTTCACAGTATTTTGCAGTTTTTCATTTCAAATGACAACATTCAGCTGCTGTATAAATGTGCATTTAAATGTAGCTAAGCATTAATTGCTTACGATAAGAGACACGAGTGACATACAATGGCACAGAGCAAAGAGCGCGCACAAAGAGATATCATTAACGTGAAAAGCGTGTGTTTGTTTGCTGTGCTTCGCATTCACTGCTCACTGTTTTGCCATTTAAATACTTTGTGAGATGGTTTGTTTTTTCCTTCGAGCGAGCGAGAGAGAGAGAGAGAGAGAGAGAGAGAGAGACTCAAGCACATGGATTTGTCATTATGATGTCAAGAAAGTATTTTGATAATCAGTATGGAATGAAAAATGCCATTCGTTCGTCGTCTTCGCTCTTCTTTTTTTTCTTAAATTAAGTTTCAGCTACCGGCATGTTTACCGAGATGTCAAAATGTCTTCCCTATCGCAGAAAAACACACGACGACTAAGAGGTGGAACGTGTTAGAGAGAAAGAGAAAATGTTATGGTAAGACATTGATTGATTTTGAATTAGCACCTTTTAACCTTGTTAAATTGTTTAAAATTATTGCCGTGTACTCGCGTTGCTCTCTGCTGAGCGAAGCCAGAGTGAGTGAATGTGCCGAAGCCAAACACCTTTACCAGCCAATTACTTGTCATCTTCTTATCTGGGTTAATTGGATGAATAAGATCATTGAATTTCCGACAGACATGAGAACGAAGCAGCATAAACTTACCGCCAATCCATTTCCACACACTCACAAAAGTGACAACACTTCAAACAATTTGAAACTTCATTGCCGTTGCGCTACACTTTGAAAGGTGAAAATAGTCATGTTATGGCTGGTTCATTCATCGTCGTCGTTGTTTTTTCTTCTCTTCTCTTCGTCGTTGTTGTCTGTCTTGCCATCGCGCTGTCCGAACTGTGTAAGTGGCGTTTAAGCTGGCGGTAAAGGAGACAATCCATCAAAATGTAAACAAACATCGACACGACACAATAGCGCACACACACACATCCACTAAACAGCCGAAACGAAACGAAGCGATTAATTAATAATACGCTATTGCCACCTGTAGTAATAACGTTCGCAGCAGCAACGCTATGTGTCGTTCCATGGCATCGGGCATCGGCTTTGCTTACGGGCCAACACGTGTTTATGACATACTTACAATATTCAACGCCTGTTAGTACACTCTTTTTATTCTGCACTTCTTTTTTAGTACTACATGAAATGTAGAGCTACTAATCTGCTCTTTTTTTTCTCTAGATACTTTTTGAGTGTTGAAACAAATTATGGTGAATTTGAATTTTATGCTCATATTTTTTATTTAATTTAAAACAGTGGCAGTAACGACAAATAGGTGCATAATATCTTAAAGCGCCAATCAAATTTTTATTATCAAATGTTGTTTAAAAATTAAATTAATTTTTCGTATAATATTTTCTGAGTCTTGAACAGAATTAAAGTGATTTTAGATTCTATGCTCATATTATTTATTTAATTTAAAGCAATAGCAGTATATTTCAAAAAAGAAATAAAACCAAGATCTTGTAATTCATTTTGCAAATAAATATATTACTTCAAAGTTACTTTGATGAAATACATTTCATGTAGTGCGCCAAAAAATAGTTTGTTGTGAAACAACAAAATAGATTAAGTAACTAAAAACTCAAGAACGCAGAGCGGAGCGAAGCGAAGCTCTGCGGTCTTGTTTTTCATTCAAACCCACTCCGTCTTCATCATCATCATCATTTTTCGTTGGCTCTTTCGTTGCTCATTTTCGTTTTGTTCATTAATTTACATAAATATTGCCTGCATCAAAAACATTAGCTACACGCGGTAACGATGGAATTAAATCAACAGTGGAAAAAAATGAAGAGACGAAACAAAAACGAAACGAAGTGTAGTGCTCATGCATTGAGTACATGTCAAGCTCTGACAATTACAAATTTATCCACATAAAATGTTAAATAAATTAACTAAACAAAGTAATTTGACTGAATGACTGACTGAATATTATTGCACGCTTTGTGTTGCTTTGCCGGGCGTCTTACTATAGCTCCTCATCAAGTTGAATTGAATTTCACACAAGCACACACAGGCAGCGCCTCAACCCAAACTGAACTTTGAATGAACGAGTCAGACGGAGAGATACACACAAAGAATAAAGCGATCACGAAATTTCAATTGAGTTTCAGGCGAGGTTCAATGTTTGCGTCGAAACTGTTCAATAATTCATAGTCAGTCATATTTTGTGAGTGTGTGTGTGTGTGTGCTTTCAGTGTTTCTCATTTTGATGAATGGCATGTAATTTATATTAAGCAACCGTAATGCGATCTACTCGCCGACTTCTTTATAAGAAAAAAAAAACACAACAACGGCACACGTTTCGAGCGAAACAAACCAAACCCAACTGAACCGAGTATTGACTGTAATGCTGCAAAGGTGAAGCGAGAGAGAAACAGAAAGAGAGAAAGAATTTTAGCCCGAAAATGAACGAATATATGCAAATGATTAATGTGCGCTTATAATTGAAGAAAGAGGAAATGGTTGTCATTAGGCTAGACAGCGAAATTTTAAATAATTTTTCGTTTTACCTCTTCGTTCCCAGGCCAAACTGTTCCTTTTGATGTGAGTGTCGCAAAAAAAAAGAAGAGAAAAGATGACAACAACGAAAGAACAAATGATAAATTATGCGATATTCCTTTCGAAATATATATAAATTGACATAGCGAAACAAAGAACAGCGTACACAATGTGTGATCGCCCCAAACAATACAATTTAAAGAGAATCGTCTTTTGACAGCCGAATTAATATCACTTAATCATTTTGCGGACATCAGCTGCCGTTTGTCATCTCTTGATTTATATGCTAATGAACTACTCACACACAAACACACGGAACACTCATCACATTGTTGACGCATCAATAGCCGGGGACATACTCACATTCGATTTTAATTGCGACTTTTTTCTACTGTTGTTTTTTTATGGTGAAATGCTATTTTTCTCTCGGAATATTTCCCCTATCTCGGTCATTTTTATTGCATGCACTTGGTTTCTTATATTTGATTTCGAACTTTCCTTCGAATCATCTATTTTCGACACACATTTATTTTTCGTCGCTCTTTTACTTATGCTGCTTTGCACTTTGTCTTCTCGTGCCAGAGTAATAAAATTATTGACTTTTTTGCCGCTTTGCACGAGTCTATATCGCTTTTCTATTCCACTTCATTCAACCGTTGAGTGCAACAAATCATTCGGTTCAAATGTATTTTTGCTTCTTTCAACTTCTTCAAGATTAATCTGGCAACATTTATTACTCGCCCAAGAATCGAAAAGAGAGTGAGTGAGAAAGAGTATTGCAACAAATGATAAAATGGATTCAGAGAGTGAACAAAAGAGAGGAGCACACAACATATTAAAATGGCACGAAAGAAGACAAAAAAAAAACAAACACACAGACACAACCAAGAAGACGAATGTACTCGAATTGATGCGAAAAATGAGAGAGCAAAAAAATGAAGAGCGCAACGGAAAAAAATAGTAAAAAGGGAAAAATTGGACCATTAATTCTAGTCGTAAAAGATATTAGCATCTGTCCGCGCAGTTCTTAAGAGTTAATGGCCGAGAATAGATCATTTTGGTCCCACGGGTGCATTTTTACCATTTTCAGTTGATTTGTTCGCTGTTTTTTTTTATCTGCACGAATTTCTGGTTTTGCTGAATGGTCGTCGTCGACTGTGTCGTGTGCACTGCGAATCGAAGAGCCAAAAGAGGGAAAGAGAGTGCGAATCAAAGTGAAATGAATGGACCTCACTTTGATAAATAAAATACGCAATTCGGATTTATATATGGATTGGATGATTGTGTGCATCACACAAGAGACAATTGGACAGTGAAACAAATCAGCTCGTCACAATACTAGCTGAACAGGAGGAAAATAGCGATTATGCGATCGATTGCTGCAGTGCGATTTTTTATCGATAACCGAAAAGGAAAAAAAAACAACAAACAAACAAACCTAGAAACAAACAAAACAAAAACTGGGGAAAAATCTCATAAACAATGTGACATATGGAGCGTGCAATAGAAGATTTCAAACGAAACAATACGAGATGAGATAACAAAAAAGGAGCAGCGTACAAATGGCTATAAAAACGAACACATAAACTACAATTGCGCTTTATCATTTTGGCATATTTATTTTTGCTCGTATAATAAAGAAATATTGGGCAGTTAACTGTGTTAACACACACACTCTCTCTCTCTCTCTCTCTCTCTCTCTCTCTCTCTCTCTCTCTCTCTCTCTGCCTTTATTTCTGGCTATTGGTAAATGTCTTTTCATGCTCATTTCTAACCGCACACACGTATATTGTGTGCAAGCACAAGCGAAAAGGCACCCAAACTATGTATGGTCGTTTTTATCCACTTTGGTCTGCTACACAGATAGTGATAACCATCGCATGGAACGAAGAACTCACGAATAATCTACCATAAATATAAATCTTCACTTATTGGTGGTGGCCATGCTCCCTTTTTCCTTCGACCATTAGACTGAATGGATGGAAATACTAAATCGTTCATAATTCGAACGGAACACTTTTCTTTTCTTATTTGGCAAAACCAAGGATATTTGTAACCAAGGAGAGCGAGTGAAAATATGCGATAATGACTGATGAATTCGAAAGAATCATCTGATTCGTTCAATTGAAAAAGAAGTACAACGACCTTTGAGTTTTATTTTTGCAAATGATTTTTTAAAAAAATTTATTTACATTCTTACAATTTCGATGCAATAACGAATCAAAATGTAATGAATATCTTGTACTTTTACAACAAAAGATCAACAACGATTAAAAGTCAATTCATACACGAATCGCTTTAATATCTTGGAAGTTAATCGAAGGTAAGTGTTTACCATCCGCCTGATGGTGCAGCCCAACCGCCTGATGGAGCTGAGGCGGTTTCCTTGATAACCTTGATAACTTGTGCTGGGGCTGGAGCTGAAGCCAAGTTGCCGTGGCCGTAGTTATGAGCTGGTTCTTGGATGAGCTAAAATACCGGAAAAAATCACAATTAAAACACATTCGATTGAAAGTTCAATTTAGTATAAACACATCCGGAAAGAATATTCACCTTGATGATTTGTTCTGGTTGAGCTGATGGACCGTATGAGCCGTGTCCGTGTCCGTGACCGTGTCCGTGTCCGTGTCCGTGACCGTGACCGTGTCCTGATCCTTGTGAAATGACCTAAAATAACATAATTAAAAATGGTTTTATAGAACAATCTTCTCTATTGAATCATTACAGTAGGTTATTTATAGATAATAATAAGAAAGACACTTGAAAACGTTGAATCTCAAGCATTGAAAATTTTTTGTATGGAAAATCCGATATGTTTTTTCTTCGGTACAATTTTGCATCTTTGAATTCGAAGTAATTGATTTTATATTTATATATACTATATATTATATTATGCATACCTTGATGATTTGGACTGGTCCAAGTTCTGGTCCTGCTGGTGCTGGTGCGTATCCACCGCTGAATCCACCATGTGATTGTGCTTGTTCTTGAATGACCTTAACGATTTTCACTGAGGTTGGAGCAGCGTAGGCTGAGGCATATTGAGGAGCTGGAGCTGAGTAGACTGGTGCTGGAGCTGAGTAGACTGGTGCTGGTGCAGCATATTGTGGGGCTTGTGCAACCTAATGAAATGAATAAATTATTAACTTTCTGTCTCCTATGTACAACTCTTTCTCATTATCATCATCACATTACAAAACTAATAAATTCATATATGAATCTAGTTTAATATGGTGATGAGTTCGAAAGGAGAATGATTTATGGACATAAATTCGCAGATCATTGAAATTCGCGAGTGAAAGCTTGGTCTATATTTGATTACTATAAATAGCTAATTTAAAACCATTTCACTCGAAATGCATTCACACCTTTTATATCAACAAAATCGATTTTATCAATAGAAATCGGAATGAGTATTGAGTAGTCAATATAAACAAAATTATGCAAATGAAGGCAAGAAAATCATTTCAAAATGAGCTTTGAGAATTGTTCGTTGATTGCAAACAATTGAGTCATTTTAAGTAAGAGTAAACTCATGTATGATTTGTAAATGTACCTCATGAATGATTTTGACGATCTGGGTTGGTGCTGGAGCCGAGTAGCTTTGAGCTGGTGCGTAGCTTTGAGCTGGTGCGTAGCTTTGCGCTGGTGCGTAGCTTTGAGCTGGTGCTAAAAAGAGATTAAAAAATGAACGTCAAATCAATTCGCTTTCGATTACAACATAAACTGCTTATCCAATGCAACGACAATTTCATTTAATTTGCTATATCGCTAAGCGGAGAAAATCAAGCGAATGTGTAAGCCATGGTGTCCATCGAGCAAGAGTATTCGGTAGTGTACCTGCGTATTGTAGTTGTGGAGCGGCTTGCTCTTGGATGATCTTGACAACTTTGGTTTCAAATGATGGAACTGGAACTGGAGAGCTTGGGACACCATAGCTTGTGGCAGGTACTAAAAGTTTTTCGCAATTAGTAACACATCATTTTTGTTTCGATTCCATTTCTTCTTTTTCAATTGATAGCATTCACTTTCATTTTAGTTGAACATCGTCAAATTTTTTAATTCTCAATATTATTCACTTGTAAACACTCAAAGTTGATATTTACCTGAGTAAACTGGAGCGGGCGCTGGGGCAGAGTAAACTGGAGCGGGCGCTGGGGCAGAGTAAACTGGAGCAGGTGCTGGAGCATGATAAACTGGAGCGGGTTCTGGAGCATGGTAAACTGGAGCGGGCGCAGGGGCAGAGTAAACTGGAGCAGGTGCTGGAGCATGGTAAACTGGAGCGGGTTGTGGAGCATGGTGAACTGGAGCAGGAGCTAAAAAGATTATCTCATTTAATAACACTTCTTTTCTTCAGTTTATTACAGTCCTTAATAGAACATAGTCGATCAATATATATTATATACACATACAAATGACACTGGGAAACATGGATTGGAAACATCCCATAAGGTCCAATGTAATTTTGTTTACAGGCAACATTTTAGTGGAAACAAAATAACACAGGATCTTATGGGGAACTGGAAACATGTTTCCAATCCATGTTTCTTAGTGTGACTGCACCCTTAGGCACACAAGTTCTATTGATGAAACGTCAAACTACTAATAGATTTTTTCAAATGTATTGGTAATTTCAGTATAAGTGAGAAATTTAGTTTACTAGAACCACGTAAGGGACTTGTGACTTGCGTTGTGTCATTCGTGTTGAATTTACCAATATATTTGGAATAATCTATTTGTAGTTTCACAGCATACTATTCACAGTTCACCAATTCTGACTTCATGTGTATATTTTTTCGTTCTAGCTTAATTAACCACGATTTCAATTGCCAATTAATCAATCAAAAGTCACATTCTATTGGATATCAAAATGTTTATATTGATCACTTGTGAATACTCCGAGTTAATTTACCTGAGTAGGATTGAGCCGGTGGCAAGTAGTTTGATTGTGGAAGAGCTACCGGTTCTGGGGCAGAATAAACTGGTTGAGGTGCAGGGGCTGGGTAGTTATATCCACCGCTGCCTCCATGAGAGCCAGCCGAAGCGTAGCTTACCAAAGCAAGAGCACAGATAAATACCTAATTGGATCACACAGAAAACAATCGTATTAATATTGTACACATTCCAATCGTTCACTTCTTGATATTGATCACTCAATTAAGTTCAATTCATCAAAACAAAACAACACAAAACGAAACACCAAATCTCACGAACCTTCATTTTTGATGTAGTCCCTTGCACAAACGACAATAAACTGATGACTTAGCCACCACGCCGTCGATCTTTTATACCGTTCCAAAAATATCGGAGCAATCGAGAAAAAAAATCGAATCTTACATAAAAACTCAATAGAAATCAAATATGTTCGATCAATCTCCTGTTTTTGGGTTAGCCGCTTACCACTGGAATGCGGGTGTGTGAAAGAGAAAATGAAGGGGGCCACAGCAACACCGATCGGAAATTCGGTTGAATAATCAACGTTCAAAAAAAGCGCGAAAAAACCTGACCATGGACCAATAACCGTATCTTTCAATCAAAAGTGTTCCGAAACAAGTTTCGTACATAATGATAATGATTGATTAAAAATTCATTTTTTTCCATTTTGATACATCGCATTGGGCTTAGGTCATTTCTATTCCGATACTAAAAAAAAAATAAGCGGCTGAAATCGGTAACGCACATTCGTGATCGCCGCATGTTTCGACATCAGCGTAACACATGTTGTTGATTATGAGTTGATTGGAACATTTGTTACATCGAAGTTTTATAACCTCTTGAATTGGCTCATACATTTTTATGCTTCATAGGGCAAACGCACTTCTTCCATATACGTATGCAAACGGCTGGCAAAAGGTCGTCATTCCCAGATAACCAATTGTTTGCCAAAATTGTTTGTGTGACATAATTTTTTTGTTTTGAATTTATCAATTTGCATCGTGCGTTTGAGCTTAAAGATGAACATAATAAAAGGGCACATTTTTCGACAGACACTCAAAAATGCGATCATTTCCATATTTTTTTCGGCGGTATGTATTAAATAGTGACACTTTCTATTCATCATTTTGATTTCGTCGCATGTTTTAAAAACCGCATAAAATTTTATGCTGTTGGAACAACTTCAGCAGTTTATGCTAATTCATCAATGCTTCATTCATAAATTTTGTTTTCATTTGAATTGTTTCTTTTTCTTTTGAAATCATTCTTCATTCATTTGCTTAAATATCAAAGCCGCTTCGATTTCGAAAAACGATGTAAAATCGGTTTTTGCTTTTAATTTTTGTCGATAACGATGCGACACGTTCTTGGCCTCATGACTTTGACAAAATGACAACATCATGACTTCGAACGTGTGCCCAAAATCGAATAAATTTCAAAAACATAGAATGGGAGGGACAAATTTGCGCAAAGACTTGAGTTACATTTAAATGGTCACGGAATTCTCGACTTTGATAAGAGCATGCGAAATCTATTTTCTAAACCACATTCTCACAATCCAATCGATCACATTCATAAGAAACGTCGAATCACTTTGTGGTTTAGCTGCAGAACTCGGACAAATCGCGGTTTGCCAATTAGGCAGTTGTTACTAAGGGGATTTATCCCTCGCGAATGCTGCGAATGCATTGGCATTTCAGAACAAAAATTCGAATGTTCGCGAATGCGACAAATGCGGCTATGACAGCGAACATGTGACTACATAATTCATTCGTTCATTCGTGTTTGTGCAAGAATTCGCAACGCTGCCGTATGATTTCTATGTAATCATTCGCACTCGCATTCGTTAGAACGTTCGAGAACAGCGAAATACGTATTCTATACGAATGCGAGTGCGAATGTTTACATAGAAATCATATGGCAGCGTTGTGAATGCATGGCAATGAGCGCGAATTTGTGAATAAAAATTCGAATGGCAAACCGACATAGAAGCCCCTAGAGTTGTTATCAATAGAATGGTTAAATCAGGCTATGTTCCAATAATAACAAAGCATTGCGGTGTGCACCACTTCCTGTGTTTGTCGTATGATCATTACAATGCAATAATATCGACTTCTATATAAAGAGTAGTTTCATCCAATGAAATTATTAGTCGTACAAATTCGATACGATGTGCAAAAGAACATTCGAGGCGAGGGAATTTAGTTCTGTCTCCTTGTACAAAAGAATTCGGAATAATCGGTGCGATATAAAATTTTTAATTGTAATGTGAAAGTCTAGAGCTCTTTCTTTCATCACTTTTTCACTGGAATATATTTTTTACTCGCTGTTGTAGATTTTTCGGAAGAAACAAAAGTAATTTCGAATTAAGCCCATGAACAATTGGGTTTTTTTTTTTTTCAAAAATATTTGCTCCATTTGTTCTACCACTTTCGAGGAAGGAAAACAAGCATCCAAAACGCTAGTACGGATTCCGTATGGACTCGTTTTCGCCCATTAAATCATTGTTCACTCTAATTCGATAGAGTTTGTAACATTTGAATCGAGAGTGTTTATTTATTCAGTTTTTCTGTGCACAGAATAGAAAAAGAAAACTAAATTATCGATGCGTTAAAAAAAATTCCTTAAAAAAGTACTTTTTTTCTTCATTTTTGATTGATTTCCATTATCTTCCGTTGATGGTATCATCGATGACATGTTTTTGGCCCAAAAATATGACATTGAATGTTTGTCCAATCAAGTTTATTTCCACAACATAAAATCCCACAATGAATGGAATAATCTCTATAAAAATATTCGTTTGCATATTTTCCCAATTAAAAAGCGCTAAGCTGAAATCCGATGACGTAAAAAAGGTAAAATCTGTACACATACAAAACTGAAGTAAAACTGGAATTGAATAAACATTCTTCGAATACTCTATGTTTCGTATTGTGTCTATTTTCTATTGCAAAAAAATAGCGAATCCGCCTCTGTATCACCATGGCAATTGATAGTCTTATTTTCCGTATCTGTTCTAGTGCTTTCTCTCCTACATTCCATTCGCATCGTGCAATTTATTCTCGTCGATTGGGTGCAATTAGCAGTAAAATATCATCCATCGTTTATCTTCAGGTGGAATAGTCATTGAGTGGCTGCTATTAAAATATGGCATTCGCTTAAAATCGCATCGATTTTTTAAAATGGCCATTTCTCTTCTGGCTGCCTTCTGCACGTTTCTCGAGTGGGTATCGCTCTTTCGTTTCGGTACACTCTGTCTATTTGTCTCTTGTGTGTATTCATTCGTTTGTTCGCCGAAAAATCGTGCAAAATACATTTCTACCGTTTGTTGTAACTGCACAATTAATTTATTTATATTCGTTATGTGTTCAATGTGGCGGGGCGGGTGCTTTGTATAAATTGTAATTTATCAAGTCCAAGTGCTGATGCTGACTGACTACATGAACGAGCGCGCTCGCGAAGCGATGAGTCGAGAGATGGATGTTGTTGGCTTGGCATTCGTTCGCTTCAGCGAGAATGAAATATAAATTTGTACAGCTATTTATTCTGAAACGATTGGCTCTGGCGTGCGTGTGTCATTTTAACGAGTTTTGCAAAATGAACAATCTCATTGCAGTGCAGCGTGAGCGTTCGTTTCAATAAAAGGCGCGCAACCATTTTATTGGGACGAGCACAAGCATAAAGAACCAAATTGATGGCAGCCTACGAATATTTCAACCAAAGCAAATTAATTAAGTCATATTCTTGCGCAATTATTCCTTTTGTCCCTATTATTATGATTTTCATTGTTGCTTTCTACAGTTTCTCAGTGAAGTGCTGCTGCTGCTGCTACAACAACATGTTTCCTTTTGGTTGGCCCCAAAACTCTAAATTTAGATTAATCACATGAAGAGCAAACCGTTTCAGCCATGGATTTTGAATGACAATGCGCAAACAAATGGCACGCGGAACCACATTGTAAAATGTCATTGTAAAATTATACACTCTCTCTCTCTCTCTCTCTCTCTCTCTCTATCTCGGCAAAAGAAGAAGCACCGAGCATTCGCGCGTACGGAAAATTAATGTTTGTGTTATTGAGAAATTTATTTCGTTAATTAACAACTGGTGAATTGCGTCAACAAGCCAGTTCATTTACGATGGCTCATTTCTTCTTTCATTCGCTGTGTCTCTGAATCTCGTTCTCTCTTGCAATCTGCATATGTCTCTGTCTCGCGCGTTCCGTCTCCCTTTCTCCATCTCATGCGCATCACAACCGCACGATAATTTGTTTGAGACCAAGAATCCATTGAGACTTATCGCATGGCGAAATGAAAAGTAACACACAAACATACAGCGAAACGACATATTTCAATTGTCACGTTGATTTGAAAATGTGCGCCTACAACACAAAGTAACGTTCGCTCTCATTCACTCTTCGTGAACAAAAAAGCGTTTCCTCCAAAATGATATTTTAATTTCTGGAAAATCGCTAATAAATCAATTTGGCAATGATGTAATTCACCGTCCAAAAGTCACTAATTCAATCGGAGGCACTGATTCACACGAACATGTTTGCTATGAATGAAAGCGACACAACGACGTCGACAATGAGGCTGGCGAATGAGAGTGTCACTGAAAAATGCGATGTATGCGAAATGGCAAATGTCATTGGCCATACAAAAAAAGTATCAGCCGAAATAGCAACTGCCAATTTAAATTTATTCGGACAGGTTTTCACTTGTTAGAACGAGCAGCGGCATCAAGAACGTGGTGAACGAACGAGTGAGCAAGAGGCAAAACGGCAAATACAGAGGAAAAAGTGATATGGTAAATGGTGATGTGTATGTGTATGCTGACAGATGTCACTCATCAATAAAGCGGTGCACATAATCATATTTTCCCTCTGTGACATAACCGACCGAAATCCATTCAGAAGCCGTATGTGGTGTGATGATGATCATTTTGATGACTTTTTCGGATGTTTTTGTGTTCCTCTATGACCAAAAACCTGTCAAACATTTTAATGAATATTATTTATGACTGGTACTGGTTGTGTGTGTATGTTTTTTTTTACTCTGTGCCCATTTATTGTGTATGTTGTCGCGGGTACTTCATTAATTTGAAATCAAATCACGGCCGCTGTGAATGAAATGCAGTTGAAATGGAATGAGTTGA